>NC_035167.2:24669870-24978228 GCF_001659605.2 Manihot esculenta | reverse complement strand
AATCGGTCCATCCCTGATCATCTGCGCTTGTTTAAAGAACTCTGCGATAGTTTAGCCGCAATCGGGAAAAAAGTACCGGACGAAGAAAAAGTCTTTTGTCTCCTCACAAGTCTGGGACCACAGTACGAGACGTTTACTACGACGATGCTTAAACCACCGCGACCCAGTTTTAATGAACTGGTCTCTCAACTCAAGAACTTAGACCAGCGTCGACAGTGGTTCTCCACACAAAGCGAAACGGGTCTCGAACAAATCTCCCATGTCGCTTTTTATGGAAATCAAAGAAATTCTTCCAGTAAGTCTTCAAATCGGCAACCCAGGTTTAATTCCCAAGGGCGTGGTTTCCAAGCCCAGCAAACACAAAACTCTTTTTCAAACAAGGATTCATATTCTTCCCAACGACGACCTCCCCCGACAGGTCGTAGACGGATGACACAAGCAGAACGAGAGCAATACAAGAACGAAATATGCCAATACTGCAACAGAGAAGGTCATGTTGCGAAGATCTGCTGGTGGATTCCACAAGAAAAACAAAGCACACCTGCCCAAGCACTTTCGGCACTCACATTGGATACAGACGTCATAGATACAGATTGGGTTGCAGACTCAGGGGCGTCAAACCATATGACAGGTAACAAAGGTTTATTACATAAATTAACAGACTATTATGGACCAGATTCCATAACCATCGGCGATGGAACATTCCTCTCCATCGATGGTGTTGGAAAGTCGTCTATAGAACAGAAACAAAAATTACCACTTTCAAATGTACTCTCTGTTCCAGCTCTTCAAAAAAATTTACTTTCTGTAAGTCAATTAACAGACGATTATGATGTGAATTGTGAATTTTCTAACGTTTCGGTTTCTGTTAAGGATCGACAGACGGGACAGGTACTGCTACAAGGGCCACGAAAAAATAACCTTTATATCTTGTCAGGAAACCCAAAAGCATATTTCTCCAAACGATTTAGGGCTGGCACGGCGGACATATGGCATCAACGATTGGGACATCCACAATCTTCAGCGATTTCACTTTTGTTTAATAAGAACCTTATAGATGTCAAAGGTTCCTTGCATTCTAAATTATTATGTGATAGCTGTCAGTTAGGCAAGTTGAGCAAATTTTCTTTTAGTTTGTCTTCCAATAAACGTACCACTGTGTTTGAGAAAATCCATTGTGATTTATGGGGACCAGCCCCTGTTTTATCTTTTGCTAAGTTTAAATATTATGCTTGCTTGGTTGACGATTACTCTAAATACACTTGGCTAATACCACTAAAGAAAAAATCTGATTTTTTTGTTGCTTATAAAGCCTTTGAACAGTTTGTGCTACGACAATTTGGGAAGACAATCAAAGTATTTCATTCTGATGGTGGAGGTGAGTTTTTGAATAATGCATTGTCATCACATTTTCTTGCACAAGGTATAAAACACCAAGTGTCCTGTCCTCATACACCTGAGCAAACAGGTGCTGTCGAACGACGACACCGGTTTATTCGTGAATTAGGGATGACGATGATGTATCACAGTCATGTACCATTGTCTATGTGGGTAGATGCCTTTCAAACAGCAGTTTTTTTAATGAACAGGTTGCCTACTACTGTGCTAGGAAATGAAACACCATTTTTTAAATTGTTTGGCAATGATTTTGACTATAGCTCCCTACGTGTTTTTGGATCAAAGTGTTTTCCATATATATGGGACACAAGACGACATAAATTCGATCCCAAGTCTTGTTTATGTGTCTTTATAGGATATAGTGAAAAACACAAAGGTTACAAATGTTTCAACCCCAAAACTAAGAAAGTTATAATATCTCGACATGTGAGCTTTGATGAAAATGTGTTTCCTTATAAATCTGCATCTCCAAATAAACTGTTTGTTGATACACTTATGAATTCTTGGTTACCAGCTACTGGGATTACTGATTCTCCAATAAGTTCTGATGAAAGTGCAGGTTCAGCAGTGTTACCACTGTCAATTCCAGCAACACATGACAATCGGAGAATAGAACCTGTTGACTCTATGCCAGCAGATCAGCAGGGTACTGCAATTGACACTGCACAACAAACTGCGTCTGCACCAACTACAGAACAAAATACCGAACATGATCCAACAAGTGACGATCCACAAGCAGCTCATCATTCACATTCTGATGCTGGTTCAAATGACGGACTGCCTCCAGAACAAATAGAACAGGAGCAGCAGTCTCCATCTCCGTTGTGTAGGTCCAATAGAGTTGCAGACACAGGCCAAAATACCTTAGCAGCAGAGGAAAACATTGGTGGACACACTGCTGTAACTACATCAGACTCGGCATCTCTGTCACCTTCAGCTACTGCACGAGTTTCTGGTACCTCAGTGAGTGATAGTGTTGACAGCAGTCTACAACCAGTTCAAACGGATCACAGTGAGATGCTTCCTGACGTTCGTTCAGCACCATTGGCTTCCGAACCAGCAGAACGGATACAGGCCGAAGCATTGCAGCCTCGTCACCCGATGGTCACCAGATCACAGGCTGGAATAGTGAAGCCAAACCCGAGGTATGCGTTACATGTGTCTATTTCACCCGATATACCTACAGAGCCAAAAACTGTTAAGAGTGCACTTGCACATCCAGGCTGGAAACAGGCTATGTTAGATGAGTATCAAGCTTTACAGACAAACCACACTTGGGAACTAGTTCCCCGACCATCGCATGTGAATATAATAGGGTGTAAATGGGTTTTTAAAACAAAATTACAATCTGATGGCCATTTGGATAGATTGAAAGCTAGACTAGTGGCCAAGGGGTTTCATCAACTCGATGGCATTGATTACATCGAAACCTACTCCCCTGTTATTAAACCTGGAACTATTCGCTTAGTTATTTCTGTTGCTCTAGTGGAAAATTGGCCAATTCGACAATTAGACGTAACAAATGCGTTTTTGCATGGGTTTATAACCGAGGATTTATATATGGATCAACCACC
The DNA here is from genome assembly GCF_001659605.2 of Manihot esculenta. NCBI lineage: Eukaryota > Viridiplantae > Streptophyta > Magnoliopsida > Malpighiales > Euphorbiaceae > Manihot > Manihot esculenta. Next base: position 24,975,256 of record NC_035167.2, on the reverse strand, counting down.
TGGAATGAAAGATCCAAAATATCCTGATTATGTCTGCAAGTTAAAACGTGCCTTGTATGGTCTAAAGCAGGCTCCGAGAGCTTGGTTTAATAGGTTGAGCTTGTTTTTAATTGATTATGGTTTTACTTGTAGTTTAGCTGATCCATCCTTGTTTGTTATGCATACAATCTCTGGAATATTGGTATTGTTAATTTACGTGGATGATATGTTGCTAACAGGATCTTCAACACCACTAGTTCAGAATTTTTTGCAGGTCTTAAGCAAAGAGTTTTCAATGAAAGACCTAGGACCATTGCATCATTTCCTAGGCATTCAGATTCAACCAACAGACACCGGGTTACATTTGAATCAAACCCGTTATGCCTATTCGATTTTGGAAAGAGCTCAGATGGTGGATTGCAAACCGCAGCCCACACCACTAGTTCAGCGAAATGATGCTGTTACAGACTCGACACCTGTCCCAGATCCTACCTTCTTTCGTGGGCTTGTGGGTTCGTTACAGTATTTGACACTAACCCGACCGGATTTGTCGTTTAGTGTCAACTATGTCTCTCAATTCATGCACAGTCCCACATTGTCTCACTTAAGGATTGTCCGCCGTATATTACGATATCTCAAAGGAACGATTCATTTTGGCTTATTATTTAATAAAGATACCTCACTTGTTCTTAGTGCCTTTTCAGATGCAGACTGGGCGGGCTGTCCAACCACACGGCGGTCAACTACAGGCTATTGTACGTTTCTTGGTAGCAATATCATTTCCTGGTGTGCCAAGAAACAACACACAGTTGCGCGTTCGAGCACTGAGGCCGAGTATCGTTCCATGGCACACACAGCAGCCGAGCTTACATGGCTTGGATATCTTTTACAGGATTTACAAATTTATCCAAGGCAGCCACCAGTCTTATATGGCGATAATATTAGTGCACTACATTTGACAGTCAATCCAGTATTACATTCACGCAGTAAACATGTAGCTCTTGACTATCACTATGTTAGAGAGCGTGTTGCTCAAGGAGTTTTGATCACAAGATATATTCCCTCAGCCTATCAAGTAGCTGATATATTTACAAAGTCAATGACAAAGGCTCGCCTAGCACAATTTCGACGCAAACTATGTCTTCACCCTGGACAAAGTTTGAGGGGGGATATTAACTCAGGGAGTAATAAGGACGAATCTACCCCTCAGGAGAGATAAGGATGCTGTGTTTAGGCTTGAGTAAGGGAGTGATAAGGTGTAATTTGTAAATAATGTTATTTGGATGAGTCTTTGTGGTTGAGATTCTTTGGGTGATCCGTTCTCTTTCAAGTGAGGTTTTTCATTATTTTTCTCCACTTTTCTAGCAAACTTAGTTATTAATCTTTTATTTAAGCTGAATGTATACTGATATTCTCATTCATGAAGTCTTCACATTAATAAAGAATACTTCTTCTTCACTTTGTTATTGCCTACGATGGAGAATAATGAGACCACATCAGGAAAAGACAAGAAGCATGCAATGAATGAGATGAATGGCGATCCACTCTGCTTGCAATCATCTGACCATCTAGGTATGATTAGTCTCTGCGTCTCTAATTTGGAGTAGAAACTTTAGATCTTAGAATAGAGCTATGCGATATCCCTAGGAGCTAAGCAAATGTTAGGTTTTATCAAAGGCACTATTCCAATGTCAGATAAAGATACTAAGTTCTATGAGCAATGAAAGAGATGTGACTATATGGTCACATCTTGGATATAAACTCAATATCGAAGGATCTTGTAAATGGCTTCATCTACATTGCTTCTTCAAGAGATCTATGATGTAAAATTTCGAAGAGATTTGGGGAAAGTAATGGATCACAGATCTATGAGTTACATAAACCAATCTCCCTTATTTCTCAAGAGAATGCTCCTGTCTCTATTTCACCCTTCTATAAAGACTGTGGGATGAGTTAGGGTCAATAGAAGTATTAGCTATATGTTCTTATGGAGCATCCAAGGCCATTAATGATATGAACAATAGGAATAAGCTTATGCAGTTCTTGATGAGACTGGATGAGAACTTTGATTTTGTGAGAGATCAAGTTTGAGTTCTTTATCCTTTGCCTTAAAAAATAAATCATATTTTATAGCTTTTAAACATGAATCTCATAAGGAGATTCTGAGTAAAAGAAATCCTGAGTCTGTTGAAACTTTGGTACTATTTAATCAAACACGGGGACAGCCTCAAAAAGGGAAACAAAAGAAATATGATCCAAGAAAGGGATACTGCATTTACCATAATATGGATGGTCATGTTAGGAATACCTACTTTAAATTGATAAGATATCCTGATTGGTTTAAGAAAAAAATAAAGAATGGAGGACAGTTTGCAAGGCAGGACAAAGGTAGGAACAACAGCCAAAGACTTATGGCTATTACTGAGGGTCTTGAATATAAGGAGGACAATCCTTTTGATATGACTCATATTACTCCTAAAATTAATGATTTTAGTGCAGCTTTGAGTGCTTTTGAACATGAGTTCTCAAGGCTATTGAAAGGAAAAGCAGCCCTAATAGCCACTACTATGGATTTAAATTCAAGTCCAGATGGGAATCCTGACTTTGGCTCACACACCTTTGCTAGTAATTATAATTATGCTAATCCTTAGTACACTAGAATGCATGCTAAAATTACTTGGATATTGGACACTCGGAGGAGGAACTTGAGGCAGCACTTTCATCGAAAGAAAGAAAAGAAGAGAAAGTATTCCTATTCATCGTAAAAGGAAAAAGCAAATAGGAATTACGGTGAAAACAAGGAAGTATGAACAAAAAGGAGGAGTGATCGAGTCTTTTCTAAAAAGCAAACATGAATTGTGAGAAAAAGTGATATTTAGAGTAGAAGAAGGGTTCCTATATGACGGTTTCAATGGCAGGTTTTAAATGTGGCTCAAAAAACAGGATAGTCATCATTGATTTTCAGGAGGATGTGAAGTGACGGGAATAGGGAAAGGCTAATCTAAGTTAGCTATGTATTCCAGATCGTGAAGATAATTGTCACCTTCGAATCTGAAGAATAAAAAACTAGCGGGAGACCTGTGATAATACATAACAATCACCCAAAATAAGCCATGAGCTGTCACCAAAAGAATTGGCCACATGGCAAGGGTCTGATAAACTGATACGCAGTTCCACCCATGGGAAGAAAGATCCAGACACAATAATCACTTGGTTTTTCATCAAGACTCGACCTCTCCTGACGAGGTCAAGTCTTCACATAAAGCTACCATTAGCCTAATTAATCTAACAGATCTCCATTACGCCTATAATCGTGGGATCCTCGGCCGTTTAGCCAGCGAAATCCTTTATCAATTAGCCGACCACATCATTACCGGATTTTTAGGAAATACTATAATTAACTTCATGCTTTTACAGTATAAAAACCAATGATCACATAAATAAAGGTACGCAATTCTTACACATCTACTATGGAGTTCTAAGTAATTTTCTATATTCGCTCTCTTCTTCAGTTTACTGATTTGAGTATCGGAGTGACTTTTGTAGGTGCCAACCACCTCACTTCTCTTTCTCTTGCAGGTTAACTAATCACAACATAGTTTCATTTTGGCTACATCAAATATTTTTTTTATTTTTATTAATAATTTTAGAATAATATTTTGTCTTGATATTATTTCGATTAAAATCATTCCCAATTGATTTTTTTTAAATTTGTCATATATGCTTATTTTTTGTTATTGCTTTTAAAATTATTGTTTAAGAAAAAATCTTATTAAATATATTAGTTATGAAATATTAAAAAATAATTTAAAATAATATTTAATAAGATTTCATTTTAAAAACATCAAAATAATAAAAACAATTTTTCTAAACTGTTTATTTTTTCAGTGTGCTTTTTTCTTTTAACTTTCAACTATGATGTCAGTCAAGCACTTTTCTAAATTATACCAATAATCATAATAAATTCTAAAAACGCTTACAAGATATGAATTAAGTTAAGATTTGATTAATATAAAAATATAATTACTAAAAAACCATATCTATTTAGTTTTGTTTTAATTTTTATATTATTTTTTACAATTAAACTTTATTCTTTTAGAGGAATTAATAATTCTACTTTAAATATTTAAATTATTATTAATTTCACTTTAAATCTTGTTAACATAGTAGGATGATATGATAATAACAAGTAGAGTAATGTAACAATTTTGTTAATTAATATAGTATAAATAATAATATAATATATTTAAAATAGGTTTAAAACATCAAATTTTAATTAGTAAAAAAATAATACATAATATAATTACAAAAAAAATTTGTTTTGGTTCAGGTATATATTATCATCCTAAAATATTACTATGATGAATAAAAATTGATAATGCGATTTTTACTATAATATTAAGAACATAAAATTTTAAACATCTGCTTTTATATTATAAACTATACAATATTTTTTTACGTAAATATATATTAACATACAATATTATAAAATATATTTATGGATTTTTTTCTAAATTTAAATATGTAAAAAAATTCTTAATTATAAGTAAAATTCATAAATATATATTTAACTAGGATTTAATTATTATTATTATTATTATTATTATTATTATTATTATTATTATTATTTATTTGATAACATTTAAAACTTTTTAGTCAACTTAATATTTCAAATAAATAAATTATTTATATAATAATTTTTTATAAGATAAAATAAAATTTTATGACATAACTTCGCACAATGCGATATCATGTTGCCCAGTATAAAATTATAGTAAAATTTATGTGAAAAATTCATTAAATTCCTGACATATTCTTAGCTTTTTCAGGAATGATCATTCTCATCAATAAAAACATTAAAAGTTATGCTTTTTCAAGAACGACTTGTTGGGCTCACCGTTTTGATATCCTCAGTCCTCATGGAATTGTGACGTGGCTTTTATATGATGCTTGATTGCTTGTGTTTATGGAACGAGAATCTTCGAAATAAAAACGTAATTTAATTATTAATTAACAAAAAAAAAATTGTAGTTAGAGGGACATTGTTGGAAAAGAAAAAGTGTAGAGCGAGGAAAATTTTGTCAAGTGTAAAGGTTAAATGAGACATTTACTATTATGGAAAAGCTTAGGAGATCAACTTCAGTCACAGTAATTGTAGATCAATAGGGTCATTGACTAATTTCTTTTGAATATTTAATATTTCCCTTATAGAGATTTTTCTAAAATAATGTATAAATTTTAAAATGTAAATAACAAATACTCCCTTATCCATTTTTTATACAGAGGAAGAGAGGATCCAAAATATCAGCATGATGCAGCTCGAAATTATTCTGAGTCATGAAGTAAAACTATCTTTATGATTTTAAATTTAAAAAAAAATAGAATTTTTGTATGAGCGCTCTTCTCTTTTATTCATTTTTCTTTATTCTCTAGTGATGATAACTGTTACTTTGCTACAAAATCACCTGTCGCTGTCACATTTATCTGTCCACTATCGTCAGACTGCCATTTAATTTCTTTTTGATACTCATATTGATAGGGTCGCAGCATAATTAGACTTACTCTCCTACTTTTCATCATGTCGAATGAACTGAATTTTTCTTTAATGAGTCCGAATTTCTGGCCAATCAGATACGTTTCAACCGCGAATTGAATGGTGTATTAATAAATTAATTTATATTATGGGTTCTGATGCGTCACGTACCTGACCCTTCTTTCAGAATTGAACCTCAATCTGGATACTCCAGTGGCTCAGCGGAAAGAATGTTTGCTAGCCTATTATTAGCAACTTGATTAGCTTCCCCGTAAACATGTCAAAACACCAACTCGCTAGGGATGTCAGTGGAAAGAATGACGTTGCATCAAAACGTTATTGTGCCTCACATTTTCAGCATTATTCACAGCCAACAGATCAATACCAGACTTGAAAATTTGACCCTGTATAACACTGCTTAAAGTTTTGCATGCATCGACAAACAACTGCCCAAGAGAAGACTGAAGCCCACTAACCAAACACCACAAAAATCACATAACACTCCCCTACCACCTCCTCTTCCAGGATTACGCTTCAAAGCCCCATCAGAATTTAACTAAAACCAACTGTGATCAGGCAGTTGTCGACAAATAGACTTAACCACTTTATGTTTTACTTTGCAAACATTAGCATTAGGGTTATTTCAAGCCAGATTGAGGACGACGACATGATGCAAACCAATAATGATGGAATCGCTAAGAGTGATGACACAATGTGAACCACTAATAAACTAGCAAAGAGCAACGACATTGTGCAACGGCAACAAACCAGTTGCTTCTTCTCAGGCGAGGGCGACGACACGATGCGACAATGAATTGAACCAAAAAATCAAAACGAACGGGGAGGAAAGAAATGTTGGAGAAATGATTATGTAACAATCTGAATTTTTTTAATTAAAATATTATTTTTATTAATATTATGATAATTGAAAATTTAAATATGATAAAATTAAATTTCTACATTGAATTTAATAATTTATTAAATTAAATTACTTTTATAATATAATTTTATTTTGATTCCATTGATTATATAATTTTAATATATTAGCACTCAAATGTGTAGTTTAATATTAAATATATCTGAATAAATCTGACAAATTTAAGATTTTATTCTTTCGATTTTTATGATTTTATTCTTTTGATCCTTAATTTTTATTTTAAAAAAAATATATAAGTTACTGTTAATTATTAACTTTTTATTATTTAGTTGATTAATATGAAGGATTATTTTGAAATTTTAGTTTTAAAGTAAAAAAATAAATAAATAAATAAAGTGGCAGACCCTTCCCTCCCCTCTCCCTCACGTCTCTCTCTCTCTCTTTCTCTTTCTCTCTTTCTCTTTCTCTCTTTCTCTTTCTCTTTCCTTCCTTTCAATCTCTCTCTTCGTCCAACCCAACTATCAAAATCTGGCCAGCACCCGGCCACTTTTCCATCGATAATCTCCAGCAACCTTCACCATCGTCGATCAGTCATTTATTCGGTTGAAAATGATGCATTTCTGGAGAGAATGACGAAACAGGAATATGGAGTTTTTCATCGTTTTCTAGCAACTCTAACCACCTTAGCCAGCAAGGTTAGTCACTATGAATTCCCCTCGGTCAAACCTTCAATTCAAGACCAACCTTGGGCTATTTGACATTTCGATCTGTGCGTACCAAGTTTCTAAAGTTTTTGGGCCTACCACTTTTACGTTCAGATCTAAGATAAACCGTAAATTGTCCAGATGATCCAAGATAAACTATAAATTTCAAAGAACTATAAGCATGATAATGAATTTTTTAGCCTTTAGAATCGTGTTTTCAATAAAATAAAATACATGCTTATTAGTGGTGTTATAGGATTTGTGTAAGTATTTTCCTTTCGAAGAAATTTCACAAATGCTTAGGGCTGCAATTTTAATTTAGAAGGGCTAGTTCCAAAACTAACCTCCAAAAGGATTCAATATTATAATAATTTCCACCATTTTCAGATATTCTAAACGCGTATTAAGTGTTAGAATTGATATTGATAAGCTGAACTTCAAATCTTTATTTTACTATAATATTTTTAGCTACATGTATAATTACATATTTCGACAATTATGGAGTAAAATTAATTATGATAGTAAGATATTATAATAAAGGATTATAGAAATATTTATAAAATTTTTAGGATGAATTTGATATTTTTGAGACAGCAGAGAAGTTTAGGTATTTAAGTTAAAATTGAAATTTTATAATAGTGGTGTGGTTCTAATAGACTCTTGATAGACAATATATATTTGTATTGTGAACCTAAGACCATTGAACTTATTAGATATATAAATTGTATTTTTGTGTTGAAGATTATGTTCTAGGTACGGAGGAAACTATGTCAAAATTTCGGCAAAATCATAGTATTATTATTATTGCTTTTATAATTTAATTATTCTATTGATAATTTGGGTTTTATAGAATATTGTATGTTTTCATATGTAGTATTATAAATTATCTTTTTTCTTCCAATTGGACGAGTAGACAAATTTGTGAGTTGGATATTGAATATCTTTACAATTTCAATATTATTTATATATGATTGGTATGCACATGCATCATGATTTATATATATAATTTTGTTGTATATCAGGAAAATTTTAATTGTTGTATATTTATTTATTGCTATTATTTGTAGTTATTTCCTTGGAGATAATTTAGAGCAGAGTGCATAAGTGTATACATGGTATGTGGTGAATACGAATTGGACTTGCAAATCGGCTTAAGTTAAGCTCGCTTAGAGCCCGATCCTTATGGATATAGAAATTTGTGGTGGATTAGCCTGACTTGAACTCCTTATCCCTCACATTTGATATAAGAAAAATCAGTTTGAGTTAATCACGTTGGATCTGTTAGATTAAGAGAGGTATAGTAAGGGTCAACTCGTATATGTATATAATATATATCGGGTGCATGCGTAGGTGTGTGTGGCTCCTTATTATTTTATATGAATTTCAGTATATTATTTGTGTTTTCAGAAACCAAAATTTTAGAATTATAATCATGTTTTGTAGAAAGACCATAGGCACGACTTGAAGCACAAGATATATTATATAAGGCATAGAATACATACATCAACATATCACCTATAGATGTCTAAAATGTAGAATGCATGCATCGCTATAGGACTTTAACCACTCCAATAAGGCATAGACAATATGTATGGGTAGCATCTAGGCTCAAAATAGATAGTCTAGTTAGTTATCGAACTATATGAGAGTTTAATTCCTCTTCACAGGATATATATAGGAAAGGCGAACCTAGGTGTGAATATTCAAAACTACAGTTATATTACATTTCTCTAGATTTCTAAAGTATCAAGTACGCCTTAGAACCTCTACACTAGACTCAAGATAGGTAGTCTAGTTTTTTCAAATTACACGAGAGTTTTGATTCTACCAAAATAAAAAATACATAGAAAGCTTAGGAGAACCCAGGCACCAACCTCGAAAACATAATTAGTTGCATAAATCCTAGTTTAGCTCAGGTGCCGAGTAGAGTCATATAGAAGGCGAGCTCAAATATCATGCTGAATTATGATATTTTGACAAACCATAGATACCATTCGATTTTTGCTAAAGTGGAGACAAACTGTAGACCCTTAATTTTGTATTAAATGTACATGCACATCTAAAGTAATAAGGACCTAATGATAAGAATCATATCATGGTTCGGTAAACTTAATATTTATTTCTAAACCTACAGAAAGATGTTTTGTGCTATGAAAAAATAACATATACAAAATATTAAATAAAAATAATTTATTCAAGATAGCATAAAATTAAATAATTGAATAAATTAAAAAAGAAAATCAGCCAATTGAATAATTGAATTTAAAAAAAAAAATCAACCATAGTCCCTTAGAAAAAAATAAATAAATAATAAAAAGATTTTTTTTTTAAATATTATTCAAGCCTTTTTTTTTTCTCTTCAAAAAACTCCGGCTAGCAATTTTAATTCACTCATTTAGGCCTAGACAGCCGGTCTCTCCCCTATTTTTTCTCTAAGTTCTCTCAATTTTTCTCAAAGAAAATTAAAGAAGTCTACTTCTTCTCCAAGTTGCCGACTACCCTCTTCTAATTCTTGTTCTTTTTCTTTTTCTTTTTTTTTCTCAAGGTAATTTACTAAAATGAATAAATTTATGGCATAAAAATTTCTTTTGCATATTCTTGAGTTGATTTGAGTGTGTTGAACATCTCTCACATCAATTTTAATATGAAATCTAAGGGCAGCACAAATTTTATATATAAAACTATGTGATCAGTCGAATCTGTATAGACTTTCTATTCTCTTTGGATGCAATTATGACTAAATATTTTTCTAATATTCTTCAGGAATTTCTTTCCAATTTTCATACATTATTTATATTTTTCTAAATTAGATTGAGTTAGTTATTGATGCTGCTGAAAATAAACTGATGACGTGGGCAGAACGGAGTTGTGTTGCGATTGGCCAGAACCTATAAGGGAGAAAATGTGAGGTGGTGGTGAGTGCTCACAGCAGCCACTCTGACGCTTAAGTCAATATCCTAAGAAAGAGAATCTAATGATAGCTTAAAGCTTTAGTGTTAAAAAATAACATACCTGTAATACCCGGCTCGAGTCTGGCATCGGCATTCCTGTAGTCCGGTGGAATCTCGGGTGTCGGAACCCTCGAGAAGGGTAACATATGTTTTTTAAGGTATGTTTTTAACTTGTTTTTATGTTGTGAAGTGTTAAAAGCATTGAGTTTTGAAAGAAAAGCAATAAGGGAGAAATGCAAAGGTTCGGCCGCCGAAGGTCACTTTCGGCCGCCGAACATTGCATGGTTGCGGCTTCACGTTCGGCTGCCGAAGGTGGTCTGGCCAGCCACCTATAAAAGGGCCAAAGGTCGGTGAGAGGAGGGTATTTTCTCCTCCACTTGCAGCCAGAGGTGAGTTCCAGCCTCTCCCACGTTGACTTTCATGTTTTCCATGATTTTCATCAAATCTTTCAAGAGTTTTAAGAGTTTTGGTGACTTTTGAAGGTTTTGAGCAAAAGAACCAAGTTTTGAAGCTTGGAGCTTTGGAAGAGCTTTTCTTCATATCTCCACGTTAGGATCCTTCATCCTCAAGTTGTGTAAGAGGTAAGTGAAGATCCTGAGCTTCTTTGATGATTTTGAAAGGTTTTATGAAGTTTGGATGGGTAGTATGCATGTTTAGGTTTAGGTGAGGGTTTTGATGAGTTGTGGTGTTTAAGCATGTTTAAGTGATAGGTGCTCTGTTTGTTTGGGGTTTTAGGGTAGGTTTAGACCCCTTTGTGCATATATATATGTATATGCTAGTTGGGAGTAGTTGCTTTGCATGTTTGTAGGTTTTTGGGCGAAGTTTGCATGAAACAGAGCAGGGTTCTGCCCTTCGGGCAAAACCAGGTTCGGCCGCCGAAGGAAGGTTCGGCCGCCGAAGGAAGGTTCGGCCGCCGAACCCCTTGTGGAGGCAGTTTCGGCTGCCAAAACTTGCCCCCGAAAGCTAGGCTTTCGGTTTAGGAAGAGACTTTCGGCCGCCGAAAGAGGGAGTTCGGCCGCCGAAAGTGTGTGAGTTTCGTCTCTGGACGAGACCTTCGGCCGCCGAAGGTGCCGCCGAACATGCATGAGTTTCGTCTCTGGAGTGGGGTTTCGGCCGCCGAACCTGCCGCCGAAAGTGCCCTGTCCAGCCTTCTTTTGCCTGTTTTATGTGATGGTTTTAGGATTGTTTAGAGGGGTTTTGGGGAGTTTCTTAGAGATGTTCTTGAGTAAGTTTGGTCCCTCATTTGAGTCCACCTGTGTAGGTACGGACCAGAGGAATCAGGGAAGTCAGCAGTGAGTCCAGTGTTAGAACCTGCAGAGTCAGTTCAGAGATAACTAAAGGTGAGTGGAACTTAACTTAATGTTTTAATATGAAAACTGAATATTTTCTCATGCTTCATGCATCATGACTATGCAATAGGGTGAGTGCATTAGAGTACACGAATATGACGCATTGCATGTATCCTTGTACTTGGCATGGCTCCTTGTACATTGCTTATGTGAGACGGCACAGACTTCGTGAGGATTCATTAGCCCTCAGAGGAAAGACCTGGAACAGCCCTACGGGGACCAGGCACAAAGACCTGGAACAGCCCTACGGGGACCAGGCACATGGTACTCCGGTACCCCAGATGAGATAGAGGGAGTTTTGATCCGTCCGGCCGAGGTGATGTGATTATGTGTTGCATTCCATGAGAGCATGTTTTAGCACCTGTGATTTTATTACTATTCTACTCACTGGGCTATAGTAGCTCATCCCTCTCCCCTAACTCTAGTTGTGCAGGTTCAGAGGTCAGAGAAAACTCAGCAGGGTACAGGAAGAGTACAGAGTATTGTAATAGCTAGTGTGGACATGTAAATGTAAAGAGATAGTGTATATGTACAGTGTATAGAGTTGTAATCCCTTTGTGGAGTCACATGATCAGTTTATGTATGTTTCTTTATTGTTGTATGTTTATGAGCAAAACCAGGCTTAACATTATGAGTTTGATCCGCCTAGAGCCATGAGGAGCTCTAGTAGGGATTGGTAGAGAACAGAGAGAGTGCATGCACAGGTTAAGTCTTGGAATGAAGAAAAGTTTTATGTTTTTCAGAAAATGTATGATCATGTATGGGATTTCACAGATATACAGACAGGATAGCAGGCTTACTACGGGTCCCGGCGACCTTAAGTCGATCTGGATCCTAGTGCCGGTGGCAGTTCGGTTTCCGGGCTGTTACAGATTGGTATCAGAGCCCTAGGTTCACATGGTCGGACCTATAGAGAGAGAATTGGGCTCATAGAGAGGGTAGCAGGTCAAGCATCATAGGAAAACATGTCCACAAGGAGAGGATGTTAGGCCTGTCTAGATGCTGATGTGCAATGCCATGATTTATGCATGTGCGTTTTTTTTGTTTTTTTTTTATGTGTTGCTTATGTGTTATGTGAATTGTTGTTTTTCCAGCAAGGGAAGATGCGAGGAACTCATCGATCCACGAGATTGACTGGAGTCCCACCTGTCAGTGAGGGTACAGCTGCTCGTCCACCTGCCTTGCCACGGGCAAGATCTCACAGGTCAAGCAGGGAAGGAACGTCACGAGACCCTCGAAGGTCTTCTGACGAGAGCAGGAGAGGAGTAAGCAGAGGGGGAAGGTCAGGAGAAGAAAGAGGTGTGATGGAAGAGGAGCAGAGTAGAGATGTAAGCATGGGTGTAGGAAGGTCAGAAGAAGGTATGGGGGAGTCCCAAGGAGGTGCACAGGCCTCGGGGTTTGGCTATCCACCCTTTCCTCAGGGCCCAGAGTATCCGATGGGAGGCACGTCGGATTACTCCAGCTTTGCCCCATATCCACCCTACATGCCATATATGCCCTATCCTTCCTTCTATCCACCATATCACATGTATCCACCCCCACCTGGTCATCCAAGTCCAGTACAGCCTGCAGTGAGGGAACCAGTTCCTCCACCACCACCACCACCTGAACCAGTAGCCCCTATTGTAGAAGCACAGCAACCCAGTTCTTCAGGGGGAAGTAAGGTGAAGATGACCGAGTACTTAAAGTTGGATGCTCCTTGTAACGACCCGAAAATCGGACCGCTACCGGCGCTAGGATCCGGGTCGACTTAAGGCCGCCGGGACCCGTAGCAAGCCTGACATATAACCTGTGAACCTGAATAATCCCATACATGATCAACAATAAGCATAAAAATTAAAACTTTCCTTTGCATACTCATCAACCAAACTCAACCTGTACATAAACATGAATATAACATTGATCCCTCTGTGGGATCTCATCTGTGCCCTCAAGGGGGTAACATAACCTGTGTTGAGTTGGTTTACATAAACATCATATGAATCTCTAAGATCATGTATAAAAGGGATACAACAATCTATGGTCAAGCACATACTAACATCCATAATACTCATTACATAACTATACTGTACTTTTACATTACAATTTTGATCATGTCCATTACTAGCTATTACATAACATGACTTCTTTACTCTATCCGGACTCCCGCTCTATACTGTACCTGCAAGCCTGGGGGTAAAGGGAGAGGGGTGAGCTAAAAGCCCAGTGAGTAGAGCTAGTAAAACACATTTAACACTATGCTCAAATGGAATGCATCATAACACAGACAATTCACATAAGGGTTGGGTGAACTTGTCACCAAATAGTCCAAGTTAACTCTGTGCCAGGCCTGTAGAATGGGGCCTGGTCTTCCTGTCATAACATACATTACTTACCATTTTCCAGGGCCTCCTCTGGGCTCCTGGTCTTCGAGTCCCATAACCGTGCATTACTCTGTGCCAGGCCTGTAGACTGGGGCCTGGTCTTTCTTACTCTGTGCCAGGCCGTAGCATGGGGTCCTGGTCTTCCTGTCTTGGACTAATTGGGTCATCCAACAATCACCCACATCAACAACAATTTATGCAATGCGGCATATTCGTGAAAACTAATGCAATCATCCTATTGCATAATCATGATGCATGAAACATGATAAAACATTTAATTTAAAAGATTCAGTTTAGTTCCACTCACCTCTGGCTGACTCTGACAACACCGCAGCTGAACTCACTGCTGGGGTCCTCGGTTCCTCGGGTCCGAACCTACACAGGTGGACTCAAATGAGGGACCAAACATACCAGAACATAACTCCAAACTACTCCCCAAAAACCCCCTAAAACATCCTGAAAATATCACAGAAAATATGCATGAAATGGCTGAACAGGGCACTTTCGGCGGCACCTTCGGCGGCCGAAAGTCCTGGACAGAGACGAAACTCAGCTAGGTTCGGCGGCACCTTCGGCGGCCGAAAGTGCCAGACAGAGACGAAAGTCTCTTTTCGGGGGCAACTTCGGCAGCCGAAAGGCCTGCCTTCCCAGCCATGTTCGGCGGCCGAAAGTACCTTCGGCTGCCGAACCTGGTTTCTGCCAAAGGGCAGAAACTTGGCTCCCTTAACACATCTCGCCTCCAATCCTTTCCAAACATGCATATTTTTCAACCAAAGCATGCATACAAGTTCCTAGGGGCCTCAAACATACATATACCCCATCTACAACACTTCAATCACACACAAACAAGCTACATTGTTCAAAACATCAATATATATCCATAACTCAACATATACCCTAACATGCATTTCTACCCATAGATCTTGCATAAAACTTATTTAGAACACATAAGGAGCTTAAGATCGGCTCTTACCTCTTGAAGATCGAGAGGGAGACGACCTAAACTTGGAGATCCACGAAAATGAGCTCCTGAGTTCCCAAAGCTCCAAAACTTGTTTCAAAAGCTTAAATCTTCAAAACCAAGTGAAAACAAGTGAAAATATTGAAAGATTTAGAGGAAGAACATTGAAAATGGGTGAGGGACGGCGGAAAGCTCACCTTGGCCGAAAATAGGGGAAAAAGCTCGCCCGTTTTCGGCTAAGGGACCCTTTTATAGTGGCTGGCCAGACCACGTTCGGGGGCCGAATGTGCCTCCGCATCCATGCAAATGTTCGGCGGCCGAACTTGACTTTCGGCGGCCGAACCTTTGCTTCCCTAACTCATGCTTTCGGGGGCCTAACGTGCCTCCAAAACGCGTGCATGTTCGGCGGCCGAACTTGGGTTTTCTTCCAAAGACTTTTTCATGCAAAACTCATTCAATATCATACTTAAAACCATTAAAATTTATGAAAACATTTTATAAAACATGTTTCTACCCTACTAGAGGCTTCCGACATCCGAAATTCCACCGGACGGTAGGAATTCCGATACCGGAGTCTAGCCGGGTATTACATTCTCCCCCCCTTAAGAACATTCGTCCCCGAATGTTCCTCAACTAGTACATGCATACCAAACAACATAACATACATACAACACATAGAGGCTAACCTTAAAAGAGATGAGGATATTGCCGGAGCATGGACTCCCGTGTCTCCCAGGTACACTCCTCAATATTGTGGTGGTTCCAAAGGACTTTCACCATCGGGATTTCCTTGTTCCTTAGCTTTCTGATCTGGGTGTCTATGATCCGTACTGGCTGCTCAACATAGGTGAGATCCTCTTGGATCTCCACATCAGGCTCACTAAGAACCTTGCCCGGATCTGACACGAACTTTCTCAACATAGAAACGTGGAAAACCGGATGGATTCTCCCCATTGAAGCAGGCAAATCTAGCTTGTACGATACATTCCCAATCTTTTGCAAGACTTCAAAGGGTCCGATGTACCGCGGAGCCAGCTTACCCTTCTTCCCGAACCGAACCACTCCTTTCATTGGAGACACCTTGAGCAATACCAGATCCCCCTCCTGAAATTCTACTAGTCTTCTGCGGATGTCTGCATAACTCTTCTGTCTGCTTGCAGCTGTCTTGATTCTTTCTCTGATCATGGGCACCACCCTGCTGGTGATCTCTACTAGCTCGGGTCCTGCTAGGGACCTCTCTCCTACCTCTTCCCAGCAAACAGGTGATCTGCACTTCCTTCCATATAAAGCTTCATATGGAGCCATCCCGATGCTAGCATGATGGCTGTTATTGTAGGCAAACTCCACCAAAGGTAGATGCTGCCGCCAAGAACCGCCAAAGTCCAGCACACACATTCTGAGCATATCCTCGATAGTCTGGATGGTCCTTTCTGACTGTCCATCAGTCTGGGGGTGGAAGGCAGTACTGAAATCCAACCTAGTACCCATGGCATTCTGCAGACTCCGCCAAAACCTGGAGGTGAACTGGGGTCCTCTATCTGACACAATAGAAACAGGAACCCCATGCAGTCTGACTATCTCATCAACGTACACCTGCGCCAACTTGTCCACAGAATAGCCACTCCTGACAGGGATGAAGTGAGCAGATTTGGTGAGTCTGTCCACAATCACCCATATGGAGTCCAATCTGTTGGACGTCGCCGGTAACCCCACTACGAAGTCCATAGCTATATTCTCCCATTTCCACTCTGGAATAGGTAGCGGGTTAAGCATTCCAGCCGGCTTCTGATGTTCCAGCTTCACCCTCTGACATACTTCGCAGGCTGACACAAACTGTGCCACTTCTTTCTTCATAGCTGGCCACCAGTAAACTTTCTTCAGATCTTGATACATCTTGGTGGCTCCGGGGTGAATGCTGTATCTTGCATTATGAGCCTCTCTCATAATGTCTCCTTTTAGCCCTATGTCATCTGGTACACACAATCGACTCCCATAGCGGAGGATCCCCTTATTGTCGAATCTGAACTCACTGTCCTTGCCTGACTGAACAGTCCTGGCAATCTTCACTAACTCTGGGTCCTCATGCTGTTTCTGAGCCACCTGCTCCAGAAACACGGGTGTCACTTTCATCTGAGCAACCAAGGCACCTGTACCAGACAACTCCAACTGTAGACCTTCCTCAATGAGCTTGTAAAACTCCTTCACCACCGGTCTCCTTTCTGCCGTGATGTGGGATAGACTGCCTAGTGACTTCCGGCTTAGGGCGTCTGCCACAACATTCGCCTTACCCGGATGATACTGAATCTTGCAATCATAGTCACTCAGCAGCTCTACCCATCTCCTCTGTCTCAAATTCAAGTCTCTTTGACTCAGGATGTACTGCAGGCTTTTATGATCGGTGAAGATCTCACATTTTACCCCATAGAGGTAATGCCTCCACATCTTGAGTGCAAAGATTACTGCTGCCATCTCAAGGTCATGTGTGGGGTAATTCAACTCATGCTTCTTTAGCTGCCTAGAAGCATAAGCAATCACCCGTTCGTTCTGCATAAGCACACAACCCAGTCCCACACGGGACGCATCACAAAAGACTGTAAAGTCCTCTCCACTAGATGGCAGAGCTAAAACTGGTGCTGAAGTTAACCTTTTCTTGAGCTCTTCAAAACTCTCCTCGCACTGGTCGGTCCACAGAAACTTCTGATTCTTCCTGGTTAGTCTGGTTAGAGGAGCTGCTATCTTTGAGAAGTCCTGAACGAACCTCCTGTAGTAACCTGCCAAACCCAAGAAACTCCTGATCTCTGTCACTGAAGTGGGTCTAGGCCAGTTAGCCACAGTTTCTGTCTTCTTGGGGTCTACCTCTATACCATTCTCTGACACTACATGCCCCAAGAATGAAATACTCCTCAGCCAGAACTCACATTTGGAGAACTTGGCATACAAGCCATGTTCCCTCAAGGTCTGTAAAACCAACCGCAGATGATGGGCATGCTCCTCTGCATTACTGGAATACACTAAGATATCATCTATGAAGACAATAACGAAGTGATCCAGGTACTGGCTAAACACTCTGTTCATGAGGTCCATGAATGCTGCAGGGGCGTTAGTTAACCCGAACGGCATCACAAGGAACTCAAAATGCCCATATCTGGTCCTGAAAGCCGTCTTTGGCACATCCTCTTCCCTGATCCTCAACTGATGATACCCGGACCTCAGATCTATTTTGGAGAAACAACCCGCTCCTGCTAGCTGGTCGAATAGATCGTCGATCCTTGGCAATGGGTACTTGTTCTTAGTAGTGACTTTGTTCAACTGTCTGTAGTCGATACAAAGTCTAAGGGATCCATCCTTCTTTTTCACAAACAAAACTGGAGCACCCCAGGGTGAGGTACTCGGTCGGATGAAGCCCTTGTCTACTAGCTCCTGCAACTGCTCCTTCAACTCTTTTAATTCTGCTGGCGCCATCCTGTAGGGAGGGATAGAGATCGGTCGGGTTCCAGGCATCAGTTCTATCTCGAACTCTATCTCCCTAGCAGGTGGTAAACCTGGCAGCTCGTCTGGGAACACATCTAAGAACTCTCTAACCACTGGCACCGAGGCGGGCTCTCTAACCTGACTATTTAGCTCTCTCACATGAGCCAAATACCCCTGACATCCCTTCCTAAGCAACCTACGAGCCTGAAGAGCCGAGATCATACCTCTAGGTGTACCCCTCCTGTCTCCTCTGAAGACAACCTCTGATCCATCCTGACCTCTGAACCTGACTACCTTGTCCCTGCAGTCCAAGGTAGCACCACGGGTAGATAACCAGTCCATCCCTAGAATGACGTCAAAGTCTGTCAAATCTAGAACCACAAGGTCGGCGGACATGCATCTCCCCTCAACAAAAACTGGACTACACTGACAGACTGACTCTGCCACTGATGGATCACACTTGGGTCCACTGACCCAGAGAGGACACTCTAACCCAGAGATCATCAACCCCAACCTCTGGACGGCTCTCGGAGCAATAAATGAATGAGATGCACCAGGGTCCATCAATGCATAAACATCCGAACATCCAATGACGAGATTACCTGCCACCACGGTGTTGGATGCGTCTGCCTCCTACTGTGTCATTGTGAAGATCCGCGCTGGGGCTGATGGACCTTCACCTCTGAAACCCGCTGAAGAAGAGGCTGCTCCTCTCCCTCTGCCTCTGCCACTGGCCTGAGTCATGGCTGGAGCTGCTGGCTGCGCTACACTGCCTGAAGCTGTCTGCTGGGACTGAGCCATCGGGGCCGCTCTTGGACAATCTCGAGCTATATGCCCCTCCTGACCACATCTGAAGCAAGTGTTTGTCCCAAACCGACATACTCCCCTGTGTGGCCTTCCACACCTCGCACATAAAGCATTATCCGCACCAGAGCTTGAGCCACTCCCAAATCCCAGACTAGATTTGACCTTGTTCCAGAACTTGTTCTTTTTACCCTTGGGTTTACCCCATCTCTTACTGCCTGAAGCTGCTGCATTCAAGGTAGAGGGATCTACCCTTCCCCCTCCCGGAGTTTTAGAACCAGAAGCTTGTGTCACTGTCTGCTTAACTGTCCCCTGTACGATGGCACTAGCCTCCATTCTCCTAGCCATGTCTACTATGGCGTGAAAACTCTCTCTATCTGCTGACTGTACCAAGGAGGAATACCTGGGATGGAGCTTCATGATATACCTCCTCGACTTCTTTTGATCTGTGCTAAGGTCTTGCCCAGCAAATGGCAGCAACTCCATAAACCTATCAGTATATTCATCTACACTCATGTCATCAGTCTGCCTCAACTGCTCGAATTCTATCATCTTCAATTCCCTTGAACTATCAGGAAAAGCCCATCCTGCAAACTCGTTTGCAAACTCTTCCCAAGTCATGCTGTCCACTCTCGGGTTCACATAATTCTTGAACCACTCCCGTGCCTTCTTGCACTTGAGCGTGAACCCAGCCATTTGAATGGCTCTACTGTCACCCGCCCCTATCTCATCTGTAATTGCCTTGACCCGCTCCAAGTACACGAACGGATCATCACCGGTCTCAAACTGGGGAGCACCCAGCTTCATATAGTCGGTCATCTTGACCTTGCTCCCACTGGCTGAGCTAGGTCTAGGTGGCTGAACAACTGGGGCTGCTGGTTCTGCAGGTGGTGGAGATGGTGCAACATTTTCTGAGGTAGGATTTGCTGGATTTGGATAATAGGGTGGAGGTGGATACATTGGGTACTGAGAGTACGGTGGGTAGTATGGTGGGTATGGCATCTGTGTGGGATAAGGGGTGAAACTAGGGTAATCCGATGTACCTCCCATCGAATACCCTGGGTGGTGTGAATAGGGTGGGTAGTGAGGTGGATGTACGTAACTCGAGGCCTGAGCGCCTCCTTCTGATTCTCCCATGCCTTCTTCCGGCATGCTCACACCGAGACTGCCATCCCTCCTCTGATCTACTTCCATATCCTCAGACGCTCCTCCTTGCACTGTTCCTCTTACTGATCTGCTTCTACCCAGATCCAAAGACCTTCTAGGGTCTCTTGCTACTCTGTCCCTGTTGGACCTGCTAGACATTGCCCTAGGCAATGCTGGAGGACGGGCGCTCATGCCCTCATCCTCAGGTGGTACTCCTGTCAATCTTGCTGATCGACGAGTTCCTCTCATCCTGTTTTCTGAAAAACAGTACACATAGCACAAACATTAGCATCATATGGTTCATGTGAGCACACATGAACCCGCATCACATATCATAGCATATCATTAATGCACATGCATATTATCATGGCATTTCACATCATCATGCAAGACAGGACTCCATATCCTATCCTAGTGGACATGATCTTTTCCTATTGTGCTTGACCTTCTATGACCTCTATGAGCCCGACACTCTAGGTCCGACCATATGAACCTGGCTCTGATACCATTCTGTAACGACCCGAAAATCAGACCGCTACCGGCGCTAGGATCCGGGTCGACTTAAGGCCGCCGGGACCCGTAGCAAGCCTGACATATAACCTGTGAACCTGAATAATCCCATACATGATCAACAATAAGCATAAAAATTAAAACTTTCCTTTGCATACTCATCAACCAAACTCAACCTGTACATAAACATGAATATAACATTGATCCCTCTGTGGGATCTCATCTGTGCCCTCAAGGGGGTAACATAACCTGTGTTGAGTTGGTTTACATAAACATCATATGAATCTCTAAGATCATGTATAAAAGGGATACAACAATCTATGGTCAAGCACATACTAACATCCATAATACTCATTACATAACTATACTGTACTTTTACATTACAATTTTGATCATGTCCATTACTAGCTATTACATAACATGACTTCTTTACTCTATCCGGACTCCCGCTCTATACTGTACCTGCAAGCCTGGGGGTAAAGGGAGAGGGGTGAGCTAAAAGCCCAGTGAGTAGAGCTAGTAAAACACATTTAACACTATGCTCAAATGGAATGCATCATAACACAGACAATTCACATAAGGGTTGGGTGAACTTGTCACCAAATAGTCCAAGTTAACTCTGTGCCAGGCCTGTAGAATGGGGCCTGGTCTTCCTGTCATAACATACATTACTTACCATTTTCTAGGGCCTCCTCTGGGCTCCTGGTCTTCGAGTCCCATAACCGTGCATTACTCTGTGCCAGGCCTGTAGACTGGGGCCTGGTCTTTCTTACTCTGTGCCAGGCCGTAGCATGGGGTCCTGGTCTTCCTGTCTTGGACTAATTGGGTCATCCAACAATCACCCACATCAACAATAATTTATGCAATGCGGCATATTCGTGAAAACTAATGCAATCATCCTATTGCATAATCATGATGCATGAAACATGATAAAACATTTAATTTAAAAGATTCAGTTTAGTTCCACTCACCTCTGGCTGACTCTGACAACACCGCAGCTGAACTCACTGCTGGGGTCCTCGGTTCCTCGGGTCCGAACCTACACAGGTGGACTCAAATGAGGGACCAAACATACCAGAACATAACTCCAAACTACTCCCCAAAAACCCCCTAAAACATCCTGAAAATATCACAGAAAATATGCATGAAATGGCTGAACAGGGCACTTTCGGCGGCACCTTCGGCGGCCGAAAGTCCTGGACAGAGACGAAACTCAGCTAGGTTCGGCGGCACCTTCGGCGGCCGAAAGTGCCAGACAGAGACGAAAGTCTCTTTTCGGGGGCAACTTCGGCAGCCGAAAGGCCTGCCTTCCCAGCCATGTTCGGCGGCCGAAAGTACCTTCGGCTGCCGAACCTGGTTTCTGCCAAAGGGCAGAAACTTGGCTCCCTTAACACATCTCGCCTCCAATCCTTTCCAAACATGCATATTTTTCAACCAAAGCATGCATACAAGTTCCTAGGGGCCTCAAACATACATATACCCCATCTACAACACTTCAATCACACACAAACAAGCTACATTGTTCAAAACATCAATATATATCCATAACTCAACATATACCCTAACATGCATTTCTACCCATAGATCTTGCATAAAACTTATTTAGAACACATAAGGAGCTTAAGATCGGCTCTTACCTCTTGAAGATCGAGAGGGAGACGACCTAAACTTGGAGATCCACGAAAATGAGCTCCTGAGTTCCCAAAGCTCCAAAACTTGTTTCAAAAGCTTAAATCTTCAAAACCAAGTGAAAACAAGTGAAAATATTGAAAGATTTAGAGGAAGAACATTGAAAATGGGTGAGGGACGGCGGAAAGCTCACCTTGGCCGAAAATAGGGGAAAAAGCTCGCCCGTTTTCGGCTAAGGGACCCTTTTATAGTGGCTGGCCAGACCACGTTCGGGGGCCGAATGTGCCTCCGCATCCATGCAAATGTTCGGCGGCCGAACTTGACTTTCGGCGGCCGAACCTTTGCTTCCCTAACTCATGCTTTCGGGGGCCTAACGTGCCTCCAAAACGCGTGCATGTTCGGCGGCCGAACTTGGGTTTTCTTCCAAAGACTTTTTCATGCAAAACTCATTCAATATCATACTTAAAACCATTAAAATTTATGAAAACATTTTATAAAACATGTTTCTACCCTACTAGAGGCTTCCGACATCCGAAATTCCACCGGACGGTAGGAATTCCGATACCGGAGTCTAGCCGGGTATTACACTCCTAAATTCAATACAGGAGATGATCCCTTTGAGTATCTCAGTGCAGTCAGAATGATAACAAGTGAGTTGGGAGCAGATGACGGTAGAGCCATTGAGATGGCAGGGTTCACTTTAAAGTGTAAGAAAGCTAGAGAATGGTTCAAGAACTATGTGGACCCGAGACTTGAGAGTCTGACATGGGAAGAATTCGCCAACGACTTTGCTGGATGGGCTTTTCCTGACAGTTCCAGGGAACGAAAGGTTGTGGAGTTTGAGCAGTTGAGACAGACGGAGGAGATGAGCGTTGATGAATATACAGATAAGTTCCTGGAATTGTTGCCATATGTCGGTCAGGCATATGATACAGATTAGAAGAAGGCAAAGAGATATGCCACAAGGCTTCATCCCAGGTATTTCTCTTTGATTCTTCATGCGGAGAAGGAAAGTTTCCACTCTATTGTGGATGCTGCTAGAAAGATGGAGGCCAGTGCCATAAGTCAGGGAGTAGTTAAGCAAGCAAAGGCACAGGCGTCTGGTACGGCAAGTGCGAGTAAGAAGAGATGGGAGAAATTCAGAGGAAAGAGAGGCAAGTTCTGGAACCGGCTTAAGTCGGGTCTGGGAATGAGTAGTGGCTCCAGTTCTGGCGCAGATTTTCCAGTGTGTCAGAGGTGTGGCAAACAGCATAGAGGAGCTTGTCAGTTGGGATCCACAGCCTGCTATAGATGTGGGCAGGAGGGACATTATGCACGGGAATGTCCTCAGGCGACTTTAGTTGCACCATCCCAGCAGATGACCACAGGTAGTGTTGTCCAGTCCGCAGCTTCAGTTCGACCACCAAGCAGTGGCAGAGGAAGAGGAAGAGGGGCAGCCTCTTCATCAGGGATGGGTTCCCGAGGTGCAGGTCCGTCAGCCCCAGCACGGATTTTCACCCTAACTCAGCAGGAGGCAGACACGTCGAACACGGTGGTGTCAGGTAAGCTCATCATTGGGTGTTCAGAGGTGTATGCTTTAATGGACCCCGGTGCTTCTCACTCTTTCATTTCTTCTAGAGCTGCAGAGAGGTTGGGTCTGATGGTGTCTGAGTTAGAGTGTCCTCTATGGGTCAGTGGACCCAAATGTGATCCATCTTTGGCAGAGTCAGTCTGTCGGTTCAGTCCAGTTTGCATCGAGGGTAGATACCTTCCAGCTGACCTGGTGGTTCTAGAGTTGACAGATTTTGATGTCATTCTAGGGATGGACTGGTTATCTACGTATGAGGCTACCCTGAACTGTAGAGACAAGGTAGTCAGTGTCAGAGACCAGGATGGATCAGAGTGTGTCTTCAGAGGAGACAGGAGAGGGACACCTAGGGGTTTGATATCAGCCCTCCAGGCTCGTAGAATGTTAAGGAAGGGGTGTCAGGGGTTCCTAGCTTATGTGAGAGAGCTAGACAGTCAGGTTAGGGAACCATCCTCAGTACCAGTTGTTCAAGACTTCCCAGATGTGTTTCCTGAAGAGCTTCCAGGACTACCACCGGATAGGGAAATAGAGTTCGAGATTGAGTTGATGCCCAGTGCCAGACCGATCTCTATTCCTCCCTACCGGATGGCACCAGCAGAGTTGCGAGAGTTGAAAGAGCAGTTACAGGATTTGGTAGCTAAGGGTTTCATCCGCCCGAGTACCTCACCCTGGGGTGCTCCAGTATTATTTGTCAGAAAGAAGGATGGACCTCTTAGACTTTGTGTCGACTGCAGACAGTTGAACAAAGTCACTATCAAAAACAAGTATCCTTTACCACGGATCGATGATTTATTCGACCAGCTGGCAGGAGCAGGTTGTTTTTCGAAAATAGATCTGAGATCCGGATACCACCAGTTGAAGATCAGGGAAGGAGATGTATCCAAGACTGCTTTCAGAACCAGATATGGGCATTATGAGTTCCTTGTGATGCCGTTCGGGTTGACTAACGCCCCTGCAGCATTCATGGATCTCATGAACAGGGTTTTCAGGGAGTACTTGGATCGTTTTGTGATCGTCTTTATTGATGATATCTTGGTGTACTCCAGGAATGCAGAGGAGCATGCCCAGCATCTGCGTCTAGTGCTTCAAACCTTGAGAGAGCATGGCTTGTATGCCAAGTTCTCCAAGTGCGAGTTCTGGCTAAGGAGCATTGCCTTTTTGGGACATGTAATATCAGAGGAAGGAATAACAGTAGATCCCAAGAAGGTAGAGGCAGTAGCCAATTGGCCTACACCCACTACAGTGACAGAGATCAAAAGTTTTCTGGGTTTGGCAGGCTACTATCGGCGGTTTGTTCAGGACTTCTCAAAGATAGCTGCTCCTATGACCAGACTGACTAGAAAGAATCAGAAGTTTGTGTGGTCAGAGGAATGTGAGGAGAGTTTTGCAGAGTTGAAGAGACGGTTGACTTCAGCACCGGTGTTAGCTCTGCCGATCAGTGATGAAGATTTCACAGTGTTCTGTGATGCATCCTGAGTGGGATTAGGTTGTGTGTTGATGCAGAATGACAGAGTGATAGCTTATGCTTCTAGACAGCTGAAGAAGCACGAGCTGAACTATCCGACACACGATCTTGAGATGGCAGCTGTTATCTTTGCACTTAAGATGTGGAGGCATTACCTCTATGGGGTAAAGTGTGAGATCTATACGGATCATAAGAGCCTACAGCACATCTTAAGTCAGAGAGAGTTAAACTTGAGGCAGAGACGGTGGGTAGAGTTGCTCGATCCAGTATCATCCGGGCAAGGCTAATGTTGTCGCTGATGCCTTAAGCCGAAAGTCACTTGGCAGTTTATCCCACATTGCAGTAGAGAGAAGACCGGTGGTGAAGGATTTCTACAAGCTCGTGGAAGAAGGGTTACAGTTGCAGTTATCTGGTACAGGTGCTTTGATCGCACAGATGAGAGTGACACCAGTGTTTCTAGAGCAAGTGGCTCTGAAACAGCATGAAGACCCCGAGTTAGTGAAGATTGCCAGGACTGTTCAGTCTGGCAACAGTTCAGAGTTCAGATTTGACGGTGAGGGGATTCTTCGGCACGGTCAGAGATTATGTGTACCAGATGATAGCAGTTTGAAGGCAGACATTATGAGGGAAGCTCATAATGCGAGGTATAGCGTTCACCCTGGAGCCACCAAGATGTATCAAGATCTGAGAAGGGTGTATTGGTGGCCAGCAATGAAGAGAGAAGTGGCACAGTTCGTGTCAGCCTGCGAGACATGTCAAAGGGTGAAGCTAGAGCACCAGAAGCCGGCTGGAATGCTTAACCCACTGCCGATTCCAGAATGGAAATGGGAGAATATCGCTATGGATTTTGTAGTGGGGTTACCGGCGACGTCTAACAGACTAGACTCCATATGGGTGATTGTGGATCGACTCACTAAATCTGCTCACTTCATTCCAGTCAGGAGTAACTACTCTGTGGACAAGTTGGCGCAGGTGTATGTCGACGAGATAGTAAGGTTGCATGGAATTCCAGTGTCGATAGTATCAGATCGAGGACCTCAGTTCACCTCCAAGTTTTGGCGAAGTCTGCAGAAGGAAATGGGCACAAGGTTGGATTTCAGCACTGCTTTCCATCCACAGACAGACGGGCAGTCAGAAAGGACCATCCAAACCATAGAAGATATGCTGAGAATGTGTGTGTTAGACTTTGGCGGTTCTTGGAGGCAGCATCTACCTCTGGTGGAGTTTGCCTACAACAACAGCCATCATGCTAGCCTAGGGATGACCCCTTATGAAGCTTTGTATGGGAGGAAGTGCCGAACACCTGTTTGCTGGGAAGAGGTAGGAGAGAAAACTCTTGCAGGGCCAGAGTTAGTTGCGATAACCAGCAAGTTAGTGCCTATCATTAGAGAGAGGATCAGAACAGCTGTAAGCAGACAGAAAAGCTATGCAGACATCCGTAGGAAGCAGATAGAGTTCTAGGAGGGGGATATGGTATTGCTAAAGGTGTCTCCAATGAAGGGAGTGGTTCGCTTTGGAAAGAAGGGTAAATTAGCTCCACGGTACATAGGTCCCTTTGAGATCTTATAGAAGATCGGACCTGTGTCGTATAAGCTAGATTTACCGGCTTCTATGGAAAGAATTCACCCGGTATTCCATGTTTCTATGTTGAGGAAGTTTGTGTCAGATCCAGAGAAGGTTCTTAGTGAACCTGAGGTGGAAATCTTAAGTGATCTCACCTATGTAGAGCAGCCAGTGCGGATCCTTGACACCCAGATCAGAAAGCTGAGAAACAAGGAGATACCAATGGTAAAAGTCCTGTGGAACCACCATAACCTAGAAGAGTGCACCTGGGAAACTCGGGAGTCCATGCTCCAGCAATACCCATATCTGTTTTGAGGTGAGTTAGTGAGCTTTCCCCTTTTCGATGTGTTTATGTTGTGTTAGGGACATTCGGGGACGAATGTTCTTATGGGGGGAGAATGTAATACCCGGCTCGAGTCTGGCATCGGCATTCCTGTAGTCCGGTGGAATCTCGGGTGTCGGAACCCTCGAGAAGGGTAACATATGTTTTTTAAGGTATGTTTTTAACTTGTTTTTATGTTGTGAAGTGTTAAAAGCATTGAGTTTTGAAAGAAAAGCAATAAGGGAGAAATGCAAAGGTTCGGCCGCCGAAGGTCACTTTCGGCCGCCGAACATTGCATGGTTGCGGCTTCACGTTCGGCTGCCGAAGGTGGTCTGGCCAGCCACCTATAAAAGGGCCAAAGGTCGGTGAGAGGAGGGTATTTTCTCCTCCACTTGCAGCCAGAGGTGAGTTCCAGCCTCTCCCACGTTGACTTTCATGTTTTCCATGATTTTCATCAAATCTTTCAAGAGTTTTAAGAGTTTTGGTGACTTTTGAAGGTTTTGAGCAAAAGAACCAAGTTTTGAAGCTTGGAGCTTTGGAAGAGCTTTTCTTCATATCTCCACGTTAGGATCCTTTATCCTCAAGTTGTGTAAGAGGTAAGTGAAGATCCTGAGCTTCTTTGATGATTTTGAAAGGTTTTATGAAGTTTGGATGGGTAGTATGCATGTTTAGGTTTAGGTGAGGGTTTTGATGAGTTGTGGTGTTTAAGCATGTTTAAGTGATAGGTGCTCTGTTTGTTTGGGGTTTTAGGGTAGGTTTAGACCCCTTTGTGCATATATATGTGTATATGCTAGTTGGGAGTAGTTGCTTTGCATGTTTGTAGGTTTTTGGGCGAAGTTTGCATGAAACAGAGCAGGGTTCTGCCCTTCGGGCAAAACCAGGTTCGGCCGCCGAAGGAAGGTTCGGCCGCCGAACCCCTTGTGGAGGCAGTTTCGGCTGCCAAAACTTGCCCCCGAAAGCTAGGCTTTCGGTTTAGGAAGAGACTTTCGGCCGCCGAAAGAGGGAGTTCGGCCGCCGAAAGTGTGTGAGTTTCGTCTCTGGACGAGACCTTCGGCCGCCGAAGGTGCCGCCGAACATGCATGAGTTTCGTCTCTGGAGTGGGGTTTCGGCCGCCGAACCTGCCGCCGAAAGTGCCCTGTCCAGCCTTCTTTTGCCTGTTTTATGTGATGGTTTTAGGATTGTTTAGAGGGGTTTTGGGGAGTTTCTTAGAGATGTTCTTGAGTAAGTTTGGTCCCTCATTTGAGTCCACCTGTGTAGGTACGGACCAGAGGAATCAGGGAAGTCAGCAGTGAGTCCAGTGTCAGAACCTGCAGAGTCAGTTCAGAGATAACTAAAGGTGAGTGGAACTTAACTTAATGTTTTAATATGAAAACTGAATATTTTCTCATGCTTCATGCATCATGACTATGCAATAGGGTGAGTGCATTAGAGTACACGAATATGACGCATTGCATGTATCCTTGTACTTGGCATGGCTCCTTGTACATTGCTTATGTGAGACGGCACGGACTTCGTGAGGATTCATTAGCCCTCAGAGGAAAGACCTGGAATAGCCCTACGGGGACCAGGCACAAAGACCTGGAACAGCCCTACGGGGACCAGGCACATGGTACTCCGGTACCCCAGATGAGATAGAGGGAGTTTTGATCCGTCCGGCCGAGGTGATGTGATTATGTGTTGCATTCCATGAGAGCATGTTTTAGCACCTGTGATTTTATTACTATTCTACTCACTGGGCTATAGTAGCTCATCCCTCTCCCCTAACTCCAGTTGTACAGGTTCAGAGGTCAGAGAAAACTCAGCAGGGTACAGGAAGAGTACAGAGTATTGTAATAGCTAGTGTGGACATGTAAATGTAAAGAGATAGTGTATATGTACAGTGTATAGAATGGTGCTTGACTTATAAGAGTTGTAATCCCTTTGTGGAGTCACATGATCAGTTTATGTATGTTTCTTTATTGTTGTATGTTTATGAGCAAAACCAGGCTTAACATTATGAGTTTGATCCGCCTAGAGCCATGAGGAGCTCTAGTAGGGATTGGTAGAGAACAGAGAGAGTGCATGCACAGGTTAAGTCTTGGAATGAAGAAAAGTTTTATGTTTTTCAGAAAATGTATGATCATGTATGGGATTTCACAGATATACAGACAGGATAGCAGGCTTACTACGGGTCCCGGCGACCTTAAGTCGATCTGGATCCTAGTGTCGGTGGCAGTTCGGTTTCTGGGCTGTTACAATACCTTAGTCTTTGAGATCCTTCTTCTTTTATACTATAAGAAGATGGAGATAAATATATTATTTCTTGATAATCTGGCTATGATGTGGTCGACTCGTTGGAAAGAGATCTTCACCAGCTAATGGATCAAGAATCCCCTGATTGCAAGCATAAAAATGGGTCTGCTGAATTGTAATTATTAATGGTAACTTCCTTATGGAGACTCGCCTTTGAATTTGACCAACCTTTATCTTAGGCCGACTTGTCCTGAAGAAAGGTCCTTCGTCTCTTAGTTTCGAGCATAATGGTCGTCCGAGTCTTCCTTTTTATGAGTGGGACTGTGTATCAACCTATCAAGCCCTTGCCACGTGGCTCTATCTCATGATGACAGCTCACGAATTACTTTAAAAAATTCTTATATAGCATCAGAGGTCCCCCCGCTGGTCTTTGATTCTTTAGATTCGAAGATGACAGTTGTCTTCATGATCTAGGTTATGTGGCTTGTTTGTCCGTGCTAAGCGCTAGATGTCCTTGCTTTCTTCTGCAAACCAGTCAGGTCCAAGATGTTGTCTGGCAAAGATTAAGTGATACAGTATTGTCTTGATGAGTTTTTGAGCTTTCTCTAGCACCAACCAGCCCTGGGGATCATTTGGGCATTTTTCAGCCCTATCGAGCTTCTAGCAGCAACCAGCCATGCATTTTCCATTCTTGACAAGTTTCTAGGCATTTTATAGCCGTGACGTGCTTCCGAGCACTCTACAACCCTAATGAGCTTCTAGGCATTTTCTTGTGTTGTCTAGCCTTGACGAGCTCTTAGTGCTTTCTTGCACTAACTAGCCCTGATAGGCTATCATGAGTCTTCTGGGTACTCACTTGCGCTGACCGGCCCTGTCTATCTTCTAGGCATTTTCCATACTAGGCCAGCTTTAATGAGCTTTTGGACATTTTTCAGACCTGACAAGCTTTTGGACATTTTGAATTTCTAGGCATTTTTCTGGCCCTTACAAACTTTCGGGCTTTCTCTAGCCCTTGCGAGTTTTCTGGCATCAAAATGCCTTTGCAAGCTTTCAGGCAATTTTCTAGCCCTTGCGAGCTTCTAGTCATTTTATTGCCCTAACTAGCCCTGGTGAGTGTTTTCCAATCCTGACAGCTTTCAGTCTTCTTGCAGACTTCACTCCTTCGCTTAATAGCCTGCCCCGACTTTGCCAATCATCAAAAATCATTTCACCCGTCTACGGGGCTTTCTTTCTTCATAAAATTTTTTGAATTTCCAGGAGTGATTATAAAATCAGTGACAAATGCTTTTGGAGATTTTTTTTGTGAAGTGGGACCTTTTATCGGTTTATCAGACCCTTGCCTTGTGGCTCAAGGGTCCTCTTGCTATTTTTCAATTCTTCATATTCGAAGTGTACAACTGACTTTAACGGCTTTGGGTCTAACACTCAGTCATGTGTTTGGCGATTATCTGTCTTGTGGCACTTCTTTGGCAAAAACTAGCCTCTGTCTTTTGAAGGTAACATTTGAAG
Source organism: Manihot esculenta (assembly GCF_001659605.2). NCBI lineage: Eukaryota > Viridiplantae > Streptophyta > Magnoliopsida > Malpighiales > Euphorbiaceae > Manihot > Manihot esculenta. Next base: position 24,944,321 of record NC_035167.2, on the reverse strand, counting down.
ACCTGTCTTCTTTAGACTTCTTGTGAGATAGGGCTCACACTCGGTTGGTCGGCATCAAATGCCTTAGACTCTTCTTGTGAAGCGAGATTAATACCTAATTGGTTGGCCTGACGTACGCCCGCCTTGTGGCATGGCATCGAAGGCCTTGATTAGTGGGATAAATGCTCGGTCTTCTAACCTGGCTTATTCTCGCCTTATGGCCTGGCATGAATACCTTGATTGGTGGGACCAGCGCTCGGATTATGGTCGGAGCCTGACCAAATGCCTTGACAAGCTTTTGGCACCAAATGCCTTGACAAGCTTTTGGCACCAAATGCCTTTCTGAGTTTTCGAACATTTTTCTAGCCCTTACGAGCTCCCTGGCCTTATACTGCTCTAACGGGCTTCCTGGCCTTTTACAGCCCTAACGAGCTTTTAGCACCAAATGCCTTTGTGAGCTTTCGGATATTTTTCTAGCCCTTACCAACTCCCTAGCCTTATACTGCCTTAATGAGCTTCCTGGCCTTTTACAGCCCTAACGAGCATTTGGCACCAAATGCCTTTGCGATCTTCTGGGTATTTTTTTAGCCCTTACGAACCCCTTGCCTTTTTCTAGCCTTCACGATCTTCCTAGCATTTTTCTAGCCCTAATCTTAGCCTTGACGCTCCTCTAAGCTTTATGGTATCAAATGCCTTGACGAGCTTCTGCCCATTTTTCTAACCCTTGCGAGCTCCATGGCCTTACACAGCCCTGACGGGCTTCCTAGCCTTTTATAGCCCTGACGAGCTTTTGGCACCAAATGCCTTTGCGAGCTTCTATGCATTTTTCTAGCCCTTATGAGCCCCTTGATTTTTTTCTTAACGAGCGATATGGCATTAAATGCCTTAGAATTTTTTTGTAAAGCGGGACTAACACTTAGTAGATTAGCCTGGCTTATACCTGCCTTTAGGCCTGATATTTAATGCCTTAGAAATTTCTCTTGATGTGGGACTAACACCCGATAGATCGGTATGGCGTATACCCACCTTGCGTGTAACATTCCAAAACCTACAGATAGAAATAGAGCAACCATTAGCTTTAAATTGTACCATTTTAAAGTTAGAGTAATTAGCTGTAGGGGAGGTGCTAGCTTGACCTCGAGCTGATTAGGGGAGGTGCTAGCTTATCCATAGCCGTCTGACACACAATTCGTTTAAAGATAGAGCACTAAAAGTTGTGTTTAGAGGTCTAACTTGCATTTCATATAGAGTTATACGTCCAAAGGTAGAGTTAAAATAAGAACGACCAGTACTAGTATTTTAACATCTTCAAACTGTAATAACTGAATCATAGAAAACCCAAATAAGAAAACAAACATATCTTAAAATAAAGTATCTAACGTGATAAGCAGGTCGGAATCAAGTTGCTATTGGGAGGTGCTGAAGGGTTTCCCGACGTGCTAGCTTGAGGTGCTTCCTAAAACCGACATGCTTGCTTAACTGAAATGAACTTCTAAATATTAAAAATGTAAGTTTAGTAGGTCAATCTATGAATATTGAAAGTTTAAAAACTAAATTGAAACATGTGGAAAAGTTTAGTAGGTGAAAGTGTGAATATGGAAAGTTTAAAAGTAAAATTCCAAGTTTGCCCTCCACCTTTTTCTATATTTACACCTAACCCACCATTTGACACCTAGCCATGCATGACTAAGCATGAAATGGAAAGTTGTCTTCATTTGGTCCATCCTTGCCGTGGCTACACCAAAAGGAAAGAGAAAAAGGCTTTTGCTTTCTTAACTTTCTTCTCCACCATATGTCTCCAAAAAGACAAAGCTTTCACCCATGCACAATCTGTTCTTAGGTGTTCTAACCAGCAAAGGAACCATAGAAAGAAAGGAAAGAAGAAGAGAAGTTAAGGTGCTTAAGTGGTAAGTGATGAAATTGAAAACTAGGTTAGGTAAACATATTCTTTCATGTTTCAATTAATTATATGTTGTTAAATGAATTAAAGCTCCTGTTTTTCTTATTCTTTGTAAAGAACAAACTCAAAGGGAGGAAGGTACATCAAAGGGGAAAGGCAAGGAAAAAGAGTAACTAAGGTGTACCTAAAGATTTTGAAAAGAATTGACAAAAGGTTTGGTGTTTATATGACTTTCTGTTTTCCTTTGATTCTGTCATGAATAAGTGAAATTAGGGGTTGATTTTACTTGCTGGAAATGTTGCTTTGATTGTATGGATATGTCATATGAATGGTGAAATGATGATTGGCAGGTTTAAAGCACATAGATACAACATGGGAGCCAAAAACATAAAACTGGCAGAATAGGTTCCAACAGGACAGTCTGTGTTAGAAACCTCATAACTTATTGTGTATTCATTAAAATTAAGCCTAGCATATACCAAATGAAAGCTAAGACAAAAATCTAAAACTTTCATGAAGTAACCAAAGTCTGAATCTGTAGCTAATTATGTGAAAATTGCTAGTGAACCTAAGCTGGTCACAGGGAATTGTGCATCCGGAGCAGTATGTATCTCCTAGACCATAACTAATGATTTACTCAATGAAATGACTTAAGACCAGTGCCAAATGAACCCTGAAAAGTATACCTAAAACTTTGTACAAGAAAGTTAAGCTTGAATCTGTATGCAAATGTATGCATATGATAGGTTTTGTTAGATTAAAAACAGATCCCAAAACTGTACTGGTTAGGACCTGATTGAGCAGGTTGCAAAGAAAAATTCATAACTTAAGTTAGGAAGGTCAGAATTAGATGTAATATATCTTGTTAGAAATCTAAGACATAAATACACAACGTTCATGAAGAAAAGTGAGTCTAATTGTGTCCATAAGATACTTAAAAATGTGATACAATCTCAGGCAGAAACAAAGCTAAATGTAAATATTGACCTAAAAGGGATTGACATGCTAGCTTTGTGGCCAAATTATGCACATGCTAGCTTGACATGCCTGCTTTATACACGTGCTAGCTTAATAGACTAAAACTTTACACACATGTTCTTGATGAAATAGTAATATGTTTGTGGCTGAATAATATGCTCATAAGTGAATATGGTCTATGACACACATAAATATTTAACATGTACATATGCATTCTTGGCCCTAGTAAACCTCAGTAGGAGTCATAAATAGTATAAGGGTATGGCATGCCATATACAGTTTAGCAGTACTGCGCCCTAATGGGATACATGATATGATATTTTCGACACATTACGTGTCATACAGTTTTTCGGCTTTTTAGCCATACAGGCACAGCATTCGGCCCCCAGGCCATACAGTTTGGCACTTTGTGCTATACAGATACAGTTTTCCCTTATCTAGCTAGTTGATCCTACGAAGAGTTTATAGGGGCTAAGATTTAATTATATGACTTGTTAATGCTTTGCTAGCATGCATACAAGATGGTTACCAAAATATGAATGATCTTACTGCTATAAAATTTAATGACCTGATTTGTCCACTGACACATAAAATATTTATGTGCTTTTATATCAAATGATTTCATTATATATGTCATGATTATTCCTAGTATACTTGAATGAATATATATATGTTGTTATTCACCCACTGGGCATAAGCTCAGCGCATTGGATTTTCCATGCGCAGGTAATAAATAGAGGAAGCAACAGTTAGGAGGTCTGGTTCTGCATCAGCACAGAGACATCATCATAACCAGTTGTTCACAAGATTTGTTCAGAGGTTGTTTATGTTTGGCATGTACATTAATAGTCTACCAAGAGTCTGTAAATGAGTATTGTAAATAGTATGAATATAACCAAATGTGTTTACTATTTTAAGTTATTATATTCTATTTGTGGTTTTAATAGTGTGAAATGAGTAAATATTGAAATTTTATGACTAGTTTTCACAGGGATAATTGCTAATAAACAGGGGAGACTTTTGCGGTTTCTCCATTTAAAATTATTTTGTGAATCAACATGCATTTAAACAAACTAAGGAACAATTTATAATGTCAAAGCTATCTTAAGTCCACATATGTAATTGCATATAGTATAGTATGTGGCATCCTTTACTAAGTTATTTTATAGACGGGTAAGGGGTGTTACATTTTTTGGTATCAGAGCCGAGGTTTAGGCGGTTCTAGGATATAGCATAATTTAATGTACATGCCAAATGTGTCAAGGTTATGATGTATCTCTGTAAAATTGATGTAGGCCTATTTTGTGTTTTTAATTGTTCAGAGAGGATGTCTGAGGCATCACAACGTGCTATAGATGAGGAGGTGGGAAGTCATGCCCCCTCAGAACCCATTGAGCCAGCAATTGCACCAGCCCCTCATGGTGAAGATAGGCCAGGACAGGATGCATTTTTACAACAGCTGGCAGATATGTTGAGACGAGTTTCAGGGGCAGCACCTCAGGTGCCACCACCAGTTGCAGTACCTATGCAGGCTCCTGCTAGACCACCAATAGACAAGCTTAGAAAATATGGAGCTATGGAATTCAAAGGCAGAAGAGAAGATGATGCTCCAGCAGCAGAGTACTGGCTGCAAAGTACAGAGAGAGTGTTGCAGCAGCTTCAGTGCACACCACCAGACAGTGTGGCTTGTGCAGTTGCTTTGTTACAAGAAGAGGCCTATCAGTGGTGGGACACCACATCACAGACAGTGCAACCTGAGCAGCGGACTTGGGAATTCTTTCTGGCTGAGTTTCGAAAGAAGTATATAGGAGATTTGTATATGGATGAGAAGAGAAGAGAGTTCCTATATTTGAGACAGGGCAGGATGACTGTTAGCGAGTATGAAAAAGATTTCATCAGACTGAGTAAGTATGCCCGGGAAATGGTGCCTACAGAGGAAGCTAAATGTAAGAAATTTGAGCAGGGTTTGCATAATGACATTAGGGTGCTTTTGGCAGCCCATTCCATCAAAGAGTTCTCTACTCTGGTAAATGCAGCGTTGAATATAGAGAAGATAAAAGAAGAAGAACAAAGCTGGCGACAGAAAGGACAACAGAAGAGAGGGCAAACCCAGATGCAGGGGCAATCCTCAGCCTCTCAAGCACTTATGAAGAGACAAAGAGGAGCTCAGTCATCAGGGCAGAGTCAAGTACAAAGACAAAGGCAGCCACTAGCGCAGAGTTTTGCAGGGAGGTTTGGGCAGCAAACTAGTACATCTGTAGCCAGTTCAGGAAGTGCAGGCAGGGGACAATACCCTATATGTGCGCACTGTGGTAGATAGGTGCGGTGCCTGGTATAACATCTATGGCAAATTCCACCTCTCTCTCTAGTGGTAACCCAGGAAGATCATCAGGAAAAACATCAGAGAAATCACACACTGTGGATATGTCATGTACACCTGGATTCTCCTTTTTGGTTTCAAGTGCACAAACAAGGTAGGCTTCACAACCCTTACTGATTAATCTCCTAGCTGTAGCGGCCGATATAATATTAGACAGGTAATCTGATCTCTCCCCTACAACTATCACATCATGATCTGCAAGTGTTTGTAATGTAATTCTTTTTGATCTGCAATCCACTATTACTCGATGTCTAGATAACCAGTCCATGCCAAGGATTACATCAAATTCTCTAAAGGGTAATTCTATCAAATCACCATGGAAAGTCTGACCATGGATGGATATAGGACAATCCCTATATACTTTACTCACTAGCACACTATGACCAAGGGGGTTGGTTACTACTATATCTTGGTTTAGAGAATCCGCCTGTAATTTCCCCTCATTGACAATGGGTAAACATATGTATGAATGTGTAGATCCTGGGTCTATCAATGCATGCACAGGTTTATCAAAGATTGAGAATGTACCAACAATCACATCTGGGGAGTCCCTGTCCTCCTTAGCCCTGATAGCATAGGCTCTAGCAGGTGTTCTGAAGTAGGAGTCATAAATAGTATAAGGGTATGGCATGCCATATACAGTTTAGCAGTATTGCGCCCTAATGGGATACATGATATGATATTTTCGACACATTACGTGTCATACAGTTTTTCGGCTTTTTAGCCATACAGGCACAGCATTCGGCCCCCAGGCCATACAGTTTGGCACTTTGTGCTATACAGATACAGTTTTCCCTTATCTAGCTAGTTGATCCTACGAAGAGTTTATAGGGGCTAAGATTTAATTATATGACTTGTTAATGCTTTGCTAGCATGCATACAAGATGGTTACCAAAATATGAATGATCTTACTGCTATAAAATTTAATGACCTGATTTGTCCACTGACACATAAAATATTTATGTGCTTTTATATCAAATGATTTCATTATATATGTCATGATTATTCCTAGTATACTTGAATGAATATATATATGTTGTTATTCACCCACTGGGCATAAGCTCAGCGCATTGGATTTTCCATGCGTAGGTAATAAATAGAGGAAGCAACAGTTAGGAGGTCTGGTTCTGCATCAGCACAGAGACATCATCATAACCAGTTGTTCACAAGATTTGTTCAGAGGTTGTTTATGTTTGGCATGTACATTAATAGTCTACCAAGAGTCTGTAAGAGTTAAAAATACAATTACAAGAATTGATTGACAAGGGTTTCATACGACCTAGTATCTCACCTTGGGGCGCACCTGTATTGTTTGTAAAAAAGAAGGATGGGACACTAAGATTGTGTATAGATTACAGGCAATTAAATAAGGTGACAATTAAAAATAAATACCCTTTGCCCCGAATAGATGACTTGTTTGATCAGCTAAAAGGAGCCAGTGTCTTTTCTAAAATTGATTTGAGATCGGGTTATCATCAGTTAAAGATAAAAGAAACAGATGTCTCTAAAACTGCTTTTAGAACCCGATATGGACACTATGAATTTCTTGTTATGCCTTTTGGGTTAACTAATGCTCCTGCTTCTTTCATGGATTTAATGAACCGCATCTTTCATCCCTACCTGGATCAGTTTGTTGTAGTGTTCATAGATGACATCTTGATATACTCAAAGACTAAGGAAGAACATGATCAACATTTGAGGATAGTATTACAGACTCTGAGAGAGAAACAACTTTATGCCAAGCTTAGTAAATGTGAGTTTTGGCTAAATGATATATCCTTTCTTGGGCATGTTGTGTCAGCTGAAGGAATCAGAGTAGACCCTAAAAAGATCGAAGCTATCCTTGAATGGAAACCACCTAAGCATGTAGCAGAGATTAGGAGTTTTCTGGGTTTGGCTGGATACTATAGGCGGTTTGTAAAGGGATTTTCAATCATTGCTGCCCCATTGACTAAATTGTTGCACAAGAATGTTAAATATGACTGCGATGATAAATGCCAGGAGAGTTTTGAAAAGCTTAAAAAGATGCTTACAGAGGCACCTGTCCTTACACAGCCAGAGTCGGGTAAAGATTTTGTGATCTACAGTGATGCCTCACATAATGGACTGGGTTGTGTACTCATGCAGGAGGGGAAGGTAGTTGCTTATGCTTCAAGACACTTAAAGCCACATGAGAAGAACTACCCTACCCATGATTTAGAGTTAGCAGCCATAGTCTTTGCATTAAAGATATGGAGGCATTACTTGTATGGAGAAAAATGTTATATCTATACAGATCATAAAAGTTTAAAGTATTTGCCCACACAAAAGGAGCTTAACCTGAGACAGAGAAGATGGTTAGAGTTGCTTAAGGATTATGACTGCATTATTGACTATCATCCAGGTAAAGCCAATCTGGTAGCAGATGCACTTAGCAGGAAATCCTTTGCTGCTTTAAGAGCTTTGAATGCTCGTCTATCTTTAGCCAATGATGGGGCTATCATAGCAGAACTAAAGCTTAGACCCAATCTACTTCACCAAGTCCAGGAAGCACAGAAAGGGGATACTGAAACAGCTTTGTGGATAAGGCAAGTCCAAGAGGGGAAAAAGCAGAAACATGTGGTTCAGGATGATGGCTATTTGTATTATGAAGGTAGAATATGTGTACCTAATGTTGATGACCTGAGGAAGAACATTCTGGAGGAAGCACATAGTAGTTCATATGCTATGCATCCTGGTAGCACTAAAATGTATCAAGATTTGAAACTGCATTATTGGTGGCCAGGTATGAAGAAAGATATAGTTGAATTTGTGGCTACATGTCTGACTTGTCAGCAGGTGAAAGCTGAGCATCAAGTTCCATCTGGTCTTTTACACCCTATTTCCATACCAGAATGGAAGTGGGATAGGATCACTATGGATTTTGTTGTGGGATTGCCACTGACACCAAGGAAAAAAGATGCCATATGGGTGATTATAGATAGATTGACTAAGTCAGCTCATTTCTTGCCAGTGAGAACTGATTACTCATTGGAGAAATATGCAGAATTATATATCACTGACATAGTTCGATTACATGGAGTACCTCTTTCCATTATTTCAGATAGGGACCCGAGGTTCACATCCAGATTTTGGGAGAAATTGCATGACGCATTGGGTACTAAGTTGAACTTTAGTACAGCTTTTCATCCTCAAACAGATGGGCAATCTGAAAGGGTAATTCAAACACTGGAAGATATGCTTAGAAGTTGTATTATTGAATTCGAAGGGAGCTGGGAGAGATACCTTCCATTGGTTGAATTTGCATACAACAACAGTTATCAAGCAAGTATCAAAATGGCACCTTATGAAGCATTGTACGGAAGGAAATGTAGAACTCCATTGTGCTGGACAGAACTCAGTGAAGCTAAAGTGATAGGTCCAAACTTGGTGAGGGAAACAGAAGAGAAAGTGAGAACTATAAAGGAAAGGTTGAAAACAGCTTCAGATAGACAGAAGTCTTATGCAGATTTGAAGAGAAAAGATATAGCATATGAAGTTGGAGATAAAGTGTTTCTTAAAGTCTCTCCATGGAAAAGGGTGCTCAGATTTGGCAAAAAGGGAAAGTTAAGTCCTAGGTTTATCGGTCCATATGAGATAATTGAACGTGTGGGTCCGGTAGCCTACAGGTTAGCATTACCCCCTGGATTAGATAAGATACATAATGTCTTCCATGTATCCATGCTGAGAAGATACAGATCTGATCCTTCTCATGTCATTTCTTCTGAGACAATTGATATTCAACCTGATTTGACTTATGAGGAGGAACCAGTGAAGATTTTAGCACGAGAAATAAAGGAGCTGAGGAATAAGAAGATTCCATTAGTGAAGATTCTTTGGAGAAACCACAAAACAGAGGAAGCTACATGGGAAAGTGAGGAATTAATGAGGCAACAACACCCTCAGCTATTTATGACAGGTAAATTTCGAGGACGAATTTTTTTTAAAGGAGGGGAGAATTGTAACATTCCAAAACCTACAGATAGAAATAGAGCAACCATTAGCTTTAAATTGTACCATTTTAAAGTTAGAGTAATTAGCTGTAGGGGAGGTGCTAGCTTGACCTCGAGCTGATTAGGGGAGGTGCTAGCTTATCCATAGCCGTCTGACACACAATTCGTTTAAAGATAGAGCACTAAAAGTTGTGTTTAGAGGTCTAACTTGCATTTCATATAGAGTTATACGTCCAAAGGTAGAGTTAAAATAAGAACGACCAGTACTAGTATTTTAACATCTTCAAACTGTAATAACTGAATCATAGAAAACCCAAATAAGAAAACAAACATATCTTAAAATAAAGTATCTAACGTGATAAGCAGGTCGGAATCAAGTTGCTATTGGGAGGTGCTGAAGGGTTTCCCGACGTGCTAGCTTGAGGTGCTTCCTAAAACCGACATGCTTGCTTAACTGAAATGAACTTCTAAATATTAAAAATGTAAGTTTAGTAGGTCAATCTATGAATATTGAAAGTTTAAAAACTAAATTGAAACATGTGGAAAAGTTTAGTAGGTGAAAGTGTGAATATGGAAAGTTTAAAAGTAAAATTCCAAGTTTGCCCTCCACCTTTTTCTATATTTACACCTAACCCACCATTTGACACCTAGCCATGCATGACTAAGCATGAAATGGAAAGTTGTCTTCATTTGGTCCATCCTTGCCGTGGCTACACCAAAAGGAAAGAGAAAAAGGCTTTTGCTTTCTTAACTTTCATCTCCACCATATGTCTCCAAAAAGACAAAGCTTTCACCCATGCACAATCTGTTCTTAGGTGTTCTAACCAGCAAAGGAACCATAGAAAGAAAGGAAAGAAGAAGAGAAGTTAAGGTGCTTAAGTGGTAAGTGATGAAATTGAAAACTAGGTTAGGTAAACATATTCTTTCATGTTTCAATTAATTATATGTTGTTAAATGAATTAAAGCTCCTGTTTTTCTTATTCTTTGTAAAGAACAAACTCAAAGGGAGGAAGGTACATCAAAGGGGAAAGGCAAGGAAAAAGAGTAACTAAGGTGTACCTAAAGATTTTGAAAAGAATTGACAAAAGGTTTGGTGTTTATATGACTTTCTGTTTTCCTTTGATTCTGTCATGAATAAGTGAAATTAGGGGTTGATTTTACTTGCTGGAAATGTTGCTTTGATTGTATGGATATGTCATATGAATGGTGAAATGATGATTGGCAGGTTTAAAGCACATAGATACAACATGGGAGCCAAAAACATAAAACTGGCAGAATAGGTTCCAACAGGACAGTCTGTGTTAGAAACCTCATAACTTATTGTGTATTCATTAAAATTAAGCCTAGCATATACCAAATGAAATCTAAGACAAAAAGCTAAAACTTTCATGAAGTAACCAAAGTCTGAATCTGTAGCTAATTATGTGAAAATTGCTAGTGAACCTAAGCTGGTCACAGGGAATTGTGCATCCGGAGCAGTATGTATCTCCTAGACCATAACTAATGATTTACTCAATGAAATGACTTAAGACCAGTGCCAAATGAACCCTGAAAAGTATACCTAAAACTTTGTACAAGAAAGTTAAGCTTGAATCTGTATGCAAATGTATGCATATGATAGGTTTTGTTAGATTAAAAACAGATCCCAAAACTGTACTGGTTAGGACCTGATTGAGCAGGTTGCAAAGAAAAATTCATAACTTAAGTTAGGAAGGTTTTTCATAGGGATAATTGCTAATAAACAGGGGAGACTTTTGCGGTTTCTCCATTTAAAATTATTTTGTGAATCAACATGCATTTAAACAAACTAAGGAACAATTTATAATGTCAAAGCTATCTTAAGTCCACATATGTAATTGCATATAGTATAGTATGTGGCATCCTTTACTAAGTTATTTTATAGACGAGTAAGGGGTGTTACATTGCGGCCTTGGCATGAACTGCCTTATTGTGCAGGTCCTATGCCCGATTGGCCATATGGCCACTTTTATGAATGTGTTTCCGTGGACCAGCGCTCCGATTATATGTGGGACCCATGCCCGTATGGTCTTATGGGCTTTTTGAATTTGTTTCCATGGACCAATGCCTAGATTATGCGCGGGACCCATGCTTGGATGGCCTGGCAATTGTCTTATGACCTTTTATGAATTTATTTTCTCGGACTAATGCTTGAATTATGTGCAGGACCCATGCCCGGATGGCCTTATGGCCTTTGTGAATTTGTTTCTGTAAACTAACGCTCGGATTATATGTGGGACCCATGTCCGGATGGCCTTATGGCCTTTGTGAATTTATTTCTGCAGACCAATACCTGAATTATGTACGGGACCCATGCCCGGATGGCCTTGTGGTCTTTGCAAATTTATTTTGGCAGACCAACACTCAAGTTATGTGCGGGACCCATATCCGGATGGCCTGGCGATTGCCTTATGATCTTTTATGAATTTGTTTCCGCAGACTAGTGCCCGAATTATGTTCGGGACCCATGCCTAGATGACCTGAAAAAACTCGTCTTGTGACCTAGCATGAGATGCCTTGTTATACGGGACCAACACCCGAATGTCCTTATGGCCTTTTAGTGGGACTTACACTTGGATGGTCTGGTGGAACTCGCCAGGTGACCTTTATTCTTGTCTCCACGCTTTCATCCATCCAACGTTTCTGATAAAAGAAAAGATCGAAGAATACATCATAGTTTTATTTATAATGTTTTTCACGAATTATCTTCTTTCAGGAATAGAACAAAAGACTCGGTCGTCTTGCTTGACCAATGTCAAAACCTTGGGGTTTGACTCAGGGGCTGAGCATCTGTGACACTCTCCATATGACCATTCCTATTAACACTCAGTCCTCCTGTAAATACATGAGTAACCCCTACAGGTTCACTGTCATGGGTGATTTCGGGAGTTGTGACCTTGTGCTCGGGCCTTCTATCTCTTCTACTCTTTCTAATGAACTTTCGAAGTGAGTCATTCCTTATTAACCTCTCGATCTCGTCTCTCAAATGCCAGCACTCCTCTGTTGTATGTATGTGGTCTTCATGAAAACAGCAATATCTAATCTTATCTCGTCTTCTAGCTTTCTTAGGATTGAGTTTATGAGGCCATTTAACTTCCTTGTCATTTTTTCGGATCCTCACTAAAATATGTATCCTTAAGTCATTCAATAGAGTATAATTCTTATACTTACCTCGGTTATTCCTTACTCAAGAGACTAGGTAACTTTTGTGTGCTCCCCATATCCTTTCTTCTCTAGCTTTTGGTCTTTTTTTTGTTTATTCTTTTGTCTTCTTCCTATCCTTCCAGGTGCCTTGGAGCAGCCTGTATTAGCTTCCAGTTGATGTCCTTCGAAGCAACATCTGATGAGTCTTCTTCCTCGATTTTGTCCTTCCTTTTGGACCACGTCTGGGTTGCCCCTGTCGAAGGCCTTGATGTATCAATGAAGAATTTTTTTTCCTTTCTTTAGGAGCCATGAGTGACTCCTCTTCCTAAACTTTACATCGCTCGAAAATAACCTATAACCTTTTGATGTACTGGAGCATTTGCTTGATGCTCATATTGTCGAAATCTAGTTCGTTGACCCTAGGAAGTATGCTTTGTCCACTGCCAGGAGTGGAAGAAATGATGGTATCTTCATTGGCAGCAACCTTAGGATCAGCTCATGAAAAGCTGGTCATTTCGAGAAAAATAAAAGAAAAGGTTTCTTTGAAGAGAAAAGGGATAGGAGACTGGTTTTAATCTAAATCAACAAAAAAAATCCAATGGATTTCCGGCAATAGAACCAAATGATGTTGCTAAAAATAAACTGATTACGTGGCCGGAACGAAATTGTGTTGTGATTGGCCAGAACCTTCAAGGGAGAAAACGTGAGGTGGTGGTGGGTGTCCATGACAGCCACTCCTCAAGTCAGTATCTTGAGGAAGAGAATGTAATGAATAACTTAGAGCTTTAGTATTAGAGAATAACATACCTTGGTCTCTTAGATCCTTCTCCTTTTATATTGGAAGAAAATTGAGATCAATATAGTATTTCCTAATAATTCGGCGATGATATGACCGGCTCACTGATAAGGGATCTTCACCGGCTAATAGATCGGGAATTCCATGATTGCAAGCGTAAAAAGAGGTCTGCTGAATTGTAGCTGTTAACGGTAACTTTCTTATGGAGACTCGCCTTGAAGTTGAGAGGTCGAGTCTGTTCAACCTTTATCTGAATCCGATTTATCCTAAGGCAAGGTCCTTCGTCTCTTGGTTCCGAGCATAATGATAGTCTGAGTCTTTTTTTTCTATGGGTGGAACTGTGTATGCACCTATCGAGTTCTTGTCACGTGACCCTATCTTATAATGACACTTCACCGCTTATATTTTTTAAGTTTTTACCTCCAAATTATTACTATATAATAAATAAAAATTAGTATGCAAGTTTTGATCTGAAATAATACTATTGCTATTGCAATAACTCAAATAATATAAATTCTTTCAGTATTTTTCTCTTTTATATTATACGTGCGTAAAATATTCTCATAAAATGTTATAATTTTTTTTAAGTATATTTATTATTTTTCATTAAATTTTTATTTTTAGTGTTAAAGTTATCTAACCACCAGGTGAAATTTTTTTATAAATTTAATTTTTGTGTTTTTATATTCTTGATTGTTTGCTTTAATTTTTTTTCTTTTCTAATCTTTGATTTCTTATTATCAAATTATGTTTAAGTATTAAAAATATGGTAGATAGCAGCTAGGATGTTTCTTGAGTTGCCAGGATTGGCCAAATGAAATCTCTCCTAAATTGGAGAGATTTTTGCTTCCCTTTGTTTATATCTTAGACTTAATTCCCTTTCGGTTTCAAATCTAACTGGATTAATTATTTCTACCTTTCTTAATTTTTTATTTTTTGCTTGGTTTAACTTATTTTTTTCCTGTATTTTAACTCATCTCTGGTCATATTATAATTTTTTATGTTATATTTAATTTCTTTATTTCATATTTGTATAATTTCTTTCTTATCTAATTTTCTTTCTTATTATATTTATAAATATTTCTTTTTATATTAGAATAAATTTTTTCTTTTAATTAAAACATTAAAAAAAATTCTTATTTTTGTAATTTATTTTTCCCTTAAAAGTATTTTTTCCATAATTAATTTATTTCTTTCCTTAATTAAACTTAATTGAAAATACTTCCTACTTTTTTTAATTTATTCATTTTCTTAGTTAAAAATATATTTTTCCATATTGAAGTATATTTCTTGACTTTATGAATTTATTCCTTTCCATAATTAATTTATTGTCTTTCTTTATTTAATAATATTCCTTTTCTTATTTAAAAAATTTTCTTTTCTTATTTAAATTATTTTCTTTCTTTTTTTAATTTATTTTCTAGCTTTTTTTTCTTATTTGCTTCCCATTTTATTTTCTTTTCCAATTACTGTAAGTTTGAAAAAAAAAATAAAATCTCTCTCTCAACTTTCTTACTTTGGCCAAAGCTCTTGCAATACTAGCTAGGGGTGAGCACTATTCGGTTTAAACCGAAATAACCGACCGAACCGAACCGAATTAAAAATTTGGTTCGGTTTTATTTTTAATTCGGTTCGTTCGGGTTCAATTTTTTGAAAAATCGGTGATTTCGATTCGGTTCGGTTTTAAATTCAAAAATTTCGATTAGATCGAACCGAACCGAAATCAACAAAACTACGTCGTTTTGAAGTGTACCCCCTTATATTTGCCCTAAATCTAAAAGCCAAGAGTTCACGCTATGACGCTATCTCCATTCCACGCCGCCTCTCACCCCTATCACACCTGTGCCTCTTCTCTGAGCATTGAGCTCCACCAGTCCACTGTCATCGACCGGTCCACTATCACACCGTCCACTGTCCACCGGTCCACTGTCGCTCTCTAGTCTCTCTCTCCACACAATCGTCGGCGTCGATCGTCGCTCTCCACGCAATCGTCGGCCATCGCTCTCCAACTGTCCACCGGTCCACTGTCGCTCTCTAGTCTCTCTCTCCACACAATCGTCGGCGTCGATCGTCGCTCTCCACGCAATTGTCGGCGTCGATCGTCGCTCTCCACGCAATCGTCGGCCATCGCTCTCCACGCAATCGTCGGCCATCGCTCTCCAGTCTATCGGCTCTCCGCACCGTCAGCAACTTGGTTGCCCTCGGTCCTCTGTTTTCCTCAGTTCTCAGTCCTCAGTCCTCAGTCCTCGTCCTCAGTCCTCAGTCCTCGTCGGCCATCGCTCTCCAGTCTATCGGGTTGCCCTCAGTCCTCTGATTTTTTATTGATTTATTGATTTATTATTTTATTGATTTTTTATTTGTAAATTTTAAAATTAAAATATTTTAACTGTATTTTAGAATGAATGTGAAAAAAAAAGTTTAAAAATCGGTTCGAATCGATCAAACCGACCGAACCGAACCGAACCAAATCGGTTCGGTTCGATTCGGTTATTCCTCTTATTCGGTTCGGTTCGGTTTGTATAAAATTATGCAATTCGATTTTCGGTTATTTCGGTTCGGTTCGGTTTTGAACCGAACCGACCGTTTGCTCACCCCTAAATTACTAGCCTCTACTTTATTAGACACGTGAAACTCACGGTAGAAATCCATTTGAATATTGAAATCTATAGTGTCTTGAAAATACTTTACAAAGAGTGATGAGCCTAAAGGCCTGGTAATAATAAATTTATTTAGTTATTTTTCTTATTTATAATTTTTTTTCTTTCTATTTTTTATAGTATTTTAAAATTAATTCTAGTATATATTAAATGTGGATCAAGTTGATCTCTCAATTATGATCACAGCATTGTTAGAAATATTTTTTATCCACATTTAATACGGATCAAATTGATTGGTCCTTCATGGATTGAGATTTTTTTTCATAATAAATATAAATCAGCTTGATCTATCAATTCTATAAATAAAATCATGGGCAAGCATCATTCAATTCAATAAAAAAATCAACTCAATCAACGTAATTAATCAAATTTTTATTTTTAAAAAAACCGATTCGTAATAAATCAAACCAATCAATGCACATGAAGATATTTAGAACTGAAAAATACTCTAATGCCCCGTCTTGTTCCGGCAAGGGTACGTAGAGAAGTTATGAAGAGTTAATGTGGGCGGAGCTTCATGAATAGCGCGTTCAAGTTGTGTAAGTTGGCATCAATTAATGCAAAAAGCGAATATCACCCACAAGTTTTGACAAAAAGGGTCAGAGTTGGTTTGTTTTACGTAAGTGTAGTATTTGAGTTTGACTGATTCAAAGCACTTAGTCACCTTATCTCCCATCTCCCCTTTTATAGAAAGTCCAATGTATTGATTTTTTCATGTAATAAATAGCAAATCAAATAACAGTGTAGGCTTAATTATTAATCATATGTCATCATGTATTTGGTTCACAAAATTTCTTCTTTTTCTTTGCTTTTGTTTCCTTTCCATTCATGCATTTCCATATATTCATTCTATATTCATTCTTTAATCAATCAATTTCAATGCTTTTTTTTATCCATTCAAGAATTCTCTCTTTTTTCTCTCAACTTTACCAGCATTACCACTATTTACATTTTATTAATTTGTATGTAGTTTTATATATTTATTTTAAATTATTTAGTTTAAAAATATATATTTTATAATTATTATAAATTCGATTTAATATAAGAATGAGTTTTACTATCCTTATAAAAAAAAATCTAATTTGTCATACTGATTAAAAAATTTTTAAAATTTTATTAATTAATCTGCCGTTAGATTTTAAGTTAATATTATTATTTTTAACATTAAAAAGGATATTATTTTACTTTTAAAATTATTTTTATTTTGCACCTACAGATTTAGTCCAATGATAAATATATTTGAATTTTTATGAAAGATCTCAAATTTTACTCTCCAAATCCTTAATTCCTATTTCAAAAAAAATTATTTTTTCATTTTTCAAATTAATGATTAAAATAATTAAAAGATTTTAAATTTTTTAATTCTTAATAGTTAAAATTAATGAAAAATTAACTAATAGAATTTTTAAAATTTTAAAGATATTTTAATATATTTTTTTAAAATTAAATAATTAATTAATAAATTTTACTATATAAATTAAATAGAAATTTTTTAAAAAATTTTATAATATGTTCGATTGAATAATCTAACAGATCTTTAAAATTTTAACTCAAACGTAATCATAAATTTCATGCATTTTAAGTTCATATTTGACATTAAAATTCAGAATTAAAAAACTTTATAATAAATAATACTAGTAAAAAATTGAAAATATTAATTTATAAATTATTTAAGAGTCTTTATTATTTAATGATAATTTTTTAATTAATTTTAATATCTTCTATTCTAATATATTTTTAAAAAGTAGTAATAATTTAACAGTAATATTAAATAAATATTAAAAATCTATAATCTATAATACCATGTACCGTGAATTAGACTGTGTTGATTTGGATTGAATTTTTTTATTGTTGCGTTTTTGAGTTTTGGGAATGGTTTAAACTTATATTTTATATATAGAATTTTGTAAGCTTATATCTTAGTATTGTAATTTATATGGCTGTTTTTATGTAATTCAATTTGCATGTAAAAAAGAAATGATAATATGATATTTAGAAAGAGAGAGTTTAAGTGTGTATGAGTAAATTTAATTTAAATGGATCACGCTCTTCTCTTTTATTTCTTTTATTATTACTTTATTATAATGCTACATGTCACTATATCGTTTGTATGGGTAAATTTATCTGTTTATCATTATCAGACAACTATTTAATTTTTTTTCGATATTTGTGTTGATAAAATTATAGTATAACTGAATTTGCTCTCCTACTCTTGTCATGTCAGATGAGTTTGATTTATTTTTGATGAGCGATTCAACTGGAAATTGTATTGTATGCTAATTGTTCAATTCATGTAATAGATTTTGATAAATTTTGAGTCTGACTCTATTATTTATATTTAATCTTAATTTAAGTGTCAGTGCTTTAGCGCTATAAAAAGAAATAGTGTATGTCGTAAACGAAAAAGACAAAGAGAAAGAGGGTATGCATGCAATCATTGTATTGAAAATGATAAAATAGGAAGGATAGGTGAATGCTAGCTAGTTGATACCAATACAGTCGAAGCTGCCAAATTGGAGGAATTTAATTTATTCATTATAAACTGGACTCCACTACTTTCTATTATTAAAATAGGACATCCATCATAATCATCATCATCATCCTAAGCTTAAAACAGCTCTTATTTATTATTTCATGCTACATAGAGAGAAATATCCTTTTGAGCCCTATTATAAAATTTTACACTTTTTTTTTTTTGTCTCTTCTTCACCAACTTGATATTCCATTTCACAACAAAACTAAATTGATAAGATTTAACCAAGGTCTGAGATTATTGAAAAGTTAAGAATTTAAAATTAAAAAATTATTCTTAATCCCTATAATATAAAAAAAAATTTAATTAATTTTATAATTTTAAAAAATATATAAAATTATCTCTGATATTTTAAAAAGTTTAATAATTAATCTCTCTATTAATTTTATCGTTAAATATTTTATTATTTAGTCTTTATAATTTTAAAAAATATATTAATTGATCATTTAAATTTTTTTAAAAAATTATTAAAAAATTATTAATTAATCAATTCATATAGTAGATTCTGATGAATTTTGAGTGTGACTCTACTATTTATATTTAATCTTAATTTAAATGTCAGTGCTTTAGCGCTATAAAAAGAAATAGTGTATGTCGTAAAGGAAAAAGACAAAGAGAAAGAGGGTATGCATGCAATCATTGTATTGAAAATGATAAAATAGGAAGGATAGGTGAATGCTAGCTAGTTGATACCAATACAGTCGAAGCTGCCAAATTGGAGGAATTTAATTTATTCATTATAAACTGGACTCCACTACTTTCTATTATTAAAATAGGACATCCATCATAATCATCATCATCATCCTAAGCTTAAAACAGCTCTTATTTATTATTTCATGCTACATAGAGAGAAATATCCTTTTGAGCCCTATTATAAAATTTTACACTTTTTTTTTTGTCTCTTCTTCACCAACTTGCTATTCAATTTCATTACAAAACTAAATTGATAAGATAACCAAGGTCTGGCTCAGTTGTTGAAAAGTTAAAATTTAAAATTGAAAAAAATTATTTTAATCGCTATAATATAAAAAATTTTATTAATTAATTTTTTAATTTTAAAAAATACATTAAAATATTTTTAATATTTTAAAAAATCTATTAATTAATTTTTTATTAATTTTATTATTAAATATTTTATTATTTAATCTTTTTAAAATATCAATGACATTTTAATATATTTTTTAAAATTAAAAATTAATTAATTAATTTTTCTATATTATAAGGATTAAATAATAATTTTTTCTTTAAAATTTATCTAAAGCGGCTTCTAGAGTTAAAATCATTTTGTAAATATTATTATTTTTGTAACATGCAATACATTTTTATTAGATAAATAAATAGAATTAAAATTTATTTTATTAATATATATTAAATTAATTATCAATTATACGTTGTAAAATAATAACAATAATAATAATGCTTCTCAGTTGATATATTTTATAAACACACGTTAAAATAAAGTTAGTTAAATATTAGATATTTAATTTTAAAAATAAATTAAAATATAAATTAACTTTTTTAAATCGAACTAAATCAAAATAATAAATAAATTCAATTATTTGGTCAATTGATTCTTTATTAAGAATTCTTTGTATCTTAATAATGAATTAAGAACAAAAAGGGGTATATGATTACAGTTAAAAAAGATTAAAAAAATCAATAAAATTCTTTAAATTTCAAGCAAATCCAATATTACATCTCGCAATAAATTATCAATATCATCTCAAATAATAAATCACAAATAAAGCACAAAAGATAGTTTTGGTTGGTATCACAAAAGATGTCACTGACGTTGATGCCAAAAACAAAGAACTTGCCGGACTATAAGAGCTCCAATGTTCACTCACCTTGCAATAGCATTCCAATCTCCACAATGGAGCAGAAAGCAAGGCATGCAATAATCCAACTTAGTACCCAGTAACACTTTAATCTAAGTGTTGTTATCTTTGAGAAGAAGATGAGATAGCAACCATAAACTCACAAATCTACAACTATGCAAGGAGGAAGAATCGAATGAGAAGAAAGAGAAGTGATTAGGAGGGTCTAGAAATAAATGCTTATGGATGTGATGAGATAATTATAAAAATGAAGAAGAATAAGAGAAGAAAAAAAATTAGATAAATAAAATGTATTTTAAAATCCGCATATTTATTTATTATCATACCATTGAAAACTTAATAAAATTTATAAATTAATCACAAATTAGTTAATCGAGAGGATATTTCTCAAATAAAATTTAATAATTTTGTCAATAACTTAGTTGTAAGAATACTTAAACTTAGTTGTAAGAATACAACGTTAATTAATGTTGTGAAGAGAATCTCAGAATTAATTGCATAAATAAACTAATCCTCAAATAAAACCTAAGTCAAGAATTTCAATTAAGGCATGAATTTATTCTATAAAAGAAAGTAGCTCTAGATATATTTAGTCCCCAAAGAAAATCATGGAATATTGTGAGTAACAAATTCCTTTAAATCAATGCAGATGAAGACAAAGTTGATCATAAGCCTAATTAATAGGAATTTTCGTAATTATAGGTATAATAAAAATATGTTGGATTGCGTTCTCTAATGATAATTTCCTATGAAATCTTATTTCGTAGTTGAAAGGACGAGTTTTACGGAGATACAAAGTGTTCGAATTTTTTTTTTTTTGAGTAGAACTGCGTAAATTTTGATCAGACTTTTACCACGTGCAAGCACATAATTTATTTTATGTGATTATTGTGCAATATCATTAAGTATATATTTAGTATATAAATAAATATGTAAAATATTATTTACAAATTTTTGTGTGGTATTAAATAAATTTTATTTAAAATTCAAAACTTTTAATTCCAAAAACATTTTTCTAAGAAATGATATAAATGAACTTTAAATTATTATTTTTTCTTTTGTTTTTTATAGTATAATAAGAGAATTAAAAAAGTTAAAGATATTATATGTTTTCAATCTACTTTAATTTATATTTTTTTAATTTGGAATAATCTATGATTCAATATTAATTTGAAAACAAGTTGAAATTTTTTATATAATAACTTACTGAATAATTTAAATCAACTTATAAAGATTTAATTTAAATAAATTAAAAAATAAAATTGAAAACATCCAAATAAAAAGTCGACCTATTCTCTTGAAACCACTAACACACCGGCCAGATGTTCCATGCTTGATTGGGCGATGTGAAACCTTCTGACTCAGCTCCACATTATTGATGAACTCTGATTTATTTATATGTTGAAAGGGTAGAGCTTATCAATGATTTTTTATTTTTTATAGATTTTTTTTAAAATGAAAATCAGGAATTAGGAGAGTGGAATATAATATCTCTCAGATTTACTCAAATGTTTGTGAGTATTTATTAATTTAGATTATTTATTATTTTTAAAATCTATAAAATTTTAGTTTATTTCATTGAAATTTTTGTTATATTTTAGTAAAATTATGGATTGTTCTTATTCTTGTAATTTAACATGCTATTTGTATAGTAATTTTATTTAATAATTAAAAACATTTTGCTTAATTTAATTTTATTTTATAAAAATTATTAAATTTTCTTAATTTTCATTAACTTAAAGAAATTTAGTTTGATATAAAATTTTAATGTAATTTTTTTAGTCAATTTACATGTTCAAATTATTGAACTTGTTTGAATGGTTTACGTAATTTTTTATATAATTTAATAATTCTTATTTTTTTTATATAATTTAATAATTTTATATATTTTGTAAGGACTTTGGTAAAAGAATAATTTATGTATCTTTTTAATAAATCACTTAAAGTCTATAAATCTAATAACTTCTTCCTTGTCTTTATGATGAAATCTATCCCACTTTCCTATCAAGGTTATATCTCTTAAATCTCTCTCTCTTTCAAATCTTTCTTATAAATCTTTCTCTCTCTTTTTCTCCAATTTGATAAATACTATTTTTCTCATAAGTCTTTTCCTAATAAATATCTATCATCAACCTAGCTCTCCCTCTCTTTAAAAAAAAAATATTTCTCCCCCCCTTCTTATTCTGAATAAATTTCTTCTCTATCTTTTAATAAATATATTTCCAGAAGATAAAAGAAGTATTTTTAAGATCTAAATCTATTTTATTTTCAGTATAAATGAGCGGATAAATATATAATATTAATAATTTTTAAATATATATTTATATAATATATTATTTTATTTATTTAAAATTGATGATTACCGAATCACTGGCATTTAGGCTTTAGTTGATTTCCAAAATCCATCAAAATTTATTATGCAAATTGGTCCATTAGCGTGCAACCTAGTTTACAATCCAACAGGTCGGGCTGACTGGGGGTCAGAGTCATCAAAGTGGAATCCCGTTCATCTGACGTGATAGGCAGTAGGACAGCAGACCCAATTATACCACGACTCTATCAGTACGAGTATCGGAGGAGAATTAAATGGTCGCCTGAGAATAGTGAAAAGGCAGATACATTCTTAGGTACGACTCTGTATGATAACGACAGGTGGTATTATAATAGGGTGGCGATTATGCGTCGCTAGAGGATAAGGAAATAAAAATAAAAAAGAAAGGTGAATCATTCAGGCTAAACTCACTCACACGTACAAAAACCCTACCTTCTTTTTGATCTCAAAGATAATATTAAATTTATATTCCTTAAATAAATAAAAATATAATTTAAAATATAGCTGAATAATAGTCGATAATATTAAATTTATATTTCTTGAATAATTAAAAATATAATTTAAAATATAGCTAAATAAATAGTCAATTATCCTCTATATATGCATCGAATAGATAATATTTTAATAACAAGCAATATATTTTAGCCTAATAAGTATTGAAATGAATAATTTAACACTTTTTTCGTTTATATAATGTCGACGATTTGATTTTTAAAAATAGAGCAAATACTTACAAGAATCACTTTATTCTTTAATAGCTAATTTGATGCAAATAAAATTTAATTTTAGTCTAATAGGCTAAATGATTTTTTTTTAAAATTTTTATTTATCATTAAAATTTTTGCATGATAAATAAAAAAAAAAATAAATCACGCAACATGTAGTAAAATAACCCCTAATTTGACTAAATTACTATTTATCTCAATTATTCAATCTCATTAATTCTATCTCTATTAATCTATCAATAATTAAGAGAGAAAATTAAAAGAAAATTAAATGATAAGATAGAATTAGGAAATAGTAAAAGTAATTATTAAGTCTGATTGAGATAAGTGAAAAATTAGGAGAAAATTAATACTCAATTTTTTTTAACGGATAGATAATTTTAGACTAATCATTTTCTCAAAAGTGATAAATAAAAGAAAACAGATGAAGTATCTATTTGTCTCTATACTAGTTTTAATATTGTTTGCACTCTTTTAAAAATATCTTTATTTTAATAATTTTTAATTCATTTGGATTATATTCATTTTATGTTTTATTTTTATTTTTTCAATTAAAATAAGAAAAAGGTTGAGATTCAAATTGACAAAATTAAGATGAGAACATATTGTAAGAGGAAAAAAAAACGAGATAAAATATGCTTATTATATAATATTATATTCATTAATTTTTAATAATAAAAATGAAATCAAAATGTGTTAGATATGATTAATTTTATAAGAAAAAAAACTTAAATGAATTTTTATAAAATTATAATTTCTCTTAAAATGAAATCCTTTGAAATTAAAAAAAAAATAAATTTTCATTTGAAATAAAAGTTGATAAAAAAAAATAAATTAATTGAATTAATTTTTATAAAAAAAATTATTTCAAACTGAGAGATAAGAAGAGAGTCATGAGTAAGAATGGAAGTTGTGAAGATAGAAAAAATATATATATAAAAGGAAAAATTATTTACAGATTCTTTGCTTTTAAAAAAATTTATTAATTTATATTTATATTAAAATTATTTAATTAAAATGTCTTTATATATTAATAATCTATTTGGAGGTTCATAAATCCCTCGGACACTTGATGGCGGATAATAAAAAACTTATTTTTTCACTATTTAAAAGATGATGGAAATTGGTCAAAGAGTGCATGACATTTCTTGCCACCAAAAGAAAAGGGCTTTGGGCTCTATGTTATTATTAAAGTAGAGAAATCAGAAGGACACGAGGATTCGCTAATTGTTGAAATGAAATTGGGCGATAGAAAGCTTAAGGAAGTTTAACACATTGATGTAAAATGGGTTTACCTGTCTTCATTTATTCCTCGTATAAAATGATCATGTCTTCTACTGATATGTGGTCATCAGCGCAGACATTAGAGCTGAGAGCGTGAATTTGAAAAGTATCTCGTGGAATCTGATAGGCATTGTGTAGGCAGTCTACGTCCTTCTCTGACAACGCTGATCTCATATTGCTAAGCACTAAGGTCTCACTGTTGTGAATAGCTCACAGTGGGACAATGGGCGCCAGAGCACAGATGGAGCCATCGGAGGAGGAACTTGTGGAGGAATTATTCATGGAAGAGGAAGAAAATGATCTATTCATTTTCAAATAAGATAAAGCAAGAGGCAATTACCTTTTCAAAAGAGAAAAAAGAAGGGAATGCAGAGTATCTGACGAAGAAGATTTCTAGAAAACAAAGAGTGTGAAGTCAAAAGTAGAAATGGTGTGAAGGAGGGAGGATTTATAGAGCCATTACAACGGCTGTCTTTAATGGGTCTCGAGAAATAAAGCATCAGACAGATGAAGAGACATGGGATAAGAAACTAATCCGATCATACCACGTGTCCAAGTAGTAGGACCAACTTTAGACTTTCAAATATGAAAAATCGAAGACTTTTGAGGGGATTTCTGATATGACTCAATACTCGCCCAAGATGTTTCATACGGTGGCAACCTTCCATTAGTCCAAGTGGTGACATCCTAATACCAATTGTCACGGTTTCAGATTTTGACACTGGCCTGGAACCATGTGGCACTTGGTTTGAACTATTTTCAAGCCAAGTTAGCCAAACTCTCTACGCGTTCACCTGGACAAAGGAACGTAAAGGTTAGGACCTCCTGCCCTATTTTCGTAAAAACGGGGAATACCACAGTTATCATATGAAAATATCATGATGAGATAATTATAGCAACACAAGCACATCAACAAGCAACCAAGTATAGAGATTTATTGAATGGGCTACTTATTTTATTCCAGGGGCAAAATAGTCATTATACAGTCACGTCAACGATCCATTCCCAACTTGCAAACAGGGGTCAGATGCTCGGACATCCAAACTTGATCACACGAAAACATAGAGTTAGGATAACCATATCTAGAATTGTAATACCCGGCTAGACTCCAACATCGAAATTCCTACCGTCCGGTGGGATTTGGATATCGGAAACCTCTAGAAGGGTAAAAGCATGTTTTTATGAAATGTTTTCACGTTTTTAATGGTTTTAAGTATGAAATTTAATGAGTTTTTGCATGAAAAGTCTTTGGAGGAAAACCCAGGTTCGGCCGCCGAAAGTCAAGTTCGGCCGCCGAAAGTCAAGTTTGGCCGCCGAACATGCATGCGTTTTGGAGGCACGTTAGGCCCCCGAAAGCATGAGCGAGGGAAGTCCAGGTTCGGCCGCCGAAAGTCAAGTTCGGCCGCCGAACATGGCATGCATGCGGAGGCACTTTCGGCCCCCGAACGTGGCCTGGCCAACCACCTATAAAAAGGGGCACTTAGCCGAAATGGGCGAGCTTTCTCCCATTTTCGGCCACAGCTAGCTTCCGACCTCCCTCTCCCCAAATCTTGTGTTCTTTCTTCAGATCTCCTCCATTTTTCTTGAGTTTTAACCTCACATTGCAAGTTTTGAGCTTTCAAGACAAGTTTTGGAGCTTTGGGAACTCAAGAGCTCATTTGCTTGGGTCTCCGAGTTTAGGTCGTCTCTCTCTCGATCTTCAAGAGGTAAGAGCCGATCTTAAGCTCATAGTATGTTTTAAATAAGTTTTATGAAGTTTTATGGGGTAGAAATGCATGTTTGAGTTAGTTGAGCTATGTTAGGTTTTATGTGATTTTTGAACAATGTGGCATGTTTGAGTATGTTTGAAGTGTTGTAGATGGGGTATATGTTTGTTTGAGGCCCCTAGGAGCTTGTATGCATGTTTTGGTTTAGTGGTATGCATGATTTGAGCTTGGGAGGCGAAATGTGCATAGGAGAGCTGAGTTTCTGCCATTCGGGAGAAACTCAGGTTCGGCCGCCGAAGGGACTTTCGGCCGCCGAACCCCCTTGTGGAGGCAGCATTCGGCTGCCGAAGCTTGCCCCCGAAAGAGGACTTTCGGATCTGTCCGGGACTTTCGGCCGCCGAACCTGCCGCCGAATGTGCCCTGTTCAGCCATTTCATGCATGTTCTTCTATGATTATTTCATGATGTTTTAGGGGATTTTTGGGGAGTTCTTTATGAGTTGTTTAGAGTATGTTTGGTACCTCACTGGAGTCCACCTGTGTAGGATCGGACCCGAGGAACCAAGGTGTTTAGCAGTGTCAGCCATTTCAGAATCGGTACAGAGCTAGTCTCAGGTGAGTGGAACTTAACCTTATGTTTTAAAATAAATCAAATGTTAAGCATGTTCATGCATCATAAAATGCCATGATATGTAGTAGGTTGTATTGCATTAGTATTCACGAATATGATGCATTGCATAATATGTTGTTGATGTGGATGAATCTTGAATGATCCTTTAGCCCTCAATACGATATGATATGATATGATATGCCATGGTATGATATGAGATAGAAAGACCAGGTCGCCCCTGGCACTATGTTATGTAAGCGAACACTAGGTGAGGCCTAATCGCCCCTGGTGTAGTTGGACATGTTATGATATGAGTTAAGTAAGCGAATACTAGGTGTGGCCTCATCGCCCCTGGTATAGTTGGACGTATTACGACACGTAGAGGGCTATGGGTGACAAATTCATCCTTGATGTGATATGTTTGTGAATTGATGCATTCCATGATAGCATATGTTAAAATGAACTGTTTTCTTGTTTGGTTTCTGCTCACTGGGCTTTATAGCTCACCCCTCTCCCCTAACCCCAGGTTTGCAGGGTCAGAGATAGTCAGGAGATCAGCAGGTTACGTCCATGGTCATGTTTATGTAATAGAATAGTAATGGACATGATGTAATATAAGATTATGTATTGTTGTAAAGAGAGTGTATTGTAATATGACCTTATGTTATATGATCAGAGTTATAGTATTGTGTTTGGCCCGAGTTGGATAATCCCTTTGTACATGAGTTTTATTTTTATGTTGTTGCGTGTGATGGACCGAGTTTGACATAGGGTATGCTGACCCTAGGGGTTCTATGAGTTCAGTCATAGTGCATACACAGGTCAAACGGGTTAAAGAAAAAGTTTACAGTTTTATGTTTTAAAGTTTATGCTTATGTTTGATTCATGTATGGGATTATACCAGCTATACAGGATGTATGTTAGGCTTGCTACGGGTCCCGGCGACCTTAAGTCGATCTGGATCCTAGCGCCGGTAGCGGTCCGGATTTCCGGGTCGTTACAGAATGGTATCAGAGCCCTAGGTTCACATGGTCGGACCTATAGTGTGTCGGGCTCATAGAGGTTATAGTAGGGCAAGCACAATAGGAAAGATCATGTCCACTAGGATAGGATATGGAGTCCTGTCTTGTATGATGATGTGGAATGCCATGATGATGAGCATGTGCATTAATGCTATGATATGTATGTTATGTATGTGGTGCAGGTTCATGTGTTTCCACATGAACCATATTATGCTAATGTTTATGTGCTATGTTATGCTTTTAGAAGTCAAGATGAGAGGAACTCGTCGATCCGCGAGATTGACTGGAGCTCCGCCAGAGAATGAGGGCATGGATGCCCATTCCCCTGCTCTGCAGAGGGCAAGATCTTGTAGGACGATAAGGGAAGGTACATCAAGGGACCCTAGAAGGTCTTTTGATGCAAGTCGGAGGAGAACAGTTCAGGGTGATATGTCAGTAGATGTGATGGAAACTGAGGAGGATAATCAGAGAAGAGATAGCAGTTTGGGCATAAGTATGTCAGAAGAGGAGTTTACGGACAGGTTCCTGGAGCTGTTGCCATTTGCAGGACAAGGTCTTGACACAGACCAGAAGAAGTCTAGGAGATATGTTATGAAGCTTCACTCCAGGTATTCCTCGTTGGTTCAATCAGCAGAAAGGGAGAGCTTCCATGCTATAGTGGATATGGCGCGGAGAATGGAGGCTAGTGCCATTGTCCAGGGGACAGTTAAACAGTACGTGGCACAGTCTTCGGGTACCAAAATCCCGGGGACAAGTGATGTTGATCTCTCCCCTCTAAGCGAGGCTGTCACAAAGAGTAAGAAGGGAGGCAGAGGCCTCAGAAGATCGAAGAAGAGCAAGTTTTGGGAACAGATAAAGTCTGGTCTGGGTTTAGGTGATGGTTCGAGCTCTGGTTCAGGTAACTCCAGATGTACACGGTGCGGTAGGCAGCACAAGGGAGTCTGTTTGATTGGGACAACAGCATGCTTCAGGTGCGGACAGGAGGGGCACATGGCACGTGAGTGTCCCACCGCGACCTTGGTGGCACGGTCCCAGCAGACAGTTTCGGGCAGTGTAGCTCACCCAGTAGCTCCATCCATGTTTCAGGGCAGTGGTAGAGGCGGAGACAGGGGGACAGCCCCTTCTTCAGCAGGTTCCCGTGGAGAAGGTCCATCAGCTCCAGCGCGGATCTTCTCCATGACTCAGCAGGAGGCTAACACATCGAACCCGATGGGATCAGGTAATCTCACTCTGGTATGTTCTGGTGTGTCTGTTTCATGAACCCTGATGTTTCTCTTTTCTTTGTTTGCTTGTGAGCCTTGTGAGGTTGGGTTGATAGCTTATGGGTTAGAGTATCCCCTTGGGGTCAGTGCACCCAAGTGTGATCCATCTGTGGCAGAGTCAGTCTGCCGGTATAGTCAAAGTATGTGTTGTGAGTAGATGCCTTCCAGCTGACCTAGCGGTTCTAGATTTGACTGTTTGACGTCATTCTAGGGTTGGATTGGTTCTTCTACTAGTGGTACTACCTAGTCTGCAGAGACAAGGTAGTCAGGTTCAGAGGTCAGGATGGATCAGAGGTAGTCCTTAGAGGGGACAGAATAGGGATACCTAGAGGTTCAGTATCAACCCTATAGGCTCATAGGTTGTTCAGGAAAAAGTTGTCAGGGATACTAGCTCTTCAGAGAGAGTATAGCAGTCAGGTCAGGGAGCCCGCCTCAGTGCCCTTTGTTAGAGAATTTAGATGTTTCCCCAGATGAGTTCCCAAGACTACCACCTGTCAGGGAGATAGAGTTTAAAAATAGAAGTAATGCATGGAATTGGACCAGATCTCTATCCCTCCCCACAGGATGGTATCAACAGAGTTAAAAGAGTTATAAGGATTAGTTGTAAGAGTCGGTAGTTAAGGGTTCCCATCTGACTGAGCACCTCGCCTTGGGGTGTTCCTGTGTTGTTATGAGGATGAAGGATGGATCCCTAGGACTTTGTGTCGACTACTAGTCGTTGAACAAAGTCACTACCCAGAACAAGTATTTGTTACCTTGGATCGACGATCTATTTTAAGCCAGCTAGCATGAGCTGGTTGCCTTTCCAAGATAGATCTGAAGTCTAGGTACCATCAGTTAAAACCAAGGAAGAAGATGTACGGAGAGCAGTGTTTACAACCAGATATGGGCACTATGAGTTCCTAGGAATGTCGTTCGGGTTAATGAACGCCCCTACATCATTCATGGATCTCATAAGCAGAGTTTTAATTGGTTTCTGGATCACTCCGTTATTGTCTTCATTGACGGTATCTCGGCGAGTTCCAGAAATGCAGAAGAGTATGCCCATCATCTGAAATCAGGATTGCAGATCCTGAGAGAACATGGCTTGGATGCCTAGTTCTCCAATGTGAGTTCTGGTCGAGGAGTATATCCTTCTTGGGTCATATGTGTCGGAGAAAAGAAAAGTGAAGTAGACCTGAGAAAGTTGAAGTTGTAGCTAACTAGCCCAGGCCCCTTGTAGTGACTAAGATCTAGAGCTTTTTGGGTTGGGCAGGTTACCTAATGGAGGTTCATCTAGAACTTCTCTAGAGTTGCCGCTCCTATGGCCAGATGGATCAAGAAGAACCAGAAGGTGTGTGGTCTACTCAGAGTGAAGAGGGCTTTGGAAGAGCCAAAGGAAATGTTGATGTCAGCACCAGTGGTGGCTCTGTCCGCCAGTGATGAAGATTTCACAGTGCCCTGTGATGCATCCCGTGTGGGACTAGGTTGTGTGTCATGTAAAGTGGTAGAATGATTGCTTATGCTTCTAGGTAGCTGAAGAAGCATGAGTTGAATCATCTTACACACGATCCAGAGATGGCGGTGGTAATACTTGCACTCAAGATGTGGAGGCGATACCTGTATAAGGTATGAGGACAGATCCTTACAGATCGGAAGAGCTTGCAATAAATCTTGAGTCAAGGGAGAAGGACATGAGGTATAAGAGATGGGTAAAAACTGCGTAGTGGTTATGACTTCAAGGTTTAGCATCTTTCGGCTGAGGCAGATATTTTTGATAGATGCCCTCAACCGAAAACCACTTGACAGCTTATCCCATCCCTTAGTATAGTAAGAAGAAGGCCAGTAGTCAAAGATGAGAAGAATCAGAACTGCTGTGAGTCAGCAGGAGAATCATGAAGTTGTCCGCAAGAGGCATGTAGAGTACCAGAAGAGAGAAGAGTTTTGTCAGAGTGTGCAGCGGAAGCATGTTGAGGTTCTCGAGGAAGTTGAGGTTTGCTGGAGGTGTCTCCTAAAGAGGGTGATTCGTTATGGGCAGAAAGGTGAATTAGCTCTCAGATACATTGGACTCTTTGAAATCCTATAAAGGATTTGGGAATGTATCCCACGAGTTAGATTTACCCACTTCAATGGAAGAGATCCATTCGTTTTTCCATGTTTCCACAATATATGAGTTTATGTCGGGTCCGAGCGAGGTTCTTGAAGGAACCAGAGGTGGAGATCGCAGAGAATCTCACCTATGTTGAGCAGCTAGTATAGACCGCAGACACGCAAGTTAGAAAGTGTGGAAACAAGGAAATTCCGATGGTGAAAGTCCCTTAGAATCACCTTAGATGATAAGTACACCAGGGAGACCGAGAGTTCATACTCCAGTGACACCGTGTTTCTTTTTAGATTAGAACTTATGTGTTGTTATGATTGTATGTTATGTTTTATGTTATGCATGTCCTAGTTGAGGAACATTCGGGGACGAATGTTCTTAAGGGGGGGAGAATGTAATACCCGGCTAGACTCCGACATCGAAATTCCTACCGTCCTGTGGGATTTGGATATCGAAAACCTCTAGAAGGGTAAAAGCATGTTTTAATGAAATGTTTTCACGTTTTTAATGGTTTTAAGTATGAAATTTAATGAGTTTTTGCATGAAAAGTCTTTGGAGGAAAACCCAGGTTCGGCAGCCGAAAGTCAAGTTCGGCCGTCGAACATGCATGCGTTTTGGAGGCACGTTAGGCCCCCGAAAGCATGAGCGAGGGAAGTCCAGGTTCGACCACCGAAAGTCAAGTTCGGCCGCCGAACATGGCATGCATGCGGAGGCACTTTCGGCCCCCGAACGTGGCCTGGCCAACCACCTATAAAAAGGGGCACTTAGCCGAAATGGGCGAGCTTTCTCCCATTTTCGGCCACAGCTAGCTTCCGACCTCCCTCTCCCCAAATCTTGTGTTCTTTCTTCAGATCTCCTCCATTTTTCTTGAGTTTTAACCTCACATTGCAAGTTTTGAGCTTTCAAGACAAGTTTTGGAGCTTTGGGAACTCAAGAGCTCATTTGCTTGGGTCTCCGAGTTTAGGTCGTCTCTCTCTCGATCTTCAAGAGGTAAGAGCCGATCTTAAGCTCATAGTATGTTTTAAATAAGTTTTATGAAGTTTTATGGGGTAGAAATGCATGTTTGAGTTAGTTGAGCTATGTTAGGTTTTATGTGATTTTTGAACAATGTGGCATGTTTGAGTATGTTTGAAGTGTTGTAGATGGGGTATATGTTTGTTTGAGGCCCCTAGGAGCTTGTATGCATGTTTTGGTTTAGTGGTATGCATGATTTGAGCTTGGGAGGCGAAATGTGCATAGGAGAGCTGAGTTTCTGCCATTCGGGAGAAACTCAGGTTCGGCCGCCGAAGGGACTTTCGGCCGCCGAACCCCCTTGTGGAGGCAGCATTCGGCTGCCGAAGCTTGCCCCCGAAAGAGGACTTTCGGATCTGTCCGGGACTTTCGGCCGCCGAACCTGCCGCCGAATGTGCCCTGTTCAGCCATTTCATGCATGTTCTTCTATGATTATTTCATGATGTTTTAGGGGGTTTTTGGGGAGTTCTTTATGAGTTGTTTAGAGTATGTTTGGTACCTCACTGGAGTCCACCTGTGTAGGATCGGACCCGAGGAACCAAGGTGTTTAGCAGTGTCAGCCATTTCAGAATCGGTACAGAGCTAGTCTCAGGTGAGTGGAACTTAACCTTATGTTTTAAAATAAATCAAATGTTAAGCATGTTCATGCATCATAAAATGCCATGATATGTAGTAGGTTGTATTGCATTAGTATTCACGAATATGATGCATTGCATAATATGTTGTTGATGTGGATGAATCTTGAATGATCCTTTAGCCCTCAATACGATATGATATGATATGATATGCCATGGTATGATATGAGATAGAAAGACCAGGTCGCCCCTGGCACTATGTTATGTAAGCGAACACTAGGTGAGGCCTAATCGCCCCTGGTGTAGTTGGACATGTTATGATATGAGTTAAGTAAGCGAATACTAGGTGTGGCCTCATCGCCCCTGGTATAGTTGGACGTATTACGACACGTAGAGGGCTATGGGTGACAAATTCATCCTTGATGTGATATGTTTGTGAAGTGATGCATTCCATGATAGCATATGTTAAAATGAACTGTTTTCTTGTTTGGTTTCTGCTCACTGGGCTTTATAGCTCACCCCTCTCCCCTAACCCTAGGTTTGCAGGGTCAGAGATAGTCAGGAGATCAGCAGGTTACGTCCATGGTCATGTTTATGTAATAGAATAGTAGTGGACATGATGTAATATAAGATTATGTATTGTTGTAAAGAGAGTGTATTGTAATATGACCTTATGTTATATGATCAGAGTTATAGTATTGTGCTTGGCCCGAGTTGGATAATCCCTTTGTACATGAGTTTTATTTTTATGTTGTTGCGTGTGATGGACCGAGTTTGACATAGGGTATGCTGACCCTAGGGGTTCTATGAGTTCAGTCATAGTGCATACACAGGTCAAACGAGTTAAAGAAAAAGTTTACAGTTTTATATTTTAAAGTTTATGCTTATGTTTGATTCATGTATGGGATTATACCAGCTATACATGATGTATGTTAGGCTTGCTACGGGTCCCGGCGACCTTAAGTCGATCTGGATCCTAGCGCCGGTAGCGGTCCGGATTTCCGGGTCGTTACAAGAATGTCTGATTTTGATAGACTCGCCCATGGGAATTGACAGAGTTTTCATGGATTTTGTTCTTTACTGTTAAAAATTGTTACAGATTAATCCTTAGAATCCTTAGATTTTCAATTATCACAAGATTTCTTATTCATTAGTCGATATAAATCGAATCTTTTGAAAAAATCTCTAACTTAATTTTGTTATAATATAAAAGTAAATCTAAACATAGATTTAAAGTACACATTCTATTATTTACTTACATTGCTCACATTTATCATTTTACTCGCTCGATTAAATAGATTATTAACTCAGAGCAGTTGTCTCTAGACACCAGCTAACTTATTTTTTTTTATACAAATTATTAGATCAGATTGACAGTATTTTCGACATTATCAATAATTCTATTAAAAAAATTATTAATCACTTTAAATTATTTATATTATTTAGTTTATAAACCCATCTGTCTCATTCTCAAGTCATATTGACAGCATTTTCAATAATATTATTAGTACTTCTATTAAAAAATTATTAGCCGCTTCAAATTACTTAAATTATTTAATTTATATAATTTTAATTATATATATTATTTAATTATTATAATTTTAAATATTTATATTATTTAATTTATTTAATTAAAATTAAAATTTTAAATAATATTTTTTAATAAAATAATTAAAAATTTTAATTTTAATAGATTGATTTCAAAAAATTTAGAGATTTCATATTAATTCTTTGATTTTTTAAAAATGTAGAGATGAATAATAATGAATACATGGAGGGAGGGAGAGGGAGAAAGGAATTGGGGTTTCGGAGGGTCTGGTGATAGAGCTCGAACGTACAACTTGTACAACAAAGGATGCTGCAGTGGGACAAAACCAGAAGAAACTGACAAATCTTGATTTTGATTTTAACCCTTTTTGAGTGTGTTCATGCAGGGAAGCCACCATCACTGTATTATTATTATTATTATTTAAAACAAATTAACAAACTAGTAGGCCACTAATTATTAATTTTTTAATTACTGATTGAATTTTTATTTATTTATTAGAAAAGGCAATTAATCCCCTTTTGTCATACTTAAGGGTCGTCCTTTGTCACTTTCTCTTTCATACTCATATTCACTTAATGCCAGTCTAATTTGTCTCTTAAACCACTAACTCTGTTGGTCAAAATCTCTCTCTTTCTTTCTCTCTCTTGACACGTGCTATCTCTCATCACTAAAAAGAGTAAAAATCACCAAACGAAAACCATGCATGAGCTGGATGCGGATTCCGTGTGTGGAATTCAAGCTGTATTTGAAAGCTCCCCCTTCTCTCTCTCTCTCTCCCTCTTACTTTTAGTTAAATGTATGTTTCTTTCTCTTTCTTTTGTCAGATTAATTTTGAAAAATTATTATTCAATTAATGAGATATACATAAATTTATTAATTAATATTTTAATTTTAAAAAATATATTAAAATATTTTTAAAAATTTTAAAATTAATTAATTAATTTTTATTAATTTTGACAGTTAAATGTTATAAAATTTTTTTAAATATTCTCAATAAAAAATTAATTAATAGATTCTTTTATAAAATTATAAAAATAACTAATAAAATTTTTTATATTAAAAATTAAATAGTAATATTTTTAATAAATAAAATTAATGAAAAGACTATTAGAAAATTTTTTAAATATTTAAAAATATTTCTTAAAATTAAAAAATTAATTTAAAAATTTTTTTAAAAATTAAAAAGTAAATTTAAGTTTAATTTTCTTAATCCACTATCAATATAACTGGGTGGAATATCATAAAAATTAAACTATTTAAATTCAAATTCGATTTATATTAATAATATTTATATTCATTTTTGAGATTTTAATTAAAAATTAATTTAAATTATTTGAATTCGTTCTAAACCCGATTATTATTATCTTACTAAAATAGTATTATATATTTAATTAATAATTTATATAAAAATATTTATCATTAATAATTTTTATTTAAAAATTTAATATTTTTAAAAAATATTTAAATTTAAAATTTTAAATAAAAAATATATAAATATTATTATAATATATATTTTTTATATTATAATTATAATATATATTTTTATATTAAATTAATTATTTATATAAATAAATTCAAATATTGAATATTATATATATAAAATTTAAACTATGAGTATTATTTTTTAAATTAGTATCCATTCCAAACCATACCGTAACTATTCACACCGGATCATAAAACCCGGTTGCCATCCCTACCAATAGCCTATAAATAACTATCGTCTTTACTTGTTTTCTCCACACAAGTTCTTTGCCACTTAGCTAACTGCTACTACTACTGCAGTACTGCTTCTTTTCACAGGAAATTTGACAAACATCAAAAATGGAATTCATTTCTTTCTTCTTTTCTCTATCTTTTGCCTCAGTTTTATTCATCTTTCTCTTTCATTATCTCCTCAAATTCTTTGATTCCAACAATCATAGGAATTTGCCTCTCCCTCCTGGCTCATTGGGCTGGCCTTACATTGGCGAAACCTTCCAACTCTACTCTCAGAACCCAAATGTCTTCTTTGCCTCTAAACAGAAGAGGTAAATAGCTACCATTTCTTTCATTTGCTATATTGATTATCCAACTAAATAGCCTAATGGGATTTCTTCTTACATGTTCTGTTTTTAGGTATGGCTCTGTATTCAAGACCCACATCTTGGGTTGTCCCTGTGTTATGATTTCAAGCCCAGAAGCTGCAAAATTCGTACTCGTATCAAGAGCTCATCTCTTTAAGCCAACGTTTCCAGCAAGTAAAGAAAGGATGTTAGGCAAACAAGCCATCTTCTTTCACCAAGGAGACTACCATGCCAAGTTGAGAAAACTTGTTCTTCGTGCTTTTGTACCTGAAGCAATCAAAAGCATTGTCTGTGATATTGAATCCATTGCTATTGACTCTCTTAAATCTTGGGAAGGAAGAATTATAAACACTTTTCAAGAAATGAAAACAGTACGGCATCCATTTTATTCTACTCTTTTCAAATTAAAAACAGAGGAAAACAGAGCTCTTTTTTTTTTCCCTGTTTCTATCTCCATAGCAACTAATGAAATTGTTCCTCACGATTTGTTGTTTTTTGTTTTTTCAGTACTCGTTCAACGTTGCACTACTTTCAATATTTGGAAAAGATGAGTTTCTATACAGAGAAGATCTGAAAAGATGTTACTACATTCTTGAGAAGGGATACAATTCAATGCCCATTAATCTACCAGGGACACTCTTCAACAAATCCATGAAAGCAAGAAAAGAGCTAGCTCAGATCCTGGCCAAAATTCTCTCCACCAGGAGGCAAATGAAGCTTCAGCAAAACGACCTGCTTGGATCTTTCATGGGTGACAAAGAAGGCCTCAGTGATGAACAAATTGCCGATAATATAATTGGTGTCATCTTCGCAGCTCGTGACACAACAGCTAGTGTTCTAACATGGATTCTCAAGTACCTTGGAGAAAACCCCAGTGTCCTTCAAGCTGTCACTGTGAGTATCAGCCTTCATAATTATCTTTTTATTTTCTTTAAAAAAAAAAAAAAATCATGAGACTTCTACTATTGAATTCCAAGTCAAAAGCTTATGGTTTTAAGGTTATTTTAATATTTATGGCGACATCATAAAATATTAAAAAATTATCTGAATAATGACCTTGTTTTGTGTGCTGTGGCTTTTGGATGCACAGGAAGAGCAAGAGAAGATAGTAGCAAGTAAAGAGAAGTGTGGTGAAGAGAAGCTTCTCACTTGGGCAGATACCAAGAAGATGCCAATTACTTCAAGGGTTATTCAAGAGACACTCAGAGTTGCGTCAATTTTGTCTTTTACTTTCAGAGAGGCTGTTGAGGATGTTGAGTATGAAGGTTAGTAAGTTATTTCAAACATGGCAACTCATACATGTTCATTTCTTTATTGTCTTATTTTCTTTTTTTTTTTTAATAAATTTAGTTTAATAGTACTGAAGTTGTTTATGTTTTCTCACATTTTTAGGATATTTGATTCCAAAAGGATGGAAAGTATTGCCACTTTTTAGAAACATTCACCATAGCCCAGAAAGTTTTCCGGATCCTGAAAAGTTTGATCCTTCAAGATTTGAGGTATAAAGACAAAATTTTTGCTTATTCCTTTTGTTGTTTTTATTATTAGTATTATTCATTTCCCACTAAATGAAATTTGATTATTGTAACAGGTGGCACCAAAGCCCAATACTTTCATGCCATTTGGAAATGGGACCCACTCATGTCCTGGGAATGAATTAGCTAAGCTGGAGATTTTGGTCCTCCTCCATCATCTTACCACTAAGTACAGGTTAGTGAAGTTAACAAATCAGATGAAAAATTTTGCTATTAACAGTAGAACAGTAACTGTTTAAGTTTCTAAACATAGAAAGTTTGAGAGTTCTCTTGTCATGCTGACGTGGGCAACTTTATTACACTGTGTGTGTGCAGATGGTCTATGGTGGGAACCGACAATGGGATTCAGTATGGCCCTTTTGCCCTTCCCCAGAATGGTTTGCCCATCAAATTGTCCCAGAAATCATAAGCTTTGCTCTCCAACTCCCAAGAGAGGAAAAGTCCTCTTTCTTTTATATGGGCTTTCTTCATTGCTCAAAGGAATGATGAAGAGAGAGAGAGACACACACAGACTAAACAAAGACTTATTTAGGATCTTTAAGACAGGCTGTTATACAAAAAGAGAAGTCAATTGTATAGAAAAGTCTCATACCCAGACAAAAGCATATGTTTTATGTTCTTTTATTTTATTTTATTATTTTTTTTTATGATTTAGAGTGGAAGAAATATAAAAAAATGGGAGATTAGTGTAAGATGCAAATGGGTCCAATCCCAAATTGGGATTATTTTGTATTAAGTATATGTAGATTAGAGCCGCAAGGCAAAATCAGAAAAGTCTGATTCAATGAAGGGAATTGTACTAATAAGTTCTAATTTAATAATATCCAAAAAATAACTTTATCATGTATTTGGTTACCCATGCAAAATAGGGGAATTTGATCAAACAATTTCATAACAATAAATAAATTTCAAATCACACACCCAATGTTTATCTTTTAGAAAAAAAAAAATTAATTATAAAATATAGTCGGTTTGTCCACATCAGAAGTACCAAACTGATAGCCATATTCCACCAACACCATCACAAATATCCATAAAACCATTTTTTCAAAATTATTATAATTTTTTTTTATAAATCAAACTGGTAGAAAAAACAATATGATAATTAAATTTTTATACATTTCATGTAAAGTATAAAATTAATTTGTTTTAGTAAAATTAATTTAAAAATAAAAATTGTGCACAAAATTCATTTAAAATGACATTTCATCTTATAAGAAATATTTTAAATAGAAACCTCAAATAAGATTTGATTTGATTTTTCTATAATGTAAATCTAAGTATTTATATGAGAGCGGAAGAAAAGTAAAAAACAGAATCACATGTTTTAATTAGAAGTTCATTGACTTAAAAACCTTAGCCAAATTGCTGATTTTAGGATTTGCATTCTCTAATATGCAAACCACATCAGGCATCTCCCCTCCACATCAGTCCCATAATATCTAGCTACTAATTTAGGAGCGACCGATAAAAGGTGAAAAGCTGTTTGTGTAGCCAAAACTTAAAAAAAATAGATTCCCTAATGTTATATTGCACATCTCAGCGATGCACATCAGTAGTTTTGATAATTCTTTAGTGGGTTTTGAACAAATTATATTGGAGTTAGGCGCAATATCTCATCTCAATCCACAAGCTCCTATTCCACATCCTTCACTTTCGATTCACCAAGCATAAACTTAGAAATCGATAGAGGATGTCTGCCATAAACTACTTCAAAGGGAGTCATTTCTGTTACCGTGTGGAAACTTGTATTGAACCAAAATTTAACCCAGTGTAACTAATTACTCCACTACTTAGACGGCTTCAAAGAGAAACATCTTAAATATGTTTTCAAATATCTATTCAATATCTCAATCTAACCATCCATATCAAGCCGGTAAGTTGTGCTCATCTGGAGGTTTGTGCCTTGAAGCTAAAATAATTCTTGTCGAAAATTGTTGAGGAACAACAAGTCTCTATCACTTACATTGTGTAAAAAAACTATTTTTTTGGAAAAAATTGCGGTAACAAATTTGGCTGTGAAGGAATGTTTTAAACCCATAAAGTGGATATATTTGTATAATCTATTAGTGACTACAAAAATGTAATTCAAACCATTTAATCGAGGAAGGCTTGAAATGAAATCCATGAAGATATCTTCCCAAATAGCAGAAGAGATCAATAGTGGTTGAAGTAAGCCTGCTGGACACATAGTTGATATTTTTTTTTGCTAAGGCCAAACATTTCGCTACAAATTTCGACTATTTTTGTCGTCCCTTTCTAGAATAGATTAGTGGCTAGCCTCCTATGAGTATGATTTGCTCCTAAATAACCATCCGATATGTATGAAATGAAATTCTTTAAGCAATTGAGGAATTATGATTGAAGTGGAAGGCAATACTAAACTTTTATTATAAAAAGGCCTCCCTTGTACGAGGTTATAATAAGAATGAGTTAGAGGATTTAGCTGAATTTTTGTTACAATTTTCTATAGATGAGATTCTTGTTGTAACTCTTTATCCAAAGTTTCAGTCAATCCACACTAGTATTGAGATAGCATGACATTCAAAATCTTTCCTACAGTGACACACGGCTTGTACACAATAGAGAAATAGTATTCCAATTATTTTGCCACCCAATTATGCTAGTCAAGTGAGGTAACAGTTTGATTCAATAGGTGACTCAAACTTTTTTGGTCGGTTTTAACAATAAATTTCCTAATAATTAAATAGGGTCGCTAGTGGTTGATTGTTAATGCAAGAGCCATTAGTCCCTTCTTGTAAGTTGACTTAATCAAAGATCACTCAAATAATGCCTTGATGAAATAGGCAATAGGGCGCTTATCTTGCATCAATATAGTGTCTATGCCTCTGCCCGAAGGAAGGGTTCAGCGAAATCTAGCATGGCTAAAATAGAAGCTATCAAAATAGCCTTCTGCAATTGTTGAAAGACTTATTGGGCAATAGAATTCCAGAAAAATACAATATTTTCTTTTTTTTAATAATTAAATGAGTAACTAAGCAATTTTACCTTAGTCTTAAATAAACCTTCGATAGTACCTGTAAGGCTTAGAATTCTCAAACTACCTTTAATGTCGAAGGAATTACCATTTGATGATACTGAAAATTTTTAAAGAATCCATAGACACACCTTGCTCGAAGATCATATGCCCTAGGTATAACACTTGCAACTTCCCGAAAGAACTCTTTTTTCTTTTAGCCACAAAACCATTATCTAATAGAGCTTGTAATACAATCTGTAGATGAATTAGATGATCAAACCAAGTCGAACTATAGATGAGAATGTTGTAGAAAAATACCAAAATCAATTCATTCATTATATGTTGAAATATGGCTAACACATTCGATAACCTAAATGACATGACTAAAAACTCGTAGTGACTTATGTGAGTTCTGAATATTGTTTTTTGAACATCTAATTGCACCATTCAGATTTGATGATAACTAGATTTAAGATTGATCTTTGAAAAGTATTTTGTCCTATGTAATTCATGCAATATTCTTGTATCAGAGGAATCGAGTATTTGTCTGGAATTCTAACCTTATTGAGAGCTTTGTAGTCGATACAAAAACTCTTACTTTCATCCTTCCTTTTAACCAAGAGCACCGAACTTGAAAAAGGACTTGAGCTTGGGCTTATAATTCCTGCTACTAGCATTTTGGCTACCATTTTTTCTATTTTACTTTTTTTTGCCAGTGACCATATCGATAGGGTTGGACACTAACTAGAGTTACCCTAGATTGATGCCAAATAGCATGGTTTATAAGTCTTTTGGAGGCAGCATCGTGGGCTCTATAAAAATTGATTCAAACTTCTAACAAACAAACTAATTTTCTAGGGTATTTTAAAATTCACTTAGATCGCCTTCGTGCACTCTCAAAATCACCTTATCTAAAGAATTCAATAGCAACACATAGTAATTAACACCCATTACATTACACACCATTGAAAGTGAATCGGTGATTTCACCAAATTTGAATTACCCTATAGAGATACTGATATTCTCTAATTCAAAAATTTTATTGTAATTAACCTGCATATCCCTAAGAGTTTTCAGCCATGCCATACTGACACGTAGCCTTAATAATTTGTTTGAATAAGTCTTGTGTTAGTTTTTTATTATTATTCTTATTTGTTTTAGTTGCTGCATAATAGGTGGGTTGTTTCCTTGTAATTAGCTTAAACTGTTAATTATTACTGCTATTTAAGCTCATGAATAAAATAACCAAGGCATGACAGAAAATATAACAATTACGTTTCAATTGAACGTAGAGGCCTTGGTTTCCTCCATTAAACCTTGTTCTTGTTCTTTATTTCCTTAACCTTCTGATTTTCCAGAATAGGTTCTAAAAGCAAGAGGCAGTTCGTACCAAAGTGGTATCAGAGCTCTGGGATGGACCAGAGAGTGGAGAAATTGGAGCAGACAGTTCAGTCCCTTTCTGGAGGACAGGAAGGAATTGCGAAGAGATTAGAAGAACTCTTTTCCCAATTGAACGTAAGAATGGATCAGCTGGCTACCCACTCTTCTCCAGGGAAGCGCACTGAGCCTGAACCACGGACTCCGGAATCCAGGATTAAATCCAACGATTCGGTCGCTACCTCTTCATATGCGCCGAAAATGGTCAAACTGGATTTTCCACGTTTTGATGAAAAAGAGGACGCCACAAGCTGGATTTGTAGGGCAGAGCAATTCTTCCAATTTCATCATACCCCCGATGAGGATCGAGTGGGCATCGCCTCCTTCCACATGGTTGGGGATGCTCAACTATGGTACCAATTACTGAAGCAAGAGAATCCTGTGGTCACATGGGCAGAATTCAAAGATGGATTTTATGCACGATACGGGCCCAATCAGCTGATTGATTTCTTTGGGGAGCTTTCGAAATTGCAACAGCAGGGTACAGTTCACACTTATCAGACGCAATTCGAAAAGCTTTTGGCCAAAGTGGGGGGATTGGCGCAAGATAGACAAGTTAGCTGTTTTGTCAGCGGGTTAACACCATTAATTCGCACTGATGTTCAGGCCAATCGGCCAAAAACATTAGCAGAAGCCATTTCTCTTGCCCGGTTGTATGAAGCACGAAATGCAGCTTCGGGGAAGGGGCTGCCAACGCAAACCCGACCAGCACCTCAGGTGGTTCGATCTCCATCTCGGCCAGCATCAGATTCCATCAAAAGGCTGACATGGGATGAGCTCAATGAAAGAAAACGGCTAGGGCTGTGTTTTAAATGTAATGATAAATTTGGCCCTGGGCATAGGTGCAAGAAGCTCTTTTCAATTCAAGCAGTTCTTGAGGACAGTGATGATGACACTGAAATGGAGATAGAAGAGCAGGATTCAGCAGAGGATGTTCCGGCTATATCCCTACATGCAATTGCTGGTTTTGAAGGACCAGAAACAATGCGGCTATGTGGAAGGGTAGTCAGATTAGATGGAACGGTCTTGGTAGACTCTGGCAGTACTCATAATTTCATAAGTGCAGAGTTCGCTAGAAAAGCTGGTTTGGAGCCAACAATAAGGAAAAAATTAAAAGTACAGGTAGCTTCCGGTGAGGAATTATCAAGCCCAGGTATTTGTACCCAGACTCAAATTTTAATTCAAGGAGAGTCTATAACAGTTGATTTATATATACTGCCATTAGAGGGCTATGATGTCGTGTTGGGAACTCAGTGGTTGCGTACTTTGGGTCCTATTGTATGGGATTTTTCTAAGCTTTTAATGGCATTCAACTTAGATGGAAAGCAGGTACTCTTACAGGGCTCTCAAATTCCTCCAAATCAAGCCATTTCAGCAATTCAGATGCAGCAGATGCTCAAACACATAAAAAAGGGGTTCCTGTTGCAAATCATGAAATCAGACTCAACCATCCCACAAATTCCAAACCTGCACCCTGAAATCCAAGATCTTTTAACCAAATTCAGCATGACCATGACCGAACCAGTGGGATTGCCACCACAACGCTTCCATGATCATAAAATTCCCTTAAAAAACCCAGAACCTATTTCAGTGAGGCCATACCGATATCCCCATTACCAAAAAACAGAAATTGAGAAAATAGTGGCAGAAATGCTTGCGACAGGAATAATTCAACCCAGCCAAAGCCCCTATTCTGCTCCTGTTCTGTTGGTCAAAAAAGCGGACGGTTCTTGGCGAATGTGTATCGATTACAGGGAATTAAATAAAAACACGGTGAAGGATAAATTCCCAATACCTGTTATCGAAGAACTTCTGGATGAGCTTTCGGGTGTCCAATATTTCACCAAGCTGGATCTCCGTTCAGGATACCATCAAGTAAGAGTTCATCCTTCAG
The DNA here is from genome assembly GCF_001659605.2 of Manihot esculenta. Lineage (NCBI taxonomy): Eukaryota > Viridiplantae > Streptophyta > Magnoliopsida > Malpighiales > Euphorbiaceae > Manihot > Manihot esculenta. The sequence goes on along the minus strand of NC_035167.2, from coordinate 24,900,064 downwards.
ACATTGAAAAAACAGCCTTCCGCACTCATGAGGGCCATTACGAATTCCTGGTAATGCCCTTCGGCCTCACCAACGCACCATCAACCTTCCAATCACTTATGAACGAGGTATTCAAAAAGCATTTAAGGAAATTTGTGCTTGTCTTCTTCGATGACATACTCATCTACAGCAAGTCTTGGAAGGAACACATCCAGCATTTAGAAACTGTGTTTTCAATTTTACAAACTCATCAATTATTTGTTAAAATTGAGAAATGTCAGTTTGGCACCAGGGAAGTTAAGTACCTCGGCCATATTATCTCTAATGGTGGAGTCTCTGTAGATCCGGAAAAAATTGCAGCAATACAGAGTTGGCCAAAGCCTACATCGCCAAAAGCTTTACGGGGATTCCTGGGACTTTGCGGGTATTACCGGAAATTCATACAGCATTTTGGAAAAATTGCAGGGCCCCTAACCAGAATGTTAAAGAAAGATGGCTTTAACTGGTCACTCATGGCGGAAACAACATTTGCTAGTTTGAAGGAAGCAATGACAAAAGCACCAGTTTTGGCTTTACCGGACTTCTCAAAAAATTTTTTGTGGAATGCGATGCTTCCGGCTCAGGAATTGGCGCGGTACTGATGCAGGAACGGCCAATTGCATTTTTCAGTCAAACTCTGCATGGTAAACATCTTCTTTTGTCAACTTATGAGAAAGAAATGTTAGCTCTTGTAATTGCAGTACAGAAGTGGAGACCTTACCTTCTTGGGCAAACCTTTGTGGTCAAGACTGACCATCAAAGTTTGAAGCATCTCTGGACTCAAAGAATTACCACGGCAGCTCAGCAAAAATGGTTGTTTAAGCTGATGGGCTTTGACTTTGTTATTCAATATAAAGGGGGAAAAGAAAACGTGGTGGCTGATGCTTTGTTCCAGAAGAGATGAGAAAGATGATGGGGAGGGGCAAATTTCAGCAATCTCTTGCCCAATCCCAAATTGGATCGATTCAATTAAAGAAGAGGTACAATCCTTACCATTTTTACAGGAGAAGGTGAAGCAAGTTCAAGATGGAGAGGCTCTTGGACCATGGGAATATAGAAATGGCATCTTATTGTTTAAAGGGCGGATTTATCTGTCAAAGGAATCAGCTTTGGTCCAAGAAATCATTAACCAGTTCCATTCCAGCACCCATGAAGGATTCTTTAAAACTCTTCAACGAATCCGGTCCAACTTCTACTCACCAAATCTCAAGGAGCGAGTGAGAAGATTTGTGCGAGAATGTGATGTCTGCCAAAGACATAAAGCAGAACACACTGCTCCAGCTGGTCTCCTTCAACCTCTCCCAGTTCCTAGCCGAATTTGGGAAGACATTTCAATGGACTTCATAGATGGGCTGCCGAAATCAAACGGTAAGACAACAATATTTGTGGTGGTGGATAGACTGTCGAAGTATGCTCATTTTGTGCCCATCTCTCATCCTTATACTGCTGCCTCTGTTGCACAATTATTTTTTGAAAATATTTTTAAGCTGCATGGGATGCCAAAAATAATTGTTTGTGATCGGGACCCGGCTTTTACTAGCCAATTCTGGAGAGAACTATTTGATTTAAATGGAACTCGGTTCAACTTTAGCTCTGCTTACCACCCTCAAACCGATGGCCAGACGGAGGTGGTGAACAGAACACTAGAAATGTATCTCAGATGCTTTACTAGCTCCAAACCCAAACAATGGATGAAGTGGATATCTTGGGCAGAGTATTGTTACAATACAAGTATCCATTCGGTTACTGGAAAATCTCCCTTTGAAGTTGTATATGGTAGGCCGCCTCCTACTTTGCTCACTTACATACCAGGTACTGCCAAGGTAGCAGCAGTGGAAAAGGAATTGGGTGATCGTGATGTCATGTTGAGGGAACTCAAAAAAAGAATTCAGCAGGCACAAAGCAGAATGAAGCAAATATACGACTTAAAGCACCAAGAACGTGAATTTTCCATAGGAGACTTAGTCTATCTTAAGCTGCATCCTTACAAGCAGCGGACTCTTACAGTGCGAAGGAACTTCAAACTGTCTTCCTAAGTATTATGGGCCGTTCAAAGTCCTACTAAAAATTGGTGCGGTCGCTTATAAGTTGGAGCTGCCAGCAACAGCGAAAGTGCATCCTGTATTTCATGTCTCACTCCTTAAGAAGTATATTGGAGCTGGAAGTGGAGTACAGACGCAATTACCACAGTTTGACGAAGATGATGAATCGAATCCACAGCCTGAAGCTATTCTGGACAGCAGAGTAAGAAGAAAAAGAAGTGAAGTTTTGATTCATTGGCGTGGTTCATCTCCCATGGAAGCAACTTGGGAAGAGCTTGAGCAGGTGAAAAAGCAGTTTCCAGATGTCTCTCTTGAGGACAAGAGAATTGTTTAAGGGGAGGGGAAATGACACGTAGCCTTAATAATTTGTTTGAATAAGTCTTGTGTTAGTTTTTTATTATTATCCTTATTTGTTTTAGTTGCTGCATAATAGGTGAGTTGTTTCCTTGTAATTAGCTTAAGCTGTTAATTATTACTGCTATTTAAGCTCATGAATAAAATAACCAAGGGCATAACAGAAAATATAACAATTACATTTCAATTGAACGTAGAGACCTTGGTTTCCTCCATTAAACCTTGTTCTTGTTCTTTATTTCCTTAACCTTCTGATTTTCCAGAATAGGTTCTAAAAGCAAGAGGCAGTTCGTACCACATACCCAAATTAAAATTAAGTCCACCAAATGGAGATAGAAAGCAATCAGTAGACACTTCTATTGATCCCAATTGCATGTCAACTTGCTTGCAGAGGCCCTGAGACTCAGTTCAATGTCCATCTCCTAGCCTTATACCGAAAGGGGCATAGGAATTACAAGAAGTTGAAGCACCACTATCAATTATAACAGTTTTTTCCTTAATAAAATCTAAATTATTAATAATAATAAATTATACCCTTTCATTTGCTTTTTAAAATATTTTTATTAGTACGAAGTATAAAAAAAAAATTTGTAATTAATAAATAGAAAATATTAAAACTTAAGGTTAGCTTCTATACACAACTACAAAAGTGGAACTAACATAATTACAATATTTAATCCTTTTCATATTATAAAAATTAAATTATTTTACAATTAAATATTGAAAGGGTAATATAAAAATTATTTCACATTATAAATATATTAAATTATTTATAATTTAAAAGTTGAGGGGTCAAATTGAAATAAAATTACCAATATTTGGATATTTGATTTTCTATATTATGCAACACGTACATAGACCACTATACTACATCAAGTACAATGAATTAGAGTGTTTGCAGTTTCTCATTATTAAAGAGGTAAACGACATGGCCATTAATTCTGAGATACATCATCAACTAGTTTACGTAAATAAATATGTTATATTATGAATATTAAATAAAAAAAATCTAAATATTTAAAATAATTTACATTTATATCCACCCCTTAAATTTTAAATCATAAAACTAAATATTTTTAATTTACTATAATTATAATCAATAAAATTAAATTAATTTTTAAAAATTTATTAATAAATTATAATATAATTTTTAAAATTTTATATTATTAATAGAATATATAATCTTTTAATTTAAATTTTATTTTATATTATATGTAATATTAAATATATTATAAATATTTATTAAAAATTTTATATTATATAAAATATTACACATAAATAATATATATTAAAATATTTCATTCAACATTTAAGAAAAATTATTATTTAGTCTCTATAATACGAGAAAACTCACTAGTTAATTTTTTAATTTTAAAAAATATATTAAAACATCTCTGATATCTTAAACGGTCTATTAATTAGTCACTCTATTAATTTTATTATTAAATATTTTATTATTTAGTCTTTATAATTTTAAAAAATTTATTAGTTGATCTCTCAAATTTTTAAAAAATTTATTAATTAATCTCTTCGTATCAGAGGTATTTTAAATTATTTTGCAATATTTAACGCCTAAAACTAACAGATGGACTAGCTAATATACTTTTTAAAATGTCAGAAATATTTTAATTTTTTTTTCAAAATCGAGAGATCAATAAATGAGTTTCTATAAATTATAAAAAATAAGTAATAATTTTCTCTATTATAAATTATATGTATATTTTTTATATTTGAAAAATTTTATTTTCTATTAATAATATTCTAAATAAAATAAAATATTATATATTTTACAAGGTAAAATTTTATATTTTTCCTATTTTAAATTTATATTAATAATTTATATTATTATATAAAAGTGAAAATAGAGAGTAAATAATAATATTAATAAAAAATAATATTATTGTAATAAAAATATGTATTTAAGGATTATTTATTAGTTAAATAGAACTTTAAAAATTATATTATAATTTATCATTAATTTTTCTAAATTTAATTTAATTTTTTAATTATAATTATAGCAAATTAAAAAAAATTATTATATTAAATATAAATGTGAATTATTATAAATATTCATATATTTTTATCCAATAACCCTATGTTATATTATATCACGTTAAAATTTAAAAGAAAATATTTTTTTTATTATTTTTCTATTTAACTTTACAATATTTGGGGTATAAATAGCTTTCAAACCTCATCTATCAAAAAAAATATTATTAAACCTAAAATATGAATGTAATATTAATTTAAAATTAAATAGTAATAATATATTAGCTCGATGATAAGATTACAATATTTGAATTACGTACAATATTACTGTCTTTATAAGTTTGAAGATACAAATTGCTCTATTGTCTTTATGAATAAATATAATAAATATATTATTAATAAATATAATAAATATAATAAATATAAAGACAGTAATAAATATATTATTTTTTTATTAATATACATATAATAAATATAATAAATATAATAAATATATTATATTGATTCAAAAATAAATAAATATATTATTAATAAATATAATAGAAATAAAAAGAATGTAAGGATATTACAAGGTGAACATTATATTTATTGTAGGTTAGTCTTCTCTCTCTCTAAAATCATAGAGAGAGCATTTCTCTTGGTGAAAATTGTTGTTTGTTTGAGACAAAGGGCCTTCTTTTTGTCGGCTCATTCTTCCTTCTATGAAGTGTTTTTGAAAATTTTATTAAGATTTATATATAAATTTATTAATATATTGTATTTTTAAATTAAAATTAAATAATAAAAATAAATTATTTTATTAAAAAATATTTTTGATAAAAAATATTTTTGGTAAATAAATAGAGATTTAAATAAAAAAATGTATTTAATTAAAGTTAAATTCCACATTATTCGATATAAAAAAAATTCACATGAGAATGAATTAAATAATTATATATAAATTATTTTCTATAAATAAATAAAGAAAATATATATTTTTCATGTGAACAAATTTAATAATTATAAAAATTAATTATATATACTTAATTTATGTAAAAAATATTAAAATGTATATAATATAAATATATAAAGTGTATATATAAATTTAAATAATTTATTCTTAATTATACTAAGTTGAGTTATCCGTTCAAATAAATAAAAACTAAAATTATAATTCTCTATATTAATGAGTTATATTAAATAAATATTAATCAACGTAAATGATAATATTAAATAAATTTCATCCAATAAAAAATTGTTGTCAAAATAAAGAAATGAAAATTGGGTAGATGAGTATGGAGAGAAGAATTGAATGCATGGAATGGAACGGGAAGGATACTATTTAATTGAGTAGTTTAAAGTCAATGACAATTAAATAATTTGAAAAGATGATTCATCAACAACTCAGACAGTCGTTTCGTAATCCTTATCTTTATGTCAACGTTACACATTTCACGGTTATGACTTCACTTCGTCAACTTAAACACTCCCAATCTCATTAATTAGTCAAGCATGTTTAGTACCATGATAAACTATATGTATATATAAGGCTGTGCGTGATTTCCGAGATTTTAATCGAATAAAAAAATCATACCAAATTAAATTGAAATTAAAAAAATTTAATCATATAAAAATTAAATTGTATTGAATTAAAATTGTTTAATTATTTAATTTTGATTTTGATTTTTTTTATTAAGAATCGTATTGAAATTGAATTAAACCGGTACTAGAATTATATCGAATTGGAACTATATCGAAAAATCAATTTATATGTATATATTTTATATAATTTATAGTGATATTTTAATTCTAATATATAGTTTTAATAATATATTTTATATATTAATATAATAAAAAAATAGAAATATGCTGCCATTGGATAAACCTGCAAAAAAAGAGAAAGTGAGATAATTGGCGCTTATGACAGTCAAAATGATGTAACTGAAAGATAGAGTTATGATGTGATTGATTAAATCTGCAAGAAAGAGAAAATGAGGTGGTTAGCATCTATGGCAGCCACTCCGATACTCAAGTTAGTAAACTAGAGAATAGAGAGAGTATAAGTAATTGTTTAGAACTCAAGAATAGTTGTATAAGAATTGCATACCTTTGTCTCTATGATCTTTAGTTTTTTATATTGTGAGAAGATGGAGTTAATTATAGTATTCTTTGGAAATCCAATGATGATGTAGCCGGCTGTTTGGTAAGGGATTGTAATACCCGGCTAGACTCCGGTATCGGAATTCCTACCGTCCGGTTGAATCTCGGATGTCGGAAACTTCTAGAAGGGTAAAATCATGTTTTCATAAAATGTTTTAATGTATTTTATGGTTTTGAGTAAGAAAGAAATTGAGTTTGGAATGAAAATGACCATAGAGGGAAATTCAGGTTCGGCCGCCGAACTTGCATGAGTTTTGGAGGCACTTTAGGCTTCCGAAGGTGGCCTGGCCAGCCCCTATAAGAAGCCCCATGGCCGAAAATGGGCGAGTCTCTTCCCCATTTCCGGCCAGAGGTGAGTCCATGCCCTCCCATGGTTGGTTTTGATGTTCTTCCTCAAATCTTTCAAGTTTTAACAAGTGGTTGCTTGGTTTTTGAAGTTTTTGAAGCTAAGATCAAGTTTGAAGCTTGGAGACCCAAGGAGCTAGATTTCTCCCATCTCCAAGTTAGGATGGTCTCTCCTCTAGATCTTTAAGAGGTAAGCTTAGATCCTACCTTTCTTGTATGTTTTAAACAAGTTTTGAGGGGTTAGGGGGGTAGAAATGCATGTTTAGGTTAATGTTGAGTTTATGGACAATGTGTGTTGTATGAGTTGCTATATATGTTTGTGTTGGGGTTTAGGTTAGTTTGAGACCCCTATATGCTTATTTGCTTGTGTATGCATGTTGCAGAATAGCTAAATGCATGTTTGAATGATTTGGGAGGCAAATTGTGCATATGGAGGCTGAGTTCTGCTACTTTGGAAGAACTCAGGTTCGGCAGCCGAAAGGACTTTCGGCCGCCGAACCTACCTGTGGAGGCAAGCCTTTGGCTGCCGAACCCTGCCCCCGAAAGTGGACTTTCGGCTCTAGAGGGGAGTTTCGGCCGTCGAAGGTGCCGCCGAACATGCATGAGTTTCGTCTCTGGAAGGGACTTTCGGCCGCCGATGGTGCCGCCGAAAGTGGCTGAGTTTCGGCTCTGGAGGCACTTTCGGCTGCTGAACCTGCCGCCGAAAGTGCCCTGTTCAGCCTTCCTTTGCATGATTTCTATGATTGTTTTATGATGTTTTAGAAAATTTTTGGGGAGTTGTTTAGAGTCATATTAGTCTATGTTTGGTCCCTCATTTGAGTCCACCTGTGTAGGTTCGGACCCGAGGAACCGAGGACCCCAGCAGTAAGATAGCTGCTTCAGAGTCTTGTTAGAGCTAGCCTGAGGTGAGTAGAATAACTCTTTATATTACAAAGTAAATAAATGAATTTGAGCATGTTCATGCATCACGATTGCCATGAGATATATTAGGTTGTTGCATTAGAATTCACGAATATGCTGCATTGTATAATATGATGTTGATGTGGATGAACATTGAATGATCCATTAGCCCTCGTATGATATGATATGGTATGATATGACGATGATACGGTATGGAAGTCCAGGAAGACCCATTCTACGTCCCTGGCACTATGTAAGAGAAAGTCCAGGAAGACCCATTCTACGTCCATGGCACATTGGAATGTTATGATATGTTATGTAAGAGAAAGACCAGGATCCATTCTACGTTCTAGCACTATTGGATATGTACAGGGCTATTGGTGACAAGTTCATCCTTAATGTGATTTGTTTGTGATGTGATGCATTTCATGAAAAGCATGAATCTTTAATATAATATTTTACTATTCTGCTCATTAGGCTCTAGTAGCTCACCCCATTCCCTTAATCCCCCAGGTTTGCAGGTGCGGGTTAGACCAGGAAGTCACCAGGATTAGAAGTCATGTTTTATGTAATAGCTAGATGTGGACATGTATTGTAAAATGTTATAATATGATGTAATGTAAAGAATTGCATTGAGGATAGAATTGTGCTTGGCCCTAGTATATGTTAATCCCTCTTTGGTACATGATCTTTTAATGAGATGTTTTAATTATGTTTATGTAGACCAAGCTTATTGTATGATATGTTACCCCATTGGAGCATTTGATGAGGGTTCCAGTGTGGGGTTTTATGGTTATGAGTTGTGCATGCACAGGTTAAGCTTGGTGAATGAAAGAAAAAGTTTAAATTTTTATGTAAATGATTGATCATGTATGGGATTTAACAGGTATACAGGATGTATGTTAGGCTTGCTACGGGTCCCGGCGACCTTAAGTCGATCAGGATCCTGGCGCCTGTAGCGGTCCGGTTTTCGGGTCGTTACAGATTGGTATCAGAGCCCTAGGTTCATATGGTCGGACCTATAGTGTGTCGGGCTCATAGAGGTTATATAGAAGGGCAAGCACAATAGGAAAAATCATGTCCACTAGGATAGGATGTAGAGTCCTGTCTTGAATAATGATGTGAAATGCCATGATTTTATGCATGTGCATTGATGATATGCTATGTATGTGATGTATGTGATGCGAGTTCATGTGTTTTCACATGAACCATTTGATGCTAATGTTCTATGTGATGTGTGCTGTTTTTCAGTAAGCAAGATGAGAGGAATTCGTCGATCTGCACGATTGACCGGAGTCCCACCAGAAAGTGAGGGCACAGATGCCCGTCCTCCTGCATTGCCTAGGGCAATGTCCTGCAGGTCTAGCAGGGAGAGAACGTCAGGGGACCCTAGAAGGTCTTTTGATTTGAGCAGAAGGGGAACAGTTCAAGGTGGAGTGTCAGAAGATGTGGGGGATGATATGGATGTGGATCAGAGAAGGGATGGCAGTCTTGGTGTGAGCATATCTGAAGAGGGCATGGGAGAGTCTCAGGGAGGCACTCTGGCCTCGAGGTTTGTTCAACCACCCCAGTACCCACCCTTTTCACAGAATCCCGGGTATTTGATGGGAGGTACATCGGATTACCCCAGCTTTAACCCTTATCCTTCTTACATGCCATACCCACCTTTCTACCCACCATACCCACAGTACCCTATGTACCCACCCCTATCTTTCTACCCAGGAACAGCAAACCCTAATCCAGGGGATGTTGCACCTCCTCCACCACCAGCAGAAACTACTGTCCCAGAAACCCAAGTACCTAAACCTAGCTCATCTGGAGGGAGCAAGGTCAAGATGACCGACTACTTGAAGTTGGATGCTCCTAAGTATGAAACAGGTGATGACCCGTTTGAGTACCTCAGGACGGTCAAGATGATTACAGATGAGTTAGGGGCTGATGATAGTAGAGCCATTCAGATGGCTGGGTTCACACTGAAGTGCAAGAAGGCCCGAGAGTGGTTTAAAAATTATGTGAATCCGAGGTTGGATAGTCTATCATGAGAAGAGTTTGCTAATGAGTTTGCAGGATGGGCTTTCCCTGATAGCTCAAGGGAGCTGAAGATGATCGAGTTTGAGCAGTTGAGGCAGACAGAGGAGATGAGTGTAGATGAGTACACAAATAGATTCTTGGAGCTGTTGCCGTTTGCAAGGCAAAATCTTGATACAGACCAGAAGAAGGCAAGGAGGTATATCATGAGGCTTCATTCCAGGTATTCCTCCTTGATCCAGTCAGCAGAAAGGGAGAGCTTCCATGCCATAGTGGATATAGCCCGGAGGATGGAGGCTAGTGCAATAATCGAAGGAAAAGTTAAACAGTCAGTGGAACAGCCTTCTGGTTCCAAGACCCCAGGTGGGGGAAGGCTAGACCCTTCATCTTTGAGTGCAACAGCTTTAGGTAGTAAGAGGTGGAGTAACACCACCAAGAAGCCAAAGAAGAACAAGTTCTGGAACAAGATAAAGTCAGGTCGGGATTAGGAAATGGCTCAAGCTCAGGTGCAGACAATGCAGTATGTATGAAGTGTGGGAAGCCGAACAAGGGAATATGTCGGTTTAGGATGATAGCCTGCTTCAGATGTGGGCAGGAGGGACACATGGCACGGGAGTGTCTTAGAGCAGCTTATATGGCACAGTCCCAGCAGATAGCTTCCGGTAGTGTGGCTCAGCCAGTAGCTCCAGCCGCGACTCAGGCCAGTGGTAGATACAGAGGGAGAGGGGCAGCCTCTTCTTCAGCGGGTTTCAGGGGTGAAGGTCCATCAGCTCCAGCGCGGATCTTCACCATGACTCAGCAGGAGGCAAATGCATCAAACACCGTGGTGTTAGGTAATCTCGTCATTGGCTGTTCTGATGTGTATGCCTTAATGGACCCTGGTGCATCTCATTCTTTTATTGCTCCGAGAGCCATTGAGAGGTTGGGTTTGATGGTCTCTAGGTTAGAGTGTCCCCTATGGGTCAGTGGACCCAAGTGCGACCCATCAGTGGTAGAGTCAGTCTGCCAGTGTAGTCTAGTTTTTGTCGAGGGGAGATGCCTTTCAGCCGACCTTGTGGTTCTAGATTTGACGGATTTTGATGTCATTTTAGGAATGGATTGGCTATCTACCCATGATGCTACCTTGGACTACAGAGACAAGGTAGTCAGGTTCAGAGGTCAGGATGGGTCAGAGGTTGTCTTCAGAGGAGACAGGAGGGGTACACCTAGAGGTTTGATATCAGCCCTACAGGCTCGTAGGTTGCTCAGGAGGGGTTGTCAGGGTTTTCTAGCTCATGTGAGAGAGCTGGATAGTCATGTTAGGGAGCCCGCCTCAGTGCCCGTGGTCAGAGAGTTTTTAGATGTTTTCCCAGACGAGCTGCCAGGTTTACCACCTGCTAGGGAGATAGAGTTTGAAATTGAATTGATGCCTGGAACCAGACCGATCTCTATCCCTCCCTACAGGATGGCACCAGCAGAATTGAAGGAGCTTAAGGAGCAGTTGCAAGAGCTGGTAGATAAGGGCTTCATCCGACCGAGTACCTCACCTTGGGGTGCTCCAGTGCTGTTTGTGAAAAAGAAGGATGGATCCCTTAGACTTTGTATCGACTACAGACAGTTGAACAAAGTCACTACCAAAAACAAGTACCCGTTGCCTAGGATCGATAATCTATTCGACCAGCTAGCAGGAGGATGTTGTTTCTCCAAGATAGATCTGAGATCTGGGTACCATCAGCTGAGAATAAGAGAAGAAGATGTGCCAAAGACGGCGTTCAGGACCAGATATGGACACTATGAGTTCCTTGTAATGCCGTTCGGGTTAACCAATGCCCCTGCAGCATTCATGGACCTCATGAATAGAGTTTTCAGTCAGTATCTGGATCACTTTGTTATTGTCTTCATCGATGATATCTTAGTGTATTCCAGGAATGCAGAGGAGCATGCCCATCATCTGAGGATAGTTCTACAGACCTTGAGGGAACACGGCTTGTATGCCAAGTTCTCCAGGTGTGAGTTCTGGTTGAAAAGCATTTCATTCTTGGGGCATGTTGTATCAGAAAATGGAATAGAAGTGGACCCCAAGAAGGTGGAAGCTGTAGCTAACTGGCCTAGACCCACTACAGTGACAGAGATCAAGAGCTTCTTGGGTTTAGCAGGTTACTACAGGAGGTTCATTCAGGACTTCTCTAAGATTGCAGCCCCTATGACCAGATTGACTAAGAAGAACCAGAGGTTCGTGTGGACTGACCAGTGTGAAGAGAGTTTTGAAGAGCTAAAGAAGAGGTTGACGTCGGCACCGGTGTTAGCTCTACCCACCAGTAATGAAGACTTCACAGTGTTCTGTGATGCGTCCCGTGTGAGACTGGGTTGTGTGTTGATGCAGAATGAAAGGGTGATTGCTTATGCTTCTAGGCAGCTGAAGAAGCATGAGTTGAATTATCCTACACATGACCTAGAAATGGCAGCTGTGGTCTTTGCACTCAAGATGTGCAGGCATTATCTTTATGGGGTAAAATGTGAGATCTTCACAGATCATAAAAGCCTGCAGTACATCATGAGTCAGAGAGAGTTGAACTTGAGGCAGAGAAGATGGGTAGAACTGCTTAGTGACTATGATTGCAAGATTCAGTACCATCCGGGTAAGGTGAATGTTGTGGCAGACTCCCTAAGCTGGAAATCACTTGGCAGTTTGTCCCATATTTCAGCAGAGAGAAGGCCGGTGGTGAGAGAGTTTTATAAGCTCATTAATAAAGGTCTACAGTTAGAGTTGTCTGGTACAGGTGCTTTGATAGCCCAGATGAGAGTGACACCTGTGTTTCTGGAGCAGGTGGCTCAGAAACAGCACGAGGACCCAGAGTTAGTGAAGATTGCCAGGACTGTTCAGTCAGGCAAAAACGAAGAGTTCAGATTTGACAGCAAGGGGATCCTCCGCTATGGGAATAGATTGTGTGTACCAGATGACGTGAGTCTGAAGGGAGACATTATGAGGGAAGCTCATAATGCCAGATACAGCATTCACCCAGGAGCCACCAAAATGTATCAAGATCTGAAGAGAGTTTATTGGTGGCCAGCTATGAAAAGAGAAGTGGCACAGTTCGTGTCAGCCTGCTAAGTATGTCAGAGGGTGAAGCTGGAACATCAGAAGCCGGCTGGAATGCTTAACCCACTACCTATTCCAGAGTGGAAATGGGAGAATATAGCTATGGATTTCGTGGTGGGGTTGCCGGCGATGTCCAACAGATTGGACTCCATATGGGTGATTGTGGACAGACTTACCAAATATGCTCACTTCATCCCTATCAGGAGTGGCTACTCTGTGGATAAATTGGCGCAGGTGTTTGTTGATGAAGTGGTCAGATTGCATGGGGCTCCTGTTTCAATAGTGTCTGATAGAGGGCCCCAGTTCACCTCCAGGTTTTGGCGGAGTCTGCAGAGTGCTATGGGTACCGGGCTAGATTTTAGCATTGCTTTCCATCCCCAAACGGACGGATAATCAGAGAGGACCATCCAGACAATAGAAGATATGCTCAGAATATGTGTGCTAGATTTTGGCGGTTCTTGGAGGCAGCATCTACCTTTGGTGGAGTTTGCCTACAATAACAGCTATCATGCTAGCATAGAGATGGCTCCATATGAAGCTTTGTATGGAAGGAAGTGCAGGTCACCCGTTTGCTGGGAAGAAGTAGGAGAGAGGGCCTTAGCATGGCCTGACTTAGTAGAGATCACCAGCAGAGTGGTGCCCATTATCAGAGAAAGGATCAAGACTGCTGTAAGCAGGCAAAAGAACTATGCAGATGTCCGCAGAAGACAAGTAGAGTTTCAGGAGGGGGATTTGGTATTGTTCAAGGTGTCTCCAATGAAAGGGGTGATTCGGTTTGAGAAGAAAGGTAAGTTAGCTCCACGGTACATCGGACCCTTTGAAATCTTGTAAAAGATCGGAAATGTATCGTATAAGCTAGATTTACCTACTTCTATAGAGAGAATCCATTCGGTTTTCCATATTTCCATGTTGCAGAAGTTCATGTCAGATCCGGGCAAGGTTCTTAGTGAGCCTGATGTAGAGATCCTAGAGGATCTCACTTATGTTGAGCAGCCAGTACGGATCTTGGACACGCAGATCAGAAAGTTGAGGAACAAGGAAATCCCGATGGTAAAAGTCCTTTGGAATCACAACATTGAGGAGTGTACCTGGGAGACACGGGAGTCCATGCTCCAGCAATATCCTCATCTCTTCTAAGGTTAGTGTTATGTGTTTTTGTTGTGTGTTTATGTTTTATGCTATGCCATGCTTGTTTGGTGAACATTCGGGGACGAATGTTCTTAAGGGGGGGAGAATGTAATACCCGGCTAGACTCCGGTATCGGAATTCCTACCGTCTGGTGGAATCTCCGATGTCGAAAACATCTAGAAGGGTAAAATCATGTTTTCATAAAATGTTTTAATGTATTTTATGGTTTTAAGTAAGAAAGAAATTGAGTTTGGAATGAAAATGACCATAGAGGGAAATCTAGGTTCGGCCGCCGAACCTCATGTTCGGCCGCCGAACTTGCATGAGTTTTGGAGGCACTTTAGGCTTCCGAAGGTGGCCTGGCCAGCCCCTATAAGAAGCCCCATGGCCGAAAATGGGCGAGTCTCTTCCCCATTTCCGGCCAGAGGTGAGTCCATGCCCTCCCATGGTTGGTTTTGATGTTCTTCCTCAAATCTTTCAAGTTTTAACAAGTGGTTGCTTGGTTTTTGAAGTTTTTGAAGCTAAGATCAAGTTTGAAGCTTGGAGACCCAAGGAGCTAGATTTCTCCCATCTCCAAGTTAGGATGGTCTCTCCTCTAGATCTTTAAGAGGTAAGCTTAGATCCTACCTTTCTTGTATGTTTTAAACAAGTTTTGAGGGGTTAGGGGGGTAGAAATGCATGTTTAGGTTAATGTTGAGTTTATGGACAATGTGTGTTGTATGAGTTGCTATATATGTTTGTGTTGGGGTTTAGGTTAGTTTGAGACCCCTATATGCTTATTTGCTTGTGTATGCATGTTGCAGAATAGCTAAATGCATGTTTGAATGATTTGGGAGGCAAATTGTGCATATGGAGGCTGAGTTCTGCTACTTTGGAAGAACTCAGGTTCGGCAGCCGAAAGGACTTTCGGCCGCCGAACCTACCTGTGGAGGCAAGCCTTTGGCTGCCGAACCCTGCCCCCGAAAGTGGACTTTCGGCTCTAGAGGGGAGTTTCGGCCGTCGAAGGTGCCGCCGAACATGCATGAGTTTCGTCTCTGGAAGGGACTTTCGGCCGCCGATGGTGCCGCCGAAAGTGGCTGAGTTTCAGCTCTGGAGGCACTTTCGGCTGCTGAACCTGCCGCCGAAAGTGCCCTGTTCAGCCTTCCTTTGCATGATTTCTATGATTGTTTTATGATGTTTTAGAAAATTTTTGGGGAGTTGTTTAGAGTCATATTAGTCTATGTTTGGTCCCTCATTTGAGTCCACCTGTGTAGGTTCGGACCCGAGGAACCGAGGACCCCAGCAGTAAGATAGCTGCTTCAGAGTCTTGTCAGAGCTAGCCTGAGGTGAGTAGAATAACTCTTTATATTACAAAGTAAATAAATGAATTTGAGCATGTTCATGCATCACGATTGCCATGAGATATATTAGGTTGTTGCATTAGAATTCACGAATATGCTGCATTGTATAATATGATGTTGATGTGGATGAACATTGAATGATCCATTAGCCCTCGTATGATATGATATGGTATGATATGACGATGATACGGTATGGAAGTCCAGGAAGACCCATTCTACGTCCCTGGCACTATGTAAGAGAAAGTCCAGGAAGACCCATTCTACGTCCATGGCACATTGGAATGTTATGATATGTTATGTAAGAGAAAGACCAGGATCCATTCTACGTTCTAGCACTATTGGATATGTACAGGGCTATTGGTGACAAGTTCATCCTTAATGTGATTTGTTTGTGATGTGATGCATTTAATGAAAAGCATGAATTTTTAATATAATATTTTACTATTCTGCTCATTAGGCTCTAGTAGCTCACCCCATTCCCTTAATCCCCCAGGTTTGCAGGTGCGGGCTAGACCAGGAAGTCACCAGGATTAGAAGTCATGTTTTATGTAATAGCTAGATGTGGACATGTATTGTAAAATGTTATAGTATGATGTAATGTAAAGAATTGCATTGAGGATAGAATTGTGCTTGGCCTTAGTATATGTTAATCCCTCTTTGGTACATGATCTTTTAATGAGATGTTTTAATGATGTTTATGTAGACCAAGCTTATTGTATGATATGTTACCCCATTGGAGCATTTGATGAGGGTTCCAGTGTGGGGTTTTATGGTTATGAGTTGTGCATGCACAGGTTAAGCTTGGTGAATGAAAGAAAAAGTTTAAATTTTTATGTAAATGATTGATCATGTATGGGATTTAAAAGGTATACAGGATGTATATTAGGCTTGCTACGGGTCCCGGTGACCTTAAGTCGATCAGGATCGTAGCGCCAGTAGCGGTCCGGTTTCTGGGTCGTTACAGATCTCGCCGACTAATCGATCGGTGGTCTGCGATTACAGACGTAATGGGGATCTGCTAGATTATGCCTACTAACTGTAACGTTAAGTGAGGACTCAATTGCTTCAGGGGAGGGTAAGCTTTGGTGAAGAACCGGGTGTGACGGTGTTTGGGTCTTCCTTTCCTCAGGTGGGACCGTTTATCAGCTTATCAGACCCTTATCACATGACCCTATTTTATGGTGATAGCTCATGGCTCACTTTGGGCGATCATCGTGTAACATTATAAATCCCCTGCTGGTCTTCAATTTTTCAGATTTGGAGGTGACAGTTATTTTCGTGATCTAAGGCACGTGGCTCACTTTGATTAGCCTTTCCCTATGCACGTCGCTTTGCCTGCTCCTACACATTAATGATAAATACCCCTATTTCTTAAGCCGCTTTTAAAGCCTGCCATCGAAATCGTCATATAAGAACCCTTCTTCTTCTCCAAGTATTACTTTTGCTTGCAACCATCGTTTCTACTTTTAGAAAGACTCGATCATTCTTCTTGTTTTCACAATAATTTATGTTTTCTTTTTTCCTTTTAAGATGAATAAGAATACTTACTCTTCTTCTCTTGCTCCTGGTGAAAGTTCCACTTCCAGCGCCTCCTCTGACGGCTCCATCCGTGCCCCAGCTCCTATTGTTCTATTGAGGGGGGCTTACAAAAGCAGGTAATCTGATCAGTAACTTCCAGCACCTCCTCTGACGGCTCCATCCGTGCCCCAGCTCCTATTGTTCTATTGAGGGGGGCTTACAAAAGCAGGTAATCTGATCAGTAACATCCTTTTTATACTATCAGAGCAGGATGTAAATCGTCTTCATAATAGATACAAAATTTCTCGAGAAGCTTTCTATGTCATTGCTCCATCCTCGAGCGTCTGCGTAGATGACCAGATCCCTGTGGAGGATACTATCATAATCTATAAAGAGCAGCTGAAGGCGGGTCTTTGGTTCCCCATGGACCCATTTTTTGCTGAGGTCCTTCGATTCTATAAATTTTTGGTCGCCCAGCTGCATCCTAACAGCTGAAAAATTTTAGTCGCCTTCCAGTTTGTTTGCTTTAATAATAACATTGAGCCGAGAGTGACCTCTTCTCTCAGCTGTATTAGCTGGGCACTTGAAGAAATTAGGGGTTTTGATTTTTCAGTTGGAGAAAATGTTAGATGATGTTTGACTGGATACCTTCTTCATTATAGTGATGTAAGAACAAGTTTTTCCTCTATCACTGGACATCCAGGGGTTTTGGATGCCTCCGAATGAGCTGGAACATGTGGGTGGAGCTGAGGAAGGATAGAGTTCAGCCATGGAGGGATGAGTGTGATACCCGGCTAGACTCCGGTATCGGAATTCCTACCGTCCGGTGGAATCTCGGATGTCGGAGATCTCTAGAAGGGTAGAATCATGTTTTATAAAATGTTTTCATGTTTTTAATGGTTTTAAAGTATGAAACTAAATGAGTTTTGCATGAAAAGTCTTTGGAGGAAAACCCAGGTTCGGCCGCCGAAAGTGAAATTCGGCCGCCGAACATGCATGCGTTTTGGAGGCACGTTAGGCCCCCGAAAGCATGAGTGAGGGAAGTCAAGGTTCGGCCGCCGAACCTCAAGTTCGGCCGCCGAACCTCAAGTTCGGCCGCCGAACATTGCATGGATGCGGAGGCGCATTCGGCCCCCGAACGTGGCCTGGCCAGCCACCTATAAAAGGGTCCCTTAGCCGAAAATGGGCGAGCTTTTTCTCCCCATCTCGGCCAAGGTGAGCATTCCGCCATCTTTTCCCAAACTTGAGTTTTTCCTTCCTTTTTCCATGATCTTTACAAGTTTATAACTTTGGTTTTGAAGATCTTTGAGCTTAGAACGAGTTTTGGAGCTTGGAGACCAAAAGTTGGAACTTCTCCCATCTCCAAGTTTAGATCTCCTCAACCCTCGATCTTCAAGAGGTAAGAGCCGATCTTAAGCTCAATGTATGATTTAAACAAGTTTTATGAAGTTTTAAGGGGTAGAATGCATGTTAGGGTATATGTTGAACCTATGGGTTCTTGATGACTTTTTGAACAATGTGTGTTGTTTAAGTATGCTTGAAGTGTTGTAGATGGGGTATATGCTTGTTTGAGGCCCCTAGGAACTTGTATGCATGATTTGGTTGGAGTATATGCTTGATTTGTGGATTTAGGAGGCAGGAGGTTCATGTGAACCAAGTTTCTGCCCGTTTGGCAGAAACCAGGTTCGGCTGCCGAAAGAAGTTTCGGCCGCCGAACCCCTCTTGTGGAGGCAGCATTCGGCTGCCGAAGGTGCCCCCGAAAAGAGACTTTCGTCTTTGTCTGGGACTTTCGGCCCCCGAAGGTGCCGCCGAACCTGCCTGAGTTTCGTCTCTGTCCAGGACTTTCGGCCGCCGAAGGTGCCGCCGAAAGTGCCCTGTTCAGCCACTTCATGCATATCTCTATGTGATATTTTCAGGATGTTGTAGGGGGTTTTTGGGGAATGTATTAGAGTTATGTTTATGTATGTTTGGTCCCTCATTGGAGTCCACCTGTGTAGGTTCGGACCCGAGGAACCAAGGACCCCAGCAGTGAGCTAGCTGCTACAGAGTTGTCAGAGTCTGCCAGAGGTGAGTGGAACTAAACTTAACCTTTTAAATTAAGAAATGAAATGCTTTTATCATGCTTCATGCATCATGATCATATTATAGGTTGTTGCATTAGAATTCACGACTATGCCGCATTGTATTGATTGTGATAGATGATAGTGGATGGACATTAGGATGATTCATTAGCCTTCTATATACGAAGTCCTGTGGTGCCCATAATAGGGCCGGGCAATACGAAGACCTGTGGTGCCCATAATAGGGCCGGGCAATAACTCCGAGTACGAAGTCCTGTGGTGCCCATAATAGGGCCGGGCAATACGAAGACCTGTGGTGCCCATAATAGGGTCGGGCATGGAGTTGAGGGATTTTTGAATCAGTCCATCCGTGATGTGATTTGTTTGTGCAGTGACGCATTTCATGATAGCATGTTTTAAATATTCTTTTTACAGTTCTACTCACTGGGCATCTAGCTCACCCCTCTCCCCTAACCCCAGGTTTGCAGGTACGGGATAGATAGAGAAGGCAAGAAGAAAAAGTCATATGTATGTAATAGTTAGTTTGTGGACATGGCAATTGTATTATGATGATATGTAAAAGATTTCAGTATGTATGTAATGAGGTTGTTGAGGATAGAGTTGTGCTTGACCATAATATATTGTTAATCCCCTTTGTATATACATGATCTTATGTTATGATGTTTATGTAAACTAACTCAACACAGATTGTTTTGCCTTTGAGGCTTGATGAGATCCCACAGAGGGACTATGTTATGTATATGTACAGAGTATGCACAGGTTGAGTTAGTTGATGACAGTATGTATGGACATAAAGTTTTATCTTTTTATGTTTATGGTTGATCATGTATGGGATTAAACATGTTTACAGGTTATGTTAGGCTTGCTACGGGTCCCGGCGGCCTTAAGTCGACCCGGATCCTAGCGCCGGTAGCGGTCCGGATTTTCGGGGCGTTACAGAATGGTATCAGAGCCCTAGGTTCATATGGTCGGACCTAGAGTGTCGGGCTCATAGATGTTATAGAAGGTCAAGCACAATAGGAAAGGTCATGTCCACTAGGATAGGATGTGGAGTCCTGTCTTACATGATGATGTGAAATGCCATGACTTTATGCATGTGCATTAATGATATGCTATGCTATGTGATGCATGTGATGAGGGTTCATGTGTGCCCACATGAACCATATGATGTTAATGCTTGCTTGATGTGTACTGTTTTTCAGAAAACAGGATGAGAGGAACTCGTCGATCGGCAAGATTGACTGGAGTGCCACCTGAGGATGAGGGCACGAGCGCCCGTCCTCCTACATTGCCTAGGGCAATGTCTTGTAGAGCCAACAGAGAAAGAGTGTCAAGGGACCCTAGAAGGTCTTTTGATGCTAGCAGAAGGGGGACTGATAGAGGAGGAAGTTCTTCAGATGTGAGGGAGGTTATGGAAGAAGATCAGAGGAGGGATGGGAACCTGGATGTGAGCATGCAGGAAGAAGGGACAGGGGAGTCTCAGGGAGGCGTTCAGGCCTCGGGGTATGGTTTTCCACCCCATTATCCACCCTTCCCACAGGGTTCAGGGTATCCGATGGGAGGTACATCGGATTACTCCAGCTTTCACCCCTACCCTACCTACATGCCTTATCCACCTTTCTATCCACCCTATACACAGTACCCAGCTTATCCACCCTCACCCTTCTATCCAAACCCGGCAAACCCCACCTCGGGGAATGCTGCACCTCCACCTCCACCACCTACAGAACCAGCAGCCCCAGTTACTCAACCTCCTAGACCTAGCTCAGTCGATGGGAGCAAGGTAAAGATGACAGATTACCTCAAGCTAGATGCTCCCAAATACAAGTCAGGGGATGACCCCTTTGAGTATCTGAGAGTAGTGAAGACAATAACTGATGAGCTAGGGGCAAGTGACAGCAGGGCCATTCAGATGGCAGGGTTCACTTTAAAGTGCAAGAAGGCACGGGAATGGTTCAAGTGTTATGTGGACCCGAGACTAGACGGTATGACATGGGAAGAATTTGCGAATGAGTTCGCTGGATGGGCTTTTCCAGACAGTTCTAGAGAACTGAAAATGATTGAGTTTGAGCAACTGAGGCAGTCAGAGCACATGAGTGTAGAGGAGTTCACGGATAAATTCTTGGAGCTATTGCCTTTTTCAGGGCAAGCTCTAGATTCAGATACGAAGAAAGCCAAGAAATATGTTATGAAGCTGCATTCCAGGTACTCCTCGTTGGTTCAATCAGCTGAGAGAGAAAGTTTCCACACTGTGGTGGATATGGCCCGAAGAATGGAGGCAAGTGCTATAGTTGAGGGGTCAGTGAAGCAGTCAGTGACCCAGTCTTCAGGGGTTAAGACCCCAAGCAGAGGAGGACCAGGTTTCTCTTCTCAGAGCTCAGGTAAGAAGAGGTGGGATAGCACCACCAAGAAGCCGAAGAAGAATAAGTTTTGGAACAAGTTGAAATCCGGTCTGGGATTTGGCGGTGGCTCGAGCTCAGGCTCAGATGGTACAGAATGCCAGAGATGTGGAAGACCACACAGGGGAGTGTGTCGAGTTGGGACTAATGCATGTTTCAGATGTGGACAGGAGGGACACATAGCTCGGGATTGTCCTAGAGCGCCTTTTATGGGCCAGCCCCAGCAGACAGCTTCTGGTAGTGTGGCACAGCCAGCAGTTCCCGCCACAACTCAGGGCAGTGGCAGAGGTAGAGGGAGAGGGGCAGCCTCTTCTTCTGGTTCCCGAGGTGAAGGTCCATCAGCTCCAGCCAGGATCTTCACCATGACACAGCAGGAGGCTAACACATCCAACACCGTGGTGTCAGGTAATCTCGTCATTGGGTGTTCTGATGTGTATGCATTAATGGACCCGGGTGCATCTCATTCATTTATTGCTCCGAGAGTCGTTGAGAGGTTGGGTCTGATAGTCTCTGGATTAGAGTGTCCCCTATGGGTCAGTGGACCCAAGTGTGACCCGTCGGTGGCAGTGTCAGTCTGCCAGTACAGTCCAGTTTTTGTTGAGGGAAGATGCCTCTCCGCCGACCTTGTGGTTCTAGATTTGACAGACTTTGACGTCATTCTAGGGATGGATTGGCTATCTACCCATGGTGCTACCTTGGATTGCAGGGACAAGGTAGTCAGGTTCAGAGATCAGAACGGGTCAGAGGTCGTCTTCAGATGAGACAAGAGGGACACACCTAGAGGTCTGATATCAGCTCTTCAGGCTCGTAGGTTGCTTAGGAAGGGATGTCAGGGGTACTTAGCTCATGTGAGAGAGCTAGACAGTCAGGTCAGGGAGCCGGCCTTGGTGCCAGTTGTCAGAGAGTTTCAGGATGTCTTTCCTGATGAGCTTCCAGGATTACCACCTGCTAGGGAGATAGAGTTCGAGATAGAGTTGGTGCCTGGAACTAGACCGATCTCTATCCCTCCCTGCAGGATGGCTCCAGCCGAGTTAAAGGAGTTGAAAGAGCAATTGCAAGAGCTGGTAGAAAAGGGTTTCATCCGACAGAGTACCTCACCTTGGGGTGCTCCGGTCTTGTTTGTGAGGAAGAAGGATGGATCCCTTAGACTTTGTATCGACTACAGGCAGTTGAACAAAGTCGCTACCAATAATAGGTACCCTTTGCCTAGGATCGATGATCTATTCGACCAGCTAGCCGGAGCGGGTTGTTTCTCCAAAATAGATCTAAGATCGGGGTACCATCAGCTAAGGATCAGAGATGAGGATGTGCCAAAGACGGCTTTCAGGACCAGATATGGGCATTTTGAGTTCCTTGTAATGCCGTTCGGGTTAACTAACGCCCCTGCAGCATTCATGGATCTCATGAACAGAGTATTTAGCCAGTACCTGGATCACTTTGTTATTGTCTTCATAGATGATATCTTAGTGTATTCCAGGAATGCAGAGGAGCATGCCCATCATCTGCGGTTGGTCTTACAGACTTTGAGGGAACATGGCTTGTATGCCAAGTTCTCTAAATGTGAGTTCTGGCTGAGGAGCATTTCGTTCTTGGGGCATGTAGTGTCAGAGAATGGTATAGAGGTAGATCCCAAGAAGACAGAAACTATGGCTAACTGGCCTAGACCCACTTCAGTGACAGAGATCAGGAGTTTCTTGGGTTTGGCAGGTTACTACAGGAGGTTCGTTCAGGACTTCTCAAAGATAGCAACTCCTCTAACCAGACTAACCAGGAAGAATCAGAAATTTATGTGGACCGACCAGTGCGAGGAGAGTTTTGAAGAGCTCAAGAAGAGGTTGACTTCAGCACCAGTTTTAGCTCTGCCATCTAGTGGAGAGGACTTTACAGTCTTTTGTGATGCGTCCCGTGTGGGACTGGATTGTGTGCTTATGCAGAATGAGAAGGTGATTGCTTATGCTTCTAGGCAGCTAAAGAAGCATGAGTTGAATTACCCCACACATGACCTTGAGATGGCAGCAGTAATCTTTGCACTCAAGATGTGGAGGCACTACCTCTATGGGGTAAAATGTGAGATCTTCACAGATCATAAGAGCCTGCAGTACATCTTGAGTCAGAGGGATCTGAATCTGAGGCAGAGGAGGTGGGTGGAGCTGCTGAGTGACTATGATTGCAAGATTCAGTATCATCCGGGTAAGGCGAATGTTGTGGCAGACGCCCTAAGCCGGAAGTCACTAGGTAGTCTATCCCACATCACGGCAGAGAGGAGACCAGTGGTGAAAGAGTTCTACAAGCTTATTGAGGAAGGTCTACAGTTGGAGTTGTCTGGTACAGGTGCCTTAGTGGCCCAGATGAGAGTAGCACCCGTGTTTCTGGAGCAGGTGGCTCAGAAACAGCATGAGGACCCGGAGTTAGTGAAAATTGCCAGGACTGTTCAGTCAGGCAATGATAGTGAGTACAGATTCGACAGTAAGGGAATCCTCCGCTTTGGGAGCAGACTATGTGTACCAGATGACATTGGGCTAAAAGGAGACATTATGAGAGAGGCTCATAATGCAAGATACAGCGTTCACCCCGGAGCCACCAAGATGTATCAAGATCTGAAGAAAGTTTATTGGTGGCCAGCTATGAAGAGAGAAGTGGCACAGTTTGTGTCAGCCTGCGAAGTATGTCAGAGGGTAAAGCTGGAACATCAGAAGCCGGCTGGAATGCTTAACCCGCTACCCATTCCAGAGTGGAAATGGGAAAATATAGCTATGGACTTCGTAGTGGGGTTACCGGCGACGTCCAACAGATTGGACTCCATATGGGTGATTGTGGACAGACTCACCAAATCTGCTCACTTCATCCCTGTCAGGAGTGGCTATTTTGTGGACAAGTTGGCGCAGGTGTACGTTGATGAGATAGTCAGACTGCATGGGGTTACTGTTTCTATCGTGTCAGATAGAGGGCCCCAGTTCACCTCCAGGTTTTGGCGGAGTCTGCAGAATGCCATGGGTACTAGATTGGATTTTAGCACTGCTTTCCATCCACAGACAGATGGACAGTCAGAGAGGACCATCCAGACCATAGAAGATATGTTGAGAATGTGTGTGCTGGACTTTGGCGGTTCTTGGAGGCAGCATCTACCTTTGGTAGAGTTTGCCTACAACAACAGCCATCATGCTAGCATCGGGATGGCTCCATATGAAGCTTTATATGGAAGGAAATGCAGATCACCTGTTTGCTGGGAGGAAGTTGGAGAAAAGGCCTTGGCAGGGCCTGAGTTAGTAGAGATCACCAGCAGGGTGGTACCCATAATCAGAGAAAGAATCAAGACTGCTGCAAGCAGACAGAAGAGCTATACAGACGTCCGCAGAAGACAGCTAGAGTTTCAGGAGGGGGATCTGGTATTGCTTAAGGTGTCTCCAATGAAGGGAGTGGTTCGCTTCGGGAAGAAAGGTAAACTAGCCCCACGATACATCGGACCCTTTGAAATCTTACAAAAGATTGGGAATGTGTCGTACAAGCTGGATTTACCTGCTTCGATGGAAAGAATCCATCCGGTTTTCCATGTTTCAATGTTGAGGAAGTTTGTGTCAGATCCCAGCAAGGTTCTTAGTGAGCCTGATGTGGAGGTCCAAGAGGATCTCACCTATGTTGAACAGCCAGTACGGATCATAGACACCCAGATCAGAAAGTTAAGAAACAAGGAAATCCCGATGGTGAAAGTCCTGTGGAACCACCACAATTTAGAGGAATGCACTTGGGAGACACGGGAGTCTATGCTCCAGCAGTACCCTCATCTCTTTTAAGGTCAGATCCCTATGTGTTTATGTGCCTTGTATGTGTGCTAGTGAGGAACATTCGGGGACGAATGTTCTTAAGGGGGGGAGAATGTGATACCCGGCTAGACTCCGGTATCGGAATTCCTACCGTCCGGTGGAATCTCGGATGTCGGAGATCTCTAGAAGGGTAGAATCATGTTTTATAAAATGTTTTCATGTTTTTAATGGTTTTAAAGTATGAAACTAAATGAGTTTTGCATGAAAAGTCTTTGGAGGAAAACCCAGGTTCGGCCGCCGAAAGTGAAATTCGGCCGCCGAACATGCATGCGTTTTGGAGGCACGTTAGGCCCCCGAAAGCATGAGTGAGGGAAGTCAAGGTTCGGCCGCCGAACCTCAAGTTCGGCCGCCGAACATTGCATGGATACGGAGGCGCATTCGGCCCCCGAACGTGGCCTGGCCAGCCACCTATAAAAGGGTCCCTTAGCCGAAAATGGGCGAGCTTTTTCTCCCCATCTCGGCCAAGGTGAGCATTCCGCCATCCTTTCCCAAACTTGAGTTTTTCCTTCCTTTTTCCATGATCTTTACAAGTTTATAACTTTGGTTTTGAAGATCTTTGAGCTTAGAACGAGTTTTGGAGCTTGGAGACCAAAAGTTGGAACTTCTCCCATCTCCAAGTTTAGATCTCCTCAACCCTCGATCTTCAAGAGGTAAGAGCCGATCTTAAGCTCAATGTATGATTTAAACAAGTTTTATGAAGTTTTAAGGGGTAGAATGCATGTTAGGGTATATGTTGAACCTATGGGTTCTTGATGACTTTTTGAACAATGTGTGTTGTTTAAGTATGCTTGAAGTGTTGTAGATGGGGTATATGCTTGTTTGAGGCCCCTAGGAACTTGTATGCATGATTTGGTTGGAGTATATGCTTGATTTGTGGATTTAGGAGGCAGGAGGTTCATGTGAACCAAGTTTCTGCCCGTTTGGCAGAAACCAGGTTCGGCTGCTGAAAGAAGTTTCGGCCGCCGAACCCCTCTTGTGGAGGCAGCATTCGGCTGCCGAAGGTGCCCCCGAAAAGAGACTTTCGTCTCTGTCTGGGACTTTCGGCCGCCGAAGGTGCCGCCGAACCTGCCTGAGTTTCGTCTCTGTCCAGGACTTTCGGCCGCCGAAGGTGCCGCCGAAAGTGCCCTGTTCAGCCACTTCATGCATATCTCTATGTGATATTTTCAGGATGTTGTAGGGGGTTTTTGGGGAATGTATTAGAGTTATGTTTATGTATGTTTGGTCCCTCATTGGAGTCCACCTGTGTAGGTTCGGACCCGAGGAACCAAGGACCCCAGCAGTGAGCCAGCTGCTACAGAGTTGTCAGAGTCTGCCAGAGGTGAGTGGAACTAAACTTAACCTTTTAAATTAAGAAATGAAATGCTTTTATCATGCTTCATGCATCATGATCATATTATAGGTTGTTGCATTAGAATTCACGACTATGCCGCATTGTATTGATTGTGATAGATGATAGTGGATGGACATTAGGATGATTCATTAGCCTTCTATATACGAAGTCCTGTGGTGCCCATAATAGGGCCGGGCAATACGAAGACCTGTGGTGCCCATAATAGGGCCGGGCAATAACTCCGAGTACGAAGTCCTGTGGTGCCCATAATAGGGCCGGGCAATACGAAGACCTGTGGTGCCCATAATAGGGCCGGGCATGGAGTTGAGGGATTTTTGAATCAGTCCATCCGTGATGTGATTTGTTTGTGCAGTGACGCATTTCATGATAGCATGTTTTAAATATTCTTTTTACAGTTCTACTCACTGGGCATCTAGCTCACCCCTCTCCCCTAACCCCAGGTTTGCAGGTACGGGATAGATAGAGAAGGCAAGAAGAAAAAGTCATATGTATGTAATAGTTAGTTTGTGGACATGGCAATTGTATTATGATGATATGTAAAAGATTTCAGTATGTATGTAATGAGGTTGTTGAGGATAGAGTTGTGCTTGACCATAATATATTGTTAATCCCCTTTGTATATACATGATCTTATGTTATGATGTTTATGTAAACTAACTCAACACAGATTGTTTTGCCTTTGAGGCTTGATGAGATCCCACAGAGGGACTATGTTATGTATATGTACAGAGTATGCACAGGTTGAGTTAGTTGATGACAGTATGTATGGACAGAAAGTTTTATCTTTTTATGTTTATGGTTGATCATGTATGGGATTAAACATGTTTACAGGTTATGTTAGGCTTGCTACGGGTCCCGGCGGCCTTAAGTCGACCCGGATCCTAGCGTCGGTAGCGGTCCGGATTTTCGGGGCGTTACAATGAGAAAGAGTCTTTAAACTTTCTCTTGAGACTGGCTATGACCTAGAAAATGGACATCACCCAGGTGGTGAGGAATGCCATCTTATCTTGGCAGAGCCTTCATCAAGCGAGCCAGGCTCGGGATCTTCACTTCCTGCCTTAGGGAAAGCACCTTTCTAGCCAGCAAGCAGGGTATTTTTCTTTCTGCCTTTTTTGTACTTCAAACTACCTTACCCACTTTTTACTTCATGCAGGTATGGCTAGTAAGAAGAACAAGTTTATTGTGGCGGCTCGTGGTGCCCGTAAAGGCAAAGCTATAGCTAGGTCGACTGGTCCCCCTTCCAAGCATGCTCGTGGAATGGTAGAAGTAATCATGCTTCCTCCTCCTTTACCCCCTCCAGCAATAAAAGAGTTGGCCCTTTCACAGCTCGAGTCTTCTAACCAAGAACGCTTTAAGGCCCGGGGACTGTCATCGTCTGAATGAGGTTAAGACAGACGAGCTTTTTGACTACGTCATGCATTCTGCCATAGAGAGTGCACTTTGTGTGTATATAGCCAAAGAGCATAACAAGGCTTTGAGACGAGAGTTCGGGGCTCAAAAGATGGACAAAAGACTCCTGGCAGAGGAATGCTCGAGGCTAAAGACTTGGGTTGATAAAGTGGAGGGTACCATGAAAGAGACATTAGAGTCAGTATACAAGCTCTATGTAGACCTGGGTCAGGCCAATGCTTCCAAAATTGCTCTTGAGAATTGGGCTAAGAGGACCAAGTGGCCATGCTTCAATGCCAAGTCTAGGAGCTGCAGTCTTAGGTTGAGGAGAATCGGACCGCCTCTAACAAAATTATTGAATTAGAGGTCGAGCTTCAAGAGACAGTGGCTTGGGGAGGAGAGATGTTCATCAAGGGCCAAGATTCGATCAAGAAGGAGCTGATGAAGCAGTTTCCTTCTAAGGACTTTGCTTGGATAGATGACATCTTTCTAGAGGAGGAGGGTGAGAATGAGAAAGATGAGGAGAGGATCGATGATATCGAAAGAGTCTCTGCAGAAGATATAATAGATGTAGGAAATACTGATGTAATAGAGATTCAGGAAGAGGATTCTAAAGTTATCCCTCCTCCTATGTAATCTTCTGAGATTTTAATGACATGTATCTTCTCCCATATCTTGTTATTCTTATTTTCATTAAGTGCTTGCATACTCGTCCGTAACTCTCTTCCGTTGATTGTCCAACAAGACTTTGAATAACTTCTAAAAAATTGCTTAAGGGTCAATACTAGACCATAACACTTGGTCATTGATCTAACTAGTGGCCACAAAATAAAAAACGTGAAAAATTTTGCAAAATGGGTCCAGCTCTCGGTCATGTGCCTTAGTAGATACCCGTCTTGCGGTCTGAGCATGAAATGGCTTAGAAACTTTTTGTTGAATGGGACTAACACCCGGTCGCATTGGCATGGTAGATGCCCGCCTTTTGGCCTTAAATACCTATTAAACTTTTTTGTGAAGTGGGTCTAACACTTGGATTATGGCTTAATGGATTCTCACCTTGGGGCTTAGTATAAGATGTCTTATTTAATGGGACTAAATTAGTATAAGATGTCTTATTTAGTGGGACTAACACTCAGATTATGGCCTGATGGACTCCCACCTTGTGGCCTGGCATAAGATGCCTTGTTTAGTGGGACTAATATCCGAATTATGGTCTGATAGATTTCTACCTTGTGGCCCAGTATAAAATGTCTTGTTTAGCGGGACTAACACTCGAATTATAGGCTGATAGATTCCCACCTTGTGGCCTGACATGAGATGCCTTATTTAGCAGGACTAACACCCGGATGATGGCCTGATGGACTCTCACCTTGTGGCCTGGCATAAGATGCCTTATTTAGCGGGACTAACACTCGAATTATGACTTGATAGATTCCCACCTTGTGGCCTTTAATGAATGCTCCTTAATCTTTTTGAAGAAAGCAACTCCAACGTTATTTGTCAACACATAAAAGTACATGATTAAATGTTATTAATAAAATTTTCTCGGATTACAAATGTTATAGGAGTGGAGAATGAATCAACCATCTAACTTTGCCAGCTCATAAGACCCTGGGCGAATAACCTTCAAGACCCTGAATGGTTCTTTTCAGTTTTCGCACAACTTACCAGACCCATTAATACCTCTTGTTACACTTGTCCTCTAAGGACTAAGTCTCCTTCACTAGAGACACATGACCTTCCTCCTCTGTTGAACACTCGGGACACCTTCTAAGCTTCATTTATTTTCCCTCACCATCATTGGTATCCTCTGCAATTATATGAATAACCCTACAGGTTCACGGTCATAGGTAGCTTCAGGAGTTGTTACCTCAGGTTCATGCCTTCTCTCTTCTCTATTCTTTCTGGAAAACTTTCAAAGTGTGTCGTCCCTTATTAACTGCTCGATCTCGTCTTTCAGCTGCCAATATTCCTTTGTTGTATGTCTGTGATCTTCGTGAAAGCTATAATACTTGGTCCTATCTTGCCTTTCAACTCTCTTAAGTTGGAGCTTGGGAGGCCACTTGATCTCCTTGTCATTTTTTCTAATCCATATTAGAATACGTGTTTGTGAATCATTCAATGGAGTATAATTTTTATACTTACTTTGGTCATCCCTTCTCAAGGAGATTGGATAACTTCTGTGGTCTCCTTCATGTCCTCGCCTCTCTGGCCTTTGGTTTTGATTTTGGCTCTTTTTTTATCCTCTCTTAGCATTTGGACTTTATTATCCAGCCTAATGTACTTTCAGACTTTGTCCATTAAAAGTTATTATGTAGCGGCTGGGTTCTTGATTAGGGAGATTTGACATTACGTGCTCCTTTCTTCAATGCTTCACAGACTATCTCATGATTTAACTCCTTCACATGTATTGCTTCTACATTAAACCGTAAGATAAAGCTTCTTAAAGCCTCTCCCTCTCCTTAGTGGATCTTCTGCAAGTCAGAGGAGAGCTTTTTAGGAGGTATGCAAATAATAAACTTGAAATTGAATAACATAGCGAATTGCGTAAAGTTCTGAATTAAACTTGAGCTCAAATATTGGTACCATTTTTGAGCCAAACCTATGAGTGTTGACGGAAACACTCGGTATAACATGACATCTTTGACATCTTTTAGCTACATGGTCATCCTAAAGATTGCAAAGTGACTTCTGGGATCTTCTGTCTCGTCATATTTGCCCAAGTTTGGCAGCTTGAACTTAGTTGGAAAAGTTTCTGCTAAGATCTCTTCTGCTAGGAGTGAGGCACTGTCTAGGCTATAGTCCTCCTCTTGTTCCTTCTGGTATCTTTGGACAGCTCGTACCAGTTTCCAGTCGACGTTTTTTGGAGCACCATTTGGTGACTCCTCTTCTTTGTACTTGGTTTTCCCTTTGGACTGCATCTAGGCCTAGGGGTAAGCAGTATTTGGTTTAAACCGAAAAAATCGACTGAACCAAATTAATTTGAAAATTCGATTCGTTTTTTATTCAGTTCGATTTTAAATTTCAAAATTTTCGGTTATTTCGATTTTGATTAGAAAAAATAAAAAAAATTGAACCAAATCGATTAGTGATAATAGTATATTATTTTCAACAATATAGAGATATTAGATCATATTAAAATTAAAATATTCCAATTAAATTTTAAATATTAAAAATAAAGTGTAAAAAATAAAAAAATTATTAAAAATTAAAATATATCAAATTGAATCGAATCAGACCAGTTCGGTTCAATTTAATTTCTGATCAAAATCATTTCGATTTTCATAAATACTAAAATTTTGATTCTCAGTTTATTCGGTTCGGTTTGATTTTGAACAAAACCAACCGAATGCTCACCCCTATTTGGGCCGCCTCTATCCGAATCCTTGGGGTATCTACAGATACTTCCTCCCTTTCTCTAGGAGTCATGAATGATGCCTCCTATCGAGTTTTGTATTGCTCGAGAGTAGTCTGCAATTTTTTTAATGTATTGCAACATCTGCTCATTTTTTAGATTGTTGAGATGTGCTTCATTGACCATGGAGGGACTATTTGGTCCATTGCCAGGAATGGAAAAAACGATAATGCCCTTGTTGGTCGTAACAATCTTAGTAGCAACTTGTGAACTACTGACCATTTCAAGAGAAAGAAAAGAAAGATTTCCTTTAAGAGAAAAAAAATATCGATTTTAGTCCAATTGAATAGAGAGAATTCGATGGAATTTTTAGCAACGGAACCAAATGATGTAACCGAAAAGTAGAGTTATGCTGCAATTGATTAAACTTGCAAGAAAGAGAAAGTGAGGTGGTTGGTGCCTATAGCAGCCAAAATGATGTAACTAGAAAATAGTGCTATGCTGGAATTGGTTAAACCTACAAGAAAGAGAAAGTGAGGTGGTTAGCGCCTATGGTAGCTACTCTGATGCTCAAGTTAGTAAATTGGAGAATAGGGAGAGTATAAGAAATTTTTTAGAACTCAAGAATAGTTGTGTAAGAATTGCGTACCTTTGTCTCTGTGATCGTTAGCTTTTCATATTGTAAGAAGACATGGTTAATTATAGTATTTTCTGGGAACTGCTTTCTTCGTTTAAACGTGATTCATAGTGGTGAAAAACTTTATCTTTTTATTTCTTTCGTTGCGTTCAATCCGATTGAAACCCATCACATCTATCACCACATTACCTCCTCGTGATTATCTCTTATGCGATATGTAATGACTTGCACCTCTACCCCGCAAATGGTAAAGTCCACACGCTCCAACCCAGGACACTTTAAGTTATCTCCTAATTCTTATGACAATTAGTTTAATTCTCCTGGATTACCATTACTTGTTGATCTTGCAAAATACGCACCACAGGTCAATGCTCATATAAGAACACATCACTTGAGTACATACAGATGAAACAGAAACTATTTATTGTCTCACTGGTCTTTTACCAACCTATTAAACACAAGCACTTAAAAGTAAAGAGTGGCAAGACATTAGAGTCATTGAGTTGAATGCATTTGTCCAAACAGGCACTTTAGAACTAGCTTTTAAACAAGAATCTTACAATATTGTTGGTGCAAGTAGATTTTTCGCATTAAAGATCATCACGATGGAATAATTGATAAATTCAAGGCATATCTTGTTGCCAAAGGACATTATTAAAAACCTAGTATAGATTTCTTTGGAACTTTTTTATGAACTTGCTAATATTTGAATCATACTTTTCTATGCTATTTTACATGGATGGTTAATTAGAAGGTTGGATGTCTCAAATACCTTTTTGTATTGGACACTAGATGACTAGTTTTCATAGATCAACCATTAAGGTTTATTGATAAAGGCAAACCCAATTATGTGTGTAAATTAAGGAGATCTCTAAATAGGTTACGACAAGCACCAGTGGCACAAATGTCTCTCTAATGAACTAATTAGAACACGTTTAAGTCTTCCATAATTAACATTTCCTCTTTTATTTTCATAACAATAATCTGACTACTTTTTGCTATGTCAATGATATTATCCTTATAAGGAGTAATTTACAATATCTTAATCAACTTATTAAAGCAATTCAATATGAAGTCTCATTCTCGGATTTAGGCAATATCTTGACTACTTTTCAGACATTGAAGATACTCATATTTCATCAGGTTTGCTTCTTATCTAACACAAATACATTAATGACCTTCTTGCTTGACAAATATGCAGACTTTTGAATGCCTTATTATTCCTATCACCCTCAAGATAAGCTCATAGTCTCTCTTGATAATGAACCTATTAGTGATTTAACTTTGTACATAACCATTGTTGGGGGACAAGAATATCTTAATCTTACACGATCAATATTACCTACTTTATGAACAAGATATCCTAATACGTGCATTCTCCATCTAGTAGACATTAGGTAGCATCTGAGTGAATCCTAAGATATCTTCAAGCCATTCAACATTATGGACTACTCATTACTTTGTCAAGAAAATTTGATTTCTATGTTTATTATGGGTCCCTAATCTTGATGATTGCAAATCCACTACAGGTTATGCAATCATTATGAGTAACAATCTTATCTCATGGTCATCTAAGAAGCAATTAATAGTAACCAAGTTATCCACTGAGGTTGACTATCATGCTATTAATGCCGCTACAAGTGAGTTAATATGGGAACTTAACCTTCTTCCTTTAGGACCTAGTATTGCTACAACCTATCTAACCACCAATCTTATTTTGCACTTATGCATGAAGCACATAGCAATTGATTTCCTTTTTGTTCGAGATAAGGTTTCCAAGCATGAATTTTCCATACACTACATTTTCTAGAGATCAAATAGTTTAATGTTGTCACGAATCATAGCCCACCTGATTTGTCTTGCAAACCACCTGGATAGTCCTCTTTTCAACCCATTGCACCTGTAAGTGAGACAAACTACCATTCAGGACTAATGCTAACACGATAAAGGACTGGTTAGACTCCGTCAAGAGTTTTTGGCTAAGACGAAATAATAGAAACGAGAGACTAGAAGCTGAAAAGTCTTATTAAAACTCTTGAAAGATTGAAAAGTGTCTCAAATAGCCGAGGAAAGACTATTTATAATAGAAATGCAAAATTAATATCCTAATCGGTGGAATTTTCGTCTCGAACTTTATGACAAGCCTTTGGCCCTTGTCATATTTTTGAAAGTCGTGTGTCTTGAAATTTCCTTTCCAAAAAGCTATCATAGGTCTCCATCCGATGTCGGCAGTAAAAGTTAAGGCTAGTTCAAGTCCGTCGTAAAGTCCAAGACTAATTGCTCTATATCACAACATCTAGCAAATTTCCAGATTCACAAGCTATTAATTTTACATAATTATCATAATTTTAAATTAAAAATGAATTTTTTTAGAACATATTATGTGTAAATTATTAAAAAGATGGGTTTGTTATTTTTTAAGTAATTATCATCGGGCTTAGGATGGATTCTGTTGCGACTAAGAATAGAAGAAGGAAATAATACTAGAATTCTCAATATCTCATTAATCAATAGCATGCTCAGTACAAGAGAATCATATCCTTATAAGAGTACAGAGATGATGCTCTCTCTCTCTGGACAGTGGGCTAACAAACTTTATGGATTCACTTTTCATTTAACTCTCACACATACACACCATTTCATTAACATATAAAATGCCCCATTTTATTTAATTACACGCAACAATACCCACCCCTCAAAATGCTCCTTGTCTTCAAGGAGAAAAATCAGGAAACCTCAACTAGATATCATCTGCATATTTCCAAATGGAATCTGCTGGAAAGCAATGCTGCCAATGAATAGGATCCATTTGACCGAAAAAATTAGGAATGTCAATGGAAACACTGTATGAATGATGAAGAGAAGCCTTCTTGAGGAGTGAAACATGAAAGACATTATGTATTTTGGCACCCTATGGTAATGCCAATTTGTATGCAACTGGACCAATTTTCTCCAATACTTCATAGGGGCCATAGTTGTAACGACCTGGAAATCGGACCGCTACCGGCGCTAGGATCCAGATCGGCTTAAGGCCGCCGGGACTCGTAGCAAGCCTCCTATACCTGTTGGATACCTGATAACATCCCATATATGATCATACATTTTCATAAAAAATTTAAATCTTTTCATATTCCAAGCCTGACCTGTGCATGTACTAAACCATAAACATAAAACCTCAATCTAGAGCCCTCATCAAATGCTCTAGTGAGTTAACATAACATATGTCAAGCTAGGTTCATATCTTATAAAAACATCATTAAACCATTACATAGGCATAACATACTTCAACCTTGAAGACTCCTCGGTCTATCCTGAACCTGCAAGCCTGGGGGTTAAGGGAAAAGGGGTGAGCTAAAAAGCCCAGTGAGCAGAACAATAAAACATATACCAAAAATCATGCTTTCATGGAATGCATCACAACACATACATTTCACATCACGGATGAACTTGTCACCAATAACCCTCTACATATCCAATGTGCCCGTCCCTCGACGGAGCTCCGCAGGACTTCCTCTTACTCATAACATACAATGCCAAGACGCGTGGACATGGGCAGCCTTGGACTTTCATTAATCATCATATATATTGAGGGCTAATGGATCATCCAACATTCATCCACATCAACAACATAGAATGCAATACATCATATTCGTGAGATTCTAATGCAACAACCTAAAATATATCATGGTATTCGTGAGGCATGAACATGCTCAAAACTTTGTTATTTCAATGCATGGTTCAGTTCTACTCACCTCTGGCTGACTCTAATATAATTCTGAAGCAGCTGACTCACTGCTGGGCTCCTCGGTTCCTCAGGTTCGATCCTACACAGGTGGACTCATATGAGGTACCAAACATAGACTAACATGACTCTAAACAACTCCCCAAAAACTCCCTAAAACACCTCAAAACATTCATGCAAAATAGGCAAAGGAAGGCTGGACAGAGCACCTTTGGCGGCCGAACCCTCCTCCAGATCTGAAAGTCATGCACCTTCGGCGGCCGAAAGTTCTCTCCAGATCCGAAACTCATGGATGTTTGGCGGCAGGTTTGGCGGCCGAAACTGCCCTCCAGAGCCGAAAGTCCAAACTTTCGGGGGCAAGCTTAGGCGGCCAAACATGCCACCACAGGCAGGTTCGGCGGCCGAAAGTGCCTTCGGCTGCCGAACCTGAATTCTTCCAGAAATGGCAGAACTCAGCCTCTCACATGCACATTGCCTCCCAAACTTTCCAAACATGCGTTCAACACTTCTAAAACATGCATACACACATACATGAGCATATAGGGGTCTCAAACTATCCTAAATCCCAACAACAACACAATAACAACTCATACAACATTCATTAACCATAAACTTAACATTAACCTAAACATGCATTTCTACCCAAAAAATCTCATAAAACTTATTTAAAACATGGAATGAGCTAAAGATCTACTCTTACCTCTTGAAGATCGAGAGGGGAGGCGATCTAAACTTGGAGAAATGGAGGAAAAGAGCTCCTAGGTCTCCAAACTTCAAATCTTGATCTTAGCTCCAAAAATCTTCTAAACCAAGTTAGAACTCGTTAAAACTTGAAAGATTTGAGGAAAATCATCAAAACCAACCATGGGAGGGCATGGACTCACCGTTGGCCGAAAATAGGGGAGAAAACTCGCCCATTTTCGGCCATGGGGCCTCTTATAGGTGGCTAGCCAGGCCACTTCGAAAGCCGAAGGTGATTTCAAAACTCATGCATGTTCGGCGGCCGAACCTGGATTTTCCCTCTATGGTCTTTTTCATTCAAAACTCAATTTCTTTCTTACTAAAAATCATAAAATACCTAAAAATATTTTAGAAAAACATATTCTTACCCTTCTAGAGTGTCCCAACATCCGAGATTTCGCCGGACGGTAGGAATTCCGATGCTGGAGTCTAGCCGGGTATTACAATCTCCCCCCCTTAAGAACATTCGTCCCCGAATGTTCACCGAACAAGCATAAAAACATAAACATACATATAAAACATATAACACTCACCTTAGAAGAGATGAGGATATTGCTGAGCATGGACTCCTGTGTCTCCCAGGTACACTCCTCGATGTTGTGGTGATTCCAAAGGACTTTGACCATCGGGATTTCCTTATTCCTTAACTTTCTGATCTGCGTGTCTAGGATCCGTACTGGCTGCTCAACATAGGTAAGATCTCCAAGGATGTAACGACCCGAAATCCGGACCGCTACCGGCGCTAGGATCCAGATCGACATAAGGCCGCCGGGACCCGTAGCAAGCCTAACATACCACCTGTACACCTGCTTAATCCCATACATGATCAACACATACATAAAAATTTGAACCATTTCTTTTCATTCATTCACCAAACTCAACCTGTGCATGCACTATTCATAACTATAATCATAAACATTAACCCCTCCTCGGAGTCCTCATCAATGCTCCAATGGGGTGACATAACATGTGTTAAGTTTTGTTTACATAAGCATCATTAAAATCATGTACTCAAAGGGATTAACAACATACTAAGGTCAAGCACAATTCTATCCTCAATAACCTCATTACATTACATAACTGAATTATACTATTCATTACATGACTGTACTAAACATTACATTTCAATATTTATCATGTCCACCACTAGCTATTACATGACTATAACTTTACTCTAGCTGACCTCCTGGTCTATCCCGTACCTGCAAACCTGGGGGTTAAGGGAGAGGGGTGAGCTAAAAAGCCCAGTGAGCATAATAATACAACATTATATTAAAAGTTCATGCTTTTCATGAAATGCATCACATCACAACTAATCACATCAAGTATGAATTTGTCACCAATAGCCCTCTACATTTTTCCAATAGTGCCAGAACGTAGAATGGGTCCTGGTCTTTCTCTTACATAACATAACATAACATAACATTCCAAGATCCCAGGGACGTAGAATGGGTCTTCCTGGACTTTCTCTTACATAGTGCCAGGGACGTAGAATGGGTCTTCCTGGACTTCCATACCGTATCATCATCATATCATGACATAACATACGAGGGCTAATGGATCACTCAACATTCATCCACATCAACAACATAATATGCAATGCAACATATTCGTGAATACTAATGCAAACACCCTAATATATCACATGGTATCCATGATGCGTGAATCATGCTGAAATATTCATTATTTACTTTAAAACATAAAGAGTTATTCCACTCACCTCTGGCTGAAGCTCTAATGACTCTGAAGCAGCTATTTCACTGCTGAGGTCCTGGGTTCCTCGGGTCCGAACCTACACAGGTGGACTCAAATGAGGGACCAAACATCCATGAACATGACTCTAAAATACTCCCCAAAAACCCCCTAAAATACCTTAAAATAATCACATAAATCATGCAAAGGAGGGCTGAACAGGGCACTTTCGGCGGCAGGTTCGGCGGCCGAAAGGCCCTCCAGAGCCGAAAGTCATGCACCTTCGGCGGCACTTTCGGCGGCCGAAGGTTCCCTCCAGAGACGAAACTCATGCATGTTCGGCGGCACCTTCGGCGGCCGAAACTCCCTTCCAGAGCCAAAAGTCCACTTTCGGGGGCAGGGTTCGACAGCCGATACATGCTACCATAGGCAGGTTCGGCGGCCGAAAGAGCCTTCGGCTGCCGAACCTGAGTTCTTCCCAAAGGGCAGAAACTCAGCTCCAACATGCACAAAAGCCTCCCAACTCATTCCCACATGCATTTTCCTATTCTACAACATGCATACTCAAGCCAACAAGCACATAGGGGTCTCAAACTAACTTAAACCCCAATCAAAACACATCAAACATGCATATTCAACATACATTGTTCATAAACACACATTTAACTAAAAACTCATCATAAACCTACACATGCATTTCTACCCAAGAAACTTCATAAAACTTGCTTAAAACATGAAATGAACTATGGATCTACTCTTACCTCTTGAAGAACGAGAGGGGAGACGATCCTAGCTCGGAGATGGGGAGAAATCAACTCTTTGGTCTCCAAACTTCAAAACTTGCTCTTTTGTTCAAATATCTTCAAATCAACATAAAGCTTGTTAAAACGTGAAAGATCGGAGGAAAACATCAAAGATCAACCATGGGAGAGCAGAAACTCACCGTGGCCGAAAATGGGGAGAAAACTCGCCCGTTTCGGCCATGGAGCCCTTTTATAGGGGCTGCCAGACCACCTTTCGGCAGCCTAAAGTGCCTCCAAAATTCATGCAAGTTCGGCGGCCGAACCTTTGATACTTTCGAAAGCCTAACTTGCCCCCCTAAACTATCCAATGTTCGGCGGCCGAACTTGAGCTTAGGCGGCCGAACCTGGAAATGCCTCCTTGGTCTTTTTCATTCAAAACTCAATTTCTTTTCTTGCTTAAAATAATAAAATACATTAAAACATTTTATAAAAAAATGGTTTTACCCTTCTAGAGGTTTCCGACATCCGAGATTCCACCGGTCGGTAGGAATCCTGATACCGGAGTCTAACCGGGTATTACATTCTTCCCCCCTTAAGAACATTCGTCCCCGAATGTTCACCAAACAAACATAGCATGGCATAAAACATAAACATTCACATAAAACACATAACATTTACTTTAAAAGAGATGAGGATATTGCTGGAGCATGGACTCCCGTGTCTCCCAGGTACACTCCTCAATGTTGTGGTGATTCCAAAGGACTTTCACCATCGGGATTTTTTTGTTTCTCAACTTTCTGATCTGAGTGTCAAGAATCTGCACTGGCTGCTCAACATAGGTGAGATCCTCTTGGACCTCCACATCAGGCTCACTGAGAACCTTGCCCGGATCTGACACAAATTTTCTTAACATGGAAACATGGAAAACCGGATGGATTCTCTCCATTGTAGGAGGCAAGTCCAGCTTGTACGATACACTCCCAATCTTTTGCAAGATTTCAAAGGGTCCGATGTACCGTGGAGCTAGCTTACCTTTCTTCCCAGACCGAATCACCCCTTTCATTGGAGACACCTTGAGCAATACCAAATCCCCCTCCTGAAACTCTACTAGCCTTTTGCGGACATCTGCATAACTCTTTTGCCTGCTTGCAGCAGTCTTGATCCTTTCTCTGATTATGGGTACCACTCTGCTGGTAATCTCTACTAGCTCAGGCCCTGCTAAGGCCTTTTCTCCAACTTCCTCCCAGCAAACAGGTGACCTGCACTTCCTTCCATACAAAGCTTCATATGGAGCCATCCCGATGCTAGCATAATGACTGTTATTGTAAGCAAACTCCACCAAAGGTAGATGCTGCCTCCAAGAATCGCCAAAATCTAGCACACACATTCTGAGCATATCCTCTATTGTTTGGATGGTCCTTTCTGACTGTCCGTCCGTCTGTGGATGGAAAGCAGTGCTAAAATCCAACCTGGTACCCATAGCGTTCTGCAGACTCCGCCAAAACCTGGAGGTGAACTGGGGCCCTCTATCAAACACTATTGAAACAGGAACCCCATGCAACCTGACAACCTCATCAACATACACCTGCGCCAACTTGTCCACAGAATAGCCACTCCTGACAGGGATGAAGTGAGCAGATTTGGTCAGTCTGTCCACAATCACCCATATGGAGTCCAATCTGTTGGACGCTGCCGGTAACCCCACCACGAAGTCCATAGCTATGTTCTCCCATTTCCACTCTGGAATAGGTAGTGGGTTAAGCATTCCAGCCGGCTTCTGATGTTCCAGCTTCACCCTCTGACATATTTCGCAGGCTGACACAAACTGTGCCACTTCTCTCTTCATAGCTGGCCACCAATACACTCTCTTCAGATCTTGATACATTTTGGTGGCTCCAGGGTGAACACTGTATCTGGCATTATGAGCCTCTCTCATAATGTCTCCCTTCAGACCTACGTCATCTGGTACACACAATCTATTCCCATAGCGGAGGATCCCCTTACTGTCAAATCTAAACTCTTCATTCTTGCCTGACTGAATAGTCCTGGCAATCTTCACTAACTCTGGGTCCTTGTGCTGTTTCTGAGCCACCTGCTCCAGAAACACGGGTGCCACTCTCATCTGGGCTATCAAAGCACCTGTACCAGACAACTCCAACTGTAGACCTTCATTGATGAGCTCGAAGAACTCCCTCACTACTGGCCTCCTCTCTGCTGAAATATGGGACAAACTGCCAAGTGATTTCCGGCTTAAGGCGTCTGCCACAACATTCACCTTACTCGGATGGTACTGGATCTTGCAATCATAGTCACTGAGTAGTTCTACCCATCTTCTCTGCCTCAAATTCAGCTCTCTCTGACTCAGGATGTACTGCAGGCTCTTATGATCGGTGAAGATCTCACATTTTACCCCATAAAGGTAGTGCCTCCATATCTTGAGTGCAAAGATTACAGCTGCCATTTCTAGGTCATGTGTAGGGTAATTCAACTCATGCTTCTTCAGTTGCCTAGAAGCATAAGCAATCACCCTTTCATTCTGCATTAGCACACAACCCAGTCCCACACGGGACACATCGCAATAGACTAAGAAGTCTTCATTACTAGATGGCAGAGCTAACACTGGTGCTGAAGTCAACCTCTTCTTTGGCTCCTCAAAGCTCTCCTCACACTGGTCGGTCCACACAAAACCCTGGTTCTTCTTAGTCAGTCTGGTCATAGGAGCTACAATATTAGAGAAGTCCTGGACGAACCTCCTGTAGTAACCTGCCAAACCCAAGAAGCTCTTGATCTTTGTCACTGTAGTGGGTCTAGGACAGTTAGCTACAGCTTCCACTTTCTTGGGGTCTACCTCGATTCCATTTTCTGACACAACGTGCCCCAAGAATGCAATGCTCCTCAGCCAGAACTCACACTTGGAGAACTTGGCATACAAGCCGTGTTCCTTCAAGGTTTGCAGAACTAACCTTAGATGATGGGCATGCTCCTCTGCATTCCTGGAATACACTAAGATATCATCTATGAAGACAATAACAAAGTGATCCAGGTATTGACTGAAAACTCTGTTCATGAGATCCATGAATGCTGCAGGAGCATTGGTCAACCCGAACGGCATTACAAGGAACTCATAGTGCCCATATCTGGTTCTGAACGCCGTCTTCGGCACATTCTCTTCTCTTATCCTCAGCTGATGGTACCCCGATCTCAGATCTATTTTAGAGAAACAACCTGCTCCTGCTAGCTGGTCGAATACATCGTCGATCCTTGGCAACGGGTACTTATTCTTGGTAGTGACCTTGTTCAACTGCCTGTAGTTGATACAAAGTCTAAGGGATCCATCTTTCTTTTTCACGAACAGCACTGGAGCACCCCAAGGTGAGGTACTCGGTCGGATGAAGCCATTATCTATCAACTCTTGCAACTGCTCCTTAAGCTCTTTCAATTCAGCTGGTGCCATCCTGTAGGGAGGGATAGAGATCGGTCTAGTTCCAGGCATCAATTCGATTTCAAACTCTATCTCCCTAGCAGGTGGTAAACCTGGCAGTTCGTCTGGGAACATGACAGGAGCGGTTGTCGAAGCCGGTCAAAAATAACCTTCTTGGTTACCTACAATTTACAACTGCAGACAGTGGTGAAGGATCGTATCCACAGAGAATTGATTACCTATTTATTTATCCCAATCAAGACCAATAGAACTAATTGAAGGCACAAGTGAAAGCAAGTGATCAAAGAGAAATAGAAACAAGTGCAATAAAAGTAAAAAAGGGGGGTTTTGAGATTGATTTGTCTAACAACTATTGAAAGCAATTAAAACAGCAAGTAATTAAAATAAAAGAGGGAAATCAATATGAGAAAAGTCTAGTTGAAGATATGGATCCACTTTAGTTGTTTGGGTTGATCATTGAAACATAGTTATCTTGATTGATTCAATAGGTTGGTTATGGGGGTGGAAGACGCTTCTCACCACCATGT
This sequence comes from Manihot esculenta, assembly GCF_001659605.2. NCBI lineage: Eukaryota > Viridiplantae > Streptophyta > Magnoliopsida > Malpighiales > Euphorbiaceae > Manihot > Manihot esculenta. The sequence goes on along the minus strand of NC_035167.2, from coordinate 24,857,264 downwards.
CTTTCCTTATGAACAAACTGATTAGGAAACGTCCTCTAATCAATTACTAATCAACAAATTGCCAAGGAATGTCCTTGGGCCATAGGCATCAAAACAATTGCCAATTGCATGAAGAACAAGAAAGATCCAAACCCTAGCTACTCAAACGCATGAGATGTTGCTAGATCATACAATTTCTTAGGTTTTTACACCAAGTGTTCTATGGACAGAATATTTCCAGCAATTACGGACTAACAAATATCCTAATCCAACAATCAATTAACTTTGCAATAAAGAATCAAGTGGCCAATTTGATCAACAAAGCAATCTTTAGAATTAAGCACAATTGCATGAATATTGAATAAAATCAAAGACAATAGTTTCTGTTCAGATCTCACAACCCATTAAACAACCTTAGTTTCAACCAAACTTCAACTAGAAAGGGGGTTTCAGCCACTCATGGCTGAACCAAAACAGAAAATAGATGAAAAGAAAGCAAGAAGATGAAGAACTAAGGTGGAGAGAGCCTTGGAGAGGCCTTGCCGATTTTTGGAGAATGAAAAACTGCCTTTCTTGTCTTCTTGAAGCCTTTAAATAAGTCTATTGGTAAGATACCCTTGGGTACAGGAAGTAGCTGCAATGTTTCTAGACTTGCTACAGATTCATATTTATTCTTTTGATAGACCACACAATTTTTGACATACTCCCTCACAAACTTAGATAATCCCTTCCAATATACCATAGAAGAAAGCCTGCTTTTAGATGCAGAGACACCTGAATGCTCCCTTAAAGCAGAATCATGATACAGCTGCAAGAGTTTTTGCTTTAATTCAGTTGAATTCCCAATCACCAACTTGCCCCCTTCTTCTCAACAGATCCTCAATCTAGGAATATTGTGGGTGGGACTGTGGATCTTACTGTAATTCTTGAATAATTCTTTGGATAGAAGAATCAGTCTGCTAGGATCCTTTAATCGCTGCAAGTAAATCCTCTAGGAGGAGGTGAGTTGTGATGGTGGCTACTGATATAGCAGGGAGTCTCGATAGTGCATCAACCACTTGATTCTCCTTGCCCTTTTCATATTGAATCTCATAATCAAGATGTTTTAGCTTGGTTAACCAATCTTACTGAGCAGATGTGCTCAACTTCTGCTCTAACAAGAACTTAAGACTCTTGTGATCGGTTTTGATAATAAAATATCTTTGCATCAAATAATGCTCCCATTTTTTACCTGAGAACAAAATTGCCAATAACTCTCTCTCATAAATAGATAACCCAACACTTCTTTAGGAAAGAGCCTTACTGATAAAAGCTATTGGGTGTCCCTCCTGCATTAAAAAGCTTTAATGCCTTCTCCAGAAGCATCAGTTTCCACAATGAAAGGTTTGGAGAAGTTTGGCAAGGCTAATACAGGTCCATTAATCATAGCCTGTTTGAGAGTAATAAAAGCCTCCTGAGCTGTTTCATTCCACTCAAATGCTCCCTTTTTGAGAAGTTCAGTAAGTGGTTTAGCTAGTCTTCCATACCCTTGAATAAATCTCTGATAATAGCTTGTAAGCCCTAAGAAGCTCCTTAACTGCTTAATGTTCTGAGGAATTGGCCAACATTGCACAAATTGAATTTTGTGAGAACTAGTAGTAACTCCTTCTGCTGTAATGACATGCCCCAGATACTCAATTTGTGTAGTACCAAAAGAACATTTGCTCATCTTAGCAAATAATTGGTGCTCCTTCATCAACTGTAAAACTAATTGTAAATGCTGCAAGTGTTGTTCCTTAGAACCACTATATACAAGTATGTCATTAAGAAAACTAAAACAAACCTTCTTATGTAGGGCTTAAACACATAATTCATTAAGGACTGAAAAGTTGCAGGAGCGTTAGTTAAGCCAAATGGCATGGCTAGAAATTCATAGTGCCCTTCATGAGTTTGAAAGCAGTCTTTTTTATATTTCCTTCATGCATCCTAACTTGCCAATAGCCTGATCGCAAATTAATTTTTGAAAAGATAGCTTCCCCTTCAAGCTCTTCCAGTAATTCTTCAATCAATGGTATAGGGAAATTATCTTTTATGGTGATATTATTCAAGGCTCTATAATCTATGCACATCCGCCAAGATCCGGACACTGCGAACACACGAGTCATCACCAAAAGACTCACCCTTCCCTCATCAAGGCAAGCCTCGATACAGGGTTACCATTGTCGAGGACAACCCGATACATCTCTATTACACATGTGATCACAAGATTCCCACCTGTTAACTAGTAATGTCCTGTATCAAGCAGATAGTCATATTATCGTCGAATTATCAGGAAAATATAATATTCATATCTACCTCTAGCAGTATAAAAAGAAGAAGCACCATAAGAAGAAATGTACGCTATCGTTAATATTACTCAAACCCTAAATAATCCATTACATTTTCTCTATTCTTCAAGATACTGACTTGAACGTCGAAGTGACTGTCATGAGTATTCACCAGCGCCTCAGGTTCCAACCAATCACAACATAATTCCATTCCGATCACATCATCAGCCTAACCTCAGCAACATTAAATATTAAATTGTAAAATTTTGGATACTTATTTATAAATAGTTAAAATATTTGATAATAATTTATAAAAAAATAAGGATTTCTTTATAAATATGTTATTTAAGATCAATTTTATAATATTATAACTGCTTAGTTGTAAATAGTTAAATATATTTATGGATAAATTTATAGTAACATTAGAATGAATTGAAAAAATATATAAAACTTTAAATTAAGAGAATAAAAGGCAGATCTAGTTAAACTGCACAAACTTTATCGTTTAGATAGAAAATATATATTTGAGGGTATTTTTATTTTTTATTTTTTAATTAGAATTGATGGTAAGTTTACCGTAAATCTAACGACGTGAATTAATTTATAAATTTTTCTCTAATATTAAAAATTTAATAGTTTAAAAATACAAAAAGTAAACCTTATATTTCATCAAAATATAAAGATTAGATTGTAATTTATCCTCAATTTAAAAATAAAATTACTTATCAAATTTTATTTATAAATGTAAAAAATTTAAATAATTAATTTAATTAAAATTTCATATTTGTCTATCAAATATTTTTAATGCATCAGTTTTAGTGACTCTTGATCAAGTACAATCTTGAAACCTTCTCATGTTGGTTATATTTGTAGCATTTTGACAAAGAGATTAAGTTAATCTACATTAATTAAGATCACGTTGACTTGCATTTATTAGGATCAAGTTAATATGTATATACTGCGATTACTTGAATCCCACCGAATTAAAAATTAATTTATCGTTTATATTTTTAGAAATAAACATATTATTTAAAGAAAAAAAAATCAAAAGAGTAATATGGTAAAAGTAAATTTGAAAATTTATAAAATAACCCAGTGATCCACGTCGATGCGGATCAACTTCATCCACTAGGTTTTTTCCTATGTTTGTTTAATTTCGATACAGGTTTCAACAAACGAAGTAATGTTGGATCAAATGCCAACTTTGGTTGGGTGTTGCACTGGGCTTGTAAGAGGATCCGCTAACCTTTGAGGCTCTAGCAAGTGGGAAGCTGTGATCTTGGCCAACACTAGAGGCAATGAACGGGGTACCATCCCAAAAAAACAAAAAAAAAAAAAACAACTGGCTACCATCCAAGCAGTCAAAGGAGCAACTCCTGCTTTAACTATCCGGAGAGTTACCAAAGCTTATCTTCGAAGTTGGGTTATATCAGCTTGTCTCATGTCCGGGACAAGCAAACCAAGTGGCACACTTTCCAGCCTCTACCATCATTAGAGATTCAGCTTTTCTTTTAAATCCCATTTATCACCATCAAATCATGTTTTCTTCCCAGCTGGTTTAGGCTTCTTCATGTTTATCTCCAAAAAGTGAAAAAAAAAAATTGAGAATTAAAATTTTAAAATTTAATAGAAATTCAGTGGATGTGTTATTCATTTTAAATATTATTTAATAAGTATTTATATTACAAAATTAATAATTTTAAATATAAATATTAGTGTATTATTTTTTTAATGTTAATATACTATATTATATTAATAAGTATAAACTTTGTGTAAATTCATTTTAATATATTAACTTGTATATTGATATATATCTTTAATATTTAATTAATTTATATATTTTAATTCTAAATTCTAAAAACTTTTTTTTATTTGTAAATTGCATTGTGAGGTTTAGAGGGTTAAAGCATACAATCAATGGATTAAAAGAACCCAGAAAAATCTACTTAGCCCACCCTAAATAAACAAGCCAACTCAATCGAACTAAATCAGCCCAAAACCCAATCAAATGGCTTCTAACCCAATCAAACCGCTTCTTCCCCAGTCTCAAGAAAAAAAGCGACATCGATAACAAAAGCAAAGAAACTACCATACATACAAGAGCTGTGAGAGAGGACCAAAATCAGAGAGCTACAGCCTCAACAAAAGAAAACAAAATGAAACAAGTGCAGGAGGACAAGAAGCTCTTCGCACCACCAAAGAAACTCTAATGAATATTGCTCAATTTTGTGTACAACGGCTTAAAATTGATATTTAAAAATTATTGATAAAAAAGTTTAAATTATCGTTTTTTTTTTTTAAACTGTAATTTGAATTGCATTACAAGACTATTGAGAGCGACAAAACTTTAACATCATAATAAGATACTCAGTGTTAGTTATATGTTCTATAACTAATTTATTTATTGTATTTGAATATTATATTTCATATATTTTAAGTATTTAATATATTAATAAAAGATATTTATTATCTTTAGTATTTATTTAATTGTATTTTAAATAAAGATAAAGTTTATGAGACTATATTACTATGAAAAAGATTATAATGTGCTTATAATTGTGAGATTTTTATTGCATTTAAACTATGTTGTTAAATGTTCTTGATTAATGCGTTTATCATTATTAGACAATAATTACAGCGCTAGAGACTGGTACATATTGAGAATATGTTAGTGACAAGCATGAGAATTCCATATTGAGAATTACCTGTATTTATGTATTACTCAAGTGATGGGTGTGTAAATGATTGTTTGACTTGAAATTAATAATTCATCTTATATAGGGATTTCTATGTTTTAATTCATGTTATATATTTTTTAGTTCATAAGTAATAAATGGAGATGAATTGGATATAGTAAAAATCTTATGAACGTGTTTATGTGATTGCGATAGGATTCACTATCCTAGATTAATTAGGAAAATATTTGATTTTTTACTTACTTGCATTAATTATGAAATTAACAAATTAAATTTGAAATTTCATTTAATCAGTCAATGGTTATTGCAAAGAGAACTAATATAATTTAACATAACAGACATACTCGATACTTTAATCGTTAAATCGAGATATTAACGATGAAAGGATATTACTTATATTGAAAAACTATTGATGGAAAGGTTAGGTCAAACCGCTATTAACATTTCAAATATTTAAATAGTCTTGAAATGTTAGATAATATTTTTAACTTTTAAATTAATTAATTAATTAATTATATCGCCAATATATTTAAAAATTAATGGATTACATACATAAAAAATAATATGAGAAAGTAAAATGAGACGCAAATTAAGTAAGACGTGATTGCATACAAGTTTTGTGATATTGAAGGTAAAGTTGTAATTTATAAAATTACTATTTAACCAAATAAATTAAGTACATACTTAATTGAATTTGTCTAAAACTCATAGCTTATTTGTTAAAATTTTAAAATATAATTATAATTTATTTATTTAATTAAATAAATAAATAAATATAATTATTATATTAAAAACCATAGGAATTTAATATAAAAGACTACCTTAAGAAAGAGTAGGTGACACAAGTAAGAGCTATTAGAATTTCACTGGAAAAATTAAGATCTAGTAGTCAACACTTTTTCTAATTTTCAATATTTAGAATCGTTCTAAAGTTTTTCGATTGGTAATTTGTGTGGATATCGTTTAAGTGTACAATCTTTAACAATATCGTTAAAAGTCATACACTACGAACTTGAACGATTTGCGATTTGCGACAACTTAACCGAAATGAATAATTTTATATTTTAGCTGAAAAAAAATAACAAAGGTGTTTAATTTTTCTAAAATTTATTGTTTTATTCATTTAAAATGTGATTTTTATTAGAAAATTTTTTATTTTTCTTTTTTCAGACTCCTATTTAAATAATTAAAATATAAATCTAATTAGATTTATTATTGGACTAATTATAATCGTGATTAAATTGTGTGCTAAAATTTAGGTGTTTTTCGAAAATCTTCTTTCTAATTTACTGTCATGGAATTATATTTGATATTGTTACAGGTTATATATAAAGTAAATATATTAATATAGGAAATAAATATTGATAGATGGGTTAGTTACTTAATCTCAGGTATAATCATAAGCTTGATTTTTCTTTCTGTTTAGATACATTCTCTCATGGATAAATAGGCTGTAATATCTATTATAAAGTACAACAAAATATTATCTTTTTACATGGTATCAGAGTCATTCTCGTAAAAATTTAATTTTTTTTCTTTCTCGTCAAGTTTTAAAATTTTTTGGAGACTTAGGGCTCCTGTTATTTTGTGTTATCCATCTGGGGTAATATTTGTCTCTCATCGTCTACTTAGAAAGGACGTCGAAATTGCCTTGCAACCCGCTTGTCAGATCTGTGGTTTGTTTGTCGTTTGGGTGTTGGGTAGAGGCGTTTAGTTGCCTTGCAACCCGCTTGTTAGATCTGTAGTTCGTTTGCTGTTTGGGTGTTGGGTTATCTTTCTTTAATTCGTTTGATGGTAAATGAGTATAGAGTGTTGGTTGAAATGGTTTTTGACAGTAAGACCCATATTATTAAAATTATCCCAACCTCTTCAGTAGCCACTGAGACAGGTAAAACGTGTCTTATTTCCTCTTCATATAAATGGGTCATTGATTCTGGTGCCACAGATCATATGACAGGTAATCCTCATATTTTTACTAGTTTTCGATCTTATAAAGCACATTCTCCTATTATTATAGCTGATGGATAAACTTATAATATTGAGGGTTCTGGGATTGTTAAACCTACTCCTTCTATTACCTTATCATCTGTGCCAAGTTTACCTAATCTTGTCTTTAATTTAATATCTATGAGTAAACTTAACAAAGACCTAAATTGTTGTGTTTCCTTTTTTTCTGATCATTGTCTCATTCAGGATCTTGTGACGAAGTAGATTATTGGTAAATGACATGTATCTGGGGGTCTCTACATTTTGGATGCATGGATGCCTCAGCCTATTGCCTGCTCTAGTGTCGTGTCTTCGTTTGAAGCACATTGTCGGTTAGGACACCCTTCTTTACCGATTTTGAAGAAGTTATGCCCTCAATTTCATGAGATATTGCAAAACATCATCGAATCTCTTTAAGTCCTAGAGTCAATAAACGAGCTGAGTCTGCTTTTGAATTAGTTCATTCAGATGTTTGGGGCCCATGTTTCAGGATCTTGTGATGAAGCAGAATATTGGTAAATGACATGTATCTGGGGGTCTCTACATTTTGGATGCATGGGTGCCTCAGCCTACTGCCTGCTCTAGTGTCGTGTCTCCGTTTGAAGCACATTGTCGGTTAGGACACCCTTCTTTACCGGTTTTGAAGAAGTTATGCCCTCAATTTTATGAGATATCTTTACTGGAATGTGAGTCATGTCATTTTGCAAAACATCATCGAATCTCTTTAAGTCCTAGAGTCAATAAACGAGCTGAGTCTGCTTTTGAATTAGTTCATTCAGATGTTTGGGGCCCATGTCCGGTTGTATCTAAGACTGGATTCAGATATTTTATTATTTTTATGGATGATTACTCTAGAATGACTTGGATTTATTTTATGAAGCATCGTTCAGAAGTGTTTTCTCATTTTTCTGCCTTTTGTGCTGAAATCAAGACTCAATTTAATGTTTCTGTGAGAATTTTACGAAGTGACAATGCTAAAGAATATATGTCAGAATCATTCCAGGCTTATATGACTCAACATGGTATTGTTCATCAATCATCATGTGTTGATACACCCGCTTAAAATGGGGAAGCTGAAAGGAAGAATTGACATCTTCTTGAGACTGCTAGAGCTCTATTATTTCAAATGTAAGTTCCTAAAGAATTTTGGGCTGATGCTGTCTCTATTGCATGCTTTCTCATTAATCGTATGCCCTCCGTAGTACTAAACGGTAATACTCCTTATAATGTCCTCTTTCCTAAGAAGTTATTATGTCCTCTTGAACCACGATTGTTTGGCAGTACTTGCTATGTTCGGGATGTCAGACCTCATGTGTAACGACCCGGAAATCGGACCGCTACCGGCACTAGGATTCAGATCGACTTAAGGTCGCCGGAACCCGTAGCAAGTCTAACATACATCCTGAACATTTGATAAAATCCTATACATGATCATACTTTTGCATAAAAATTTTAAACTTTCCATATACCAAGCTTGACCTGTGCATGCACCATAACTGTAGACATAGAACCCCACACTAGAGCCCTCATCAAAAGCTCTAGTTGGGTCAACATAATATACATCAAACTTGGTTCAACATTTCTCATCATTAAAACATTTCATATAGATCATGTACAAAAAGGGATTACCACTACTGATAAGGCCAAGCACAATACTAGACCATGAAACATATCTCTATATTACATTACATTATACCATTTTGCATTACATGTCCACTACTAAAACTATTACACTTAACACAACCTTCAACCTTGATGATCTCCTGGTCTATCCTGAACCTGCAAACCTAGGGGTTAGGGGAGAGGGGTGAGCTACAAAAACCCAATGAGTAGAACAGTAAAAATAATTTAATAAACATATGCTTTCATGAAATGCATCACATCACAAACAAATCACAACACGGATGAACTGACCCAAAAATCCCTCTACTCTGTGCCCGGCCCTCGGTGGAGCTCCTTAGGACTTCTATTACATACATAAGCTCTATGCCCGGCCCTCGGTGGGGCTCCTCAGAACTTCTGTTACATAACATAATATCTAGAGGGCTAATGGGTCGTCCTGTTGTCCATCCACACTCACAATGAATAATGCAATGCATCATATTCATGAATTCTAATGCAAACAACCTGTTATATATCATGATGCATGAACATACTTAAAACATTTGATTCTTCGAAATAAAAGATTAGTTTAGTTCCACTCACCTCTAGCTGACTCTGAACAAACTCTGAAGAAGCTATCTCACTACTGATCACCTCGGTTTCTTAGGTCCGATCCTACACAGGTGGACTCAAATGAGAGACCAAACATACTCTAACATGACTCTAAACAACTCCCCAAAAACCCCCTAAAACATCATAAAACATGCATGCAAAATAGGCAAAGGAAGGCTGGGCAGGGGACTTTCGGCGGCAGGTTCGGCGGCCGAAGGTCCCTTCAGATCCGAAAGTCATGCACTTTCGGGGGCAGGTTTGACGGCCGAAAGTCCCTCCAGATTCGAAAGTCAAGCACTTTCGGGGGCAGGTTCGGCGGCCGAAACTCCCTTCCGGAGCCGAAATTCCAACTTTCGGGGGCGAGTTTACGCGGCCTAAAACTGCCTCCACAGGCAAGTTCGGCGGCCGAACCTGGGTTCTCCAGAATGGCAGAACCCGATTCGCCTCTCACATCTAGCCTCCTAAAACCCTCCAAACTCATACTCAATACTCAAAAGCATGCATAAACACATCATCAAGCATGTAGGGGCGTAAAACTAGCATATACCCCAACAAACATCACATTAAGCATCACATTTATCATTAAACTAACATAAATGCTAACATTTTACAACTAGCCTAAACATGCATCAAAACCCCTTAACCCTTCATAAAACTTACTTAAAAACATAAGAGGAGATGAGGACCTACACTTACCTCTTGAAGATCGAGAGGAGATGTGATCCTAAACTTGGAGATATGAAGGAACGAGCTACAGGGGTCTCCAAGCCTCAAAACGTTGATCTTAGCTTAAAATCTTCAAAACATGGTAAAAACTCATAAAAATCTTGAAGGATTTGAGGAGAAAACACAAGATCATCAAGGGGGTGACGGAGACTCACCTTGCCCGGAAATGGAGAGAGAAAACTCGCCCATTTTTGGACTAGGGGTCTTTTATAGGTGGCTGGCCAGACCACCTTCGGAGGCCAAAAGTGCCTCCACAACTCCACCATGTTCGGCAGCCGAACTTGAGGTTCGGCGGCCGAACCTGGGTTTCTCCTCCAAAATATTTTCTTTCAAAACTCAATTTTCTTTCTTCATTAAAACCATAAAAATATATAAAACATTTTAGAAAACCTTTATTTTACCCTTCTAGAAGGCTCCGACATCCGAGAAATCCCGGATTCCAACGGAGATTCCGCCGGAAGGTAGGAATTCCGATGCCGGGGTCTAGCCGGATATTACATCATGTGACTAAACTTGATACTAAAGCTTTGAAGTGTGTTTTCTTGGGATATTCTCACCTTCAGAAGAGGTATCGATGTTACTCTCCAGACCTCAATAAGTATCTGGTCTCAACAGATGTAGTCTTTTCTGAGAAAGTTTCTTTTTATCCTGTTGCACAAATCTCTTCTGATCAAGAGGATGATGATGAGTGGCTCATCTATAGAATCATATCTGATGGTGGGACCTCTTCGAGTGTGCTTTCTGCTGCACAATCTGATGGTAACATTCCTCCTAATATTTAGCCTCCTCTTAACCCGTCAATTGTTCAAGTTTACTCTCAGAAACCAGTACCTGATGATACATGTCTTGCACCATAATCTTCTTCGCCATCAGATCCACCACCAACTGACCTTGACCTCCCATTAGTCTTCGTAAAGGTAAACGACAGTGTAAATCTATCTATTTTATTGCTAATTTTTTGTCTTATGATCATCTGTCTCCTTCTTCTACCTCCTTAATTGTCTCTCTAGATTCCATTTCTTTGCCTAAGACAGTTAAAGAGGCCCTAGCTCATTCTGGATTGCGTGATGCAATGTTTAAGGAGATCAAGGCTCTAGATGAAAATTATACTTGGAAACTAGTTGATTTACCCTCTAGCAAGAAGGTTGTGGGCTGTAAATGAGTTTTTGCCGTCAAAGTCAATCCAGATGGCTCCATAGCGAGGCTTAAGGCCCGTCTTATTGCCAAAGGTTATGCTCAAACCTATGGCGTTGACTATTCTGACACTTTTTCTCCTGTGGCAAAAATGACTACAGTTCGCTTGTTCATCTCCCTAGCTGCTTCTCAATGTTGGTCTTTACACTAATTAGATATCAAGAATGCATTTTTACATGGTGACCTCCAAGAGGAGGTGTATATGGAGTAACCACCAGGGTTTGTTGCTCAGGGGGAGTATGGGAAAGTCTGCCATTTGAAGAAATCTTTGTATGGTTTGAAGCAGAGTCCCCGTGCATGGTTTGGAAAGTTCAGTGAAGTTGTTCAAAAATTTGGGTTGAAAAAAAGCAAGTGTGACCATTCAGTCTTCTATAGAAATTCAGATACTGATATTATTCTCCTTGTTGTATATGTTGATGATATTGTCATTACAGGAAATGATAGTACAGTAATCTCTTCTCCTAAAAACTACTTGCATGTGAGTTTTCATACCAAAGACTTGGGCCAGCTTAAGTATTTCTTAGGAGTCGAAGTCTTGAGGAGTAAAAAGGGAATTTTCCTGTCTCAAAGGAAGTATGTCCTTGACTTACTTGCAGAAATTGGGAAGATGGGAGCTAAACCATGTAGCACACCAATGATTCCTAATATATGTCTTATAAAAGATGACGGAGACCCTTATCACTACAAGATAAAAGCGGATCAGTAACGGAAATTAGTAACGGATAATATTGGTTTCTAAATAATAACGGATTAGTAACGGATATTAGTGTAGGAAACAAATTAGTAACGGATTACCAAATCCGTTACTAATTTGTTACTAATTTTTATAACGGATACTTATCCGTTACTAAATGGTTTTAATTTTCATTGTATAGTAACGGATATCCAAATCCGTTACTGAAATGCAATTTGTTTACGTATTTTAGTAACGGATTGTAATATCCGTTACTAACTGATCAGTTAGTAATGGATTAGATCCGTTACTAAAGTAAAATTACGAATTTGACGATTTCCCTCTTTCTCCCTCCCGTTATTCACATTTTTGAGCTTTCATTAACAAAATCCCTAATTCTCTCCCCAAAATCCCTAATTCTCTCCCCATCAATCTCAGCTTCCCTCTTGGACCCATTGACATCGTTGCCCAAATTGATCGTCGTCGGTACATCGCCCAAATTTATCGTCGTCATCAGTACATCACAGCTTCTCCATCATCGTCGGTACATCCCAGCTTCCCTCCTGAAGGCACTGTTGTCATCCCTCCCCTCCCGTCGATACATCGCATCTACTGCTCGTTTATTATTCTCTTCTTCAAGATCTGCATTTTCCATTCTCCAGGTACTCTATTTTCATTCTTTAAGATTTACTTTTATTATTTTAGATTTGTTATTCTGCTTGTGTTTTAGATTTGTTATTCTACTTTGTTTTGGATTTCCCAAAAAAAAAACAAGATCTACTGTGCATTTGAGTGTAGTTGCTGTGCATTTGAGTGTGGGCCTTTAAGATTTACTTTTGTTATTTTAGATTTATTATTCTGCTCGTGTTTTAAATTTATTATTCTACTTTGTTTTGGATTCCCCAAAAAAAAAAAAACAAGATCTGTTGTGCAATTGAGTGTAGTTGTTGTGCATTTGAGTGTGGGCCTGTGCCTTCATTATTTCCCAGTGTTCATAAGCAGCTTTAGGCTTACTGTTTTACAGCATTCTTGCTCTTTCTAAAACTACAGAACAGATATCGTTTAGCACTCCCATTTCTAACTTTTCATTGTAGGGAGTAACTTGATTTTCTGAGATTTAATAGGTCAAAAAAGGCATGTGGGGCTGCACTAATCTCAGGGGTTAAGAAATAACAATGGTTAGTCCTATGAACTTCAACTGTCTAACTGCTCCAAAACCAAGTACTAGTCCTTAGTTTCAGGATTTCATTTGTTCCTAACTTACAAATGTTTTGAAAATTTTGAGTCAGATTTCTCCTTTTTTTTTTTCACAAATCAGTTTATCTATATGTGATGGATCACAAACAAATCAGGCATTTTATTTGAATGCTAGGCTCTACTTCTTGTCTGTTTCTTCCTCTTCCTTTGAAAGCATTCCCATAACGTATTGTCTTAAGCATGTCCAGTATCCAAGTTGTTGTCTACAAGTGGGGCATCGGTTATGCACCCTTATTTTACAAGTTGAACAAAGATTATGCCCATTGTGGCACTGCACAGAAAAAATAAATAAGTAAATTTAAATAACACTTTAGAAAAAAATTTCAGCTAGCATGATGAAATTTTAACAGCCAGCAAATCTGTCTCATTCAAAACGCACAGAAGCCACAAGATTGGATTCTTACATCAAGTCCATACTCCTTTAGTTTGTCATATTTCAAGTCTTAACTCACAATTCCTTCCATGTTTTAAACGTTCAAAAAGGTTTAATCCATAATATTTCAAACAAAATCCAGCATGAGCTCACTTTTATATATGCCATAGGTTCATACAATCATGTGATGAAACCCCCTCGAATTAAGTCCTTTGGGATTTTGCAGATTGAAAACTTATTCTACTGTAATGCACAAATATAAAAAAACTACATGCAACATCCTATTGTCAACTCACTAGCATATAAAACCTCCAATCTACCAAATTCTCACACTCAAGCGTCCTAAGATTCACATCAAAGATTCCAAGTTTCATATGCAAGCAGATGGTTCCTGTGAATTCTGCTAGTCGTAAATAAGCAATAGAGAATCTATAGACGACTGAGAGCAACAAGTTTCAACCCATTTTCCCTTCTTCTGGCTAGATATTTTGAAAGCAAAGCTAGGACACTGGGAGGGAATAATTTCAAGTAAGAATTCCACTTGGTAAATCCTACTCCCGCTATTTGGAATAAATCATTTACAAGAAAATAATTCAATTGAATTCTTACACAAGCTTGCACTATTTATATTTTTAATAATAATAATAATAATAAAACTTAATGTAAAAAGAACTAATTCTTCCATTCCAAACGTGAGAATTAACAAAAAATAAAATCATTAATTTATATAATCATTAATGATATTACCTTGTTGTGAAACTGATCCACCAGTAGCTGCCAAGGCTGAGGCTGGTATTGTTCCTGTCCCAGTTGCAGCAATTATGGAAGGCTCTGCTTGCTGTAACAGCCACTAAATTGTTTCCCCATCAGATTTGTGACCCAATTCTCTGGTCAATTGAAAGATTCTTGCTACACAAAGAGCTGGCATCCTTACTCTCCTTCCTCTACCTTCAACCTTTGTGTGTCTGTCCTTGTTTGAGCTTCTTTTTGATGCTAACTGCTTCTTTTGATCTTCTTTATCTGTAATTACAATCTGGAAATCTTTTATTTCTGCTGGTTTGTTCTCTCCCATGCTTGCCTTCTGTGGTTGTTGTTGGCTTTGGTTTTGGTGCTGTTGTAGGGTTTGAGGAGGTTGGGTCAAAAAGCTAGGTAGTTCATGTGGGTTCTTTGAGTTTGAGCCCTTGGGATCCATGAGCAGGAAGAGAGGCAAACTAAGCTTTAAAAAAAAATGATGGGTCCTCTTTGATTGAAGAAGATGACCTGAAAAGTCCAACACTTTCATGAGTTTTCACTGTTTTTGGCAAGAAAAGACTCAAGAAGGCAAATAAAATCAATAATTTCTATCTTCCCTCCACTATATTTTTCACCTTTTCTCTCTCTCCCTTGCCTTTCCAAGTTTGAAATTTCACACATGGGTACTACACTTCACTTCATAACTATAATTTTCACCTCGGCTGGTGTTGTTTTCAGCTAACAATTTCACCATTGATATCACCTGAGTATATGTTTAGATCTCTGGTGAGATCTGGGCTCCTTTGCCTGTGCTATGGCACCGTTATTATCACAATAAAGGTCCATAGGTTTTGCAATGCTGGGAACCATTCCCAACTCTGAGATGAATTCCTTCAACCAGACTGCCTTTTAAGCTGCATCTGATGCTGCTATATACTCAGCTTCTATTGTAGAATCTGCTATAGGGCTCTGCTTGGAACTCTTCCAACTAACAATTCCACCATTTAAAGTGAATACGAATCCTGACTGCGATCTGAAGTCATCTATATCGATTTGGAAACTAGCATATGTGTAACCATTTACAACTAGCTCGTCTTCCAAACCTCTATAAACTAGGAATGCATCCTTAGTCCTTCTAAGGTACTTTAGGATATTCTTAACAGCTGTTCAGTGACTTTTACCGGGATCTACCTGATATCTGCTTGTTGTGCTTAATAAATATGAGACGTTTAGTCTAGTACATAGCATGGCATACATGATAGATCCAATAGCAGAAGCATAAGGAATCTTATTCATCCGTTCTCGCTCATCAGATGTCATAGGACATTGATTCTTGCTGAGATGAATACCATGAGACATGGGCAAGAATCCTCTTTTGGAATCTTGCATGCTGAACCTTTTCAGCACCTTGTCAATATAAGTACTTTAACTCAGACCGATTATCCTCTTGGATCTATCCCTATAGATCTTAATACCAAGGATATATGCAGCCTCACCTAAGTCTTTCATTGAAAAAGAATTCCCTAACCAAGTCTTAACCTTTTGCAAGGTAGGGATATCATTTCCAATGAGTAATATGTCATCCACATATAGGACTAGAAACACAACTGCACTCCCACTAACCATCTTATAAACACAAGGTTCATCTTCATTTTTGATTAATCCAAAGTCCCTGACTGTAATACCCGGCTAGACTCCGGTATCGGAATTCCTACAGTCCGGTAGAATCTCGGGAGTCGAAGACTTCTAGAAGGGTAAAATCATGTTTTTATGAAATGTTTTAATGTAATTTATGTTTTTAAGCAAGAAAGAAAATGAGTTTTTGCATGAAAATAGCATTGGAGGAAAACTCGGGTTCGGCCACCGAACCTCAAGTTCGGCCGCCAAACATGCATGCGCTTCGGGAGTGCTTTAGGCCCCCGAAGGCATAAGTGAGGGAAGTCCAGGTTCGGCCGCCGAACCTTATGTTCGGCCACCGAACATGGCATGCATGCGGAGGCACGTTAGGCCCCCGAAAGTGGCCTGTCCAGCCACCTATAAAGGGGTCCCCATGTCCGAACGGGTGAGCTTTTTCTCTCCATTTTCGGCCAAGGTGAGTCTTCGCCGCTCTCATGCCGATCTTGAGTTCTTCCTTCAAATCTTCCATGATTTTTATGAGTTTTCACCTTTGTTTTGAAGATTTTTAAGCAAATAGCAAGTTTTGGAGCTTGGAGGTTCAAGGAACTCGATCTCTCCCATCTCCGAGCTAGGATCGTTTTTCCTCTCGATCTTCAAGAGGTAAGAGCCGATCTTGAGCTCAGTATATGTTTTAAACAAGTTTCAAGTTGATTCATGGGGAAGAAATGCATGCTTAGGTTAGTTGAGCTTTGTTAGGTTTTGTGTTGTGTTTATGGATAATGTAGGTTGCTGAGTTGCTTTTGATGTGTTGTAGTTGGGGTTTAGGATAGTTTGAAGCCCCTAGGAGCTTATGTATGTGTTTATGCATGTTTTGGTTGAGTTGTAAGCATGATTGAAGGTTTTGGGAGGCAAATGTGCATAAGAGCCGCGTTTCTGCCACTTTGGGAGAAACTCAGGTTCGGCAGCCAAAGAGACTTTCGGCCGCCGAACCTGCCTGTGGAGGCAAGCTTTCGGCTACCGAAGCCTGCCCCCAAAAGTGGACTTTCGTCTCTGGAGGGGACTTTCGGCCGCCGAACATGCATGAGTTTCGCCTCTGGAGAGAACCTTCGGCCGCCGAAAGTGCCGCTGAAGGTGCATGACTTTCAGCTCTGGAGGGACTTTCGGCCGCCGAACCTGCCGCCGAAAGTGCCCTGTTCAGCCCTCCTTTGCATGAATTCTTTGATTGTTTTGAGGTGTTTTTGGGGGTTTTTGGGGGATATTTTTAGAGTTATGTTCTAGTATGTTTGGTCCCTTATTTGAGTCCACCTGTGTAGGTTCGGACCCAAGGAACCGAGGACCTCAGCAGTGAGTCAGCTGCTTCAGTTTGTTGTCAGAGTTAGCCTGAGGTGAGTAGAATAAACCTTATGTTTTAAATTAAATGCAAGTTTTAGCATGAATCATGCATCACGAATGCCATGTGATATAATAGGTTGTTGCATTAGAATCTACGAATATGTTGCACTGCATTCTTTGTTATGGATGTGGGTGAATACTGTATGATCCAATTAGTCCCTGAGTAAAAACCAGGACCCCATTCTACGGCCTGGCACGGTATGAAAGACCAGGACCCCATTCTACGGCCTGACACGATATGGAACGCGAAGACCAGGTGCCCAGATGAGGCCCTGGGGCAATGGTAAGTAATGTTATGATATGACAGGAAGACCAGGACCCCATTCTACGGCCTGGCACGGATATGATGCTGGGATTATTTGGTGACAGGTTCACCCTTGATGTGATTTGTCTGTGATATGATGCATTACATGATGTCATATGTTTTAAATGTTTTAGTATTCTGCTCATTGGGCTCTAGTAGCTCACCCCTTTCCCTATATCCCCCAGGTTTGTAGGTACGGGCTAGTTCAGGGAATCAAGAAGAGTAAAGTCATGTGAATTGTAATAGTTAGATGTGGACATGATGATTTGTAAAATGATGTAAGGTTATGAACAGTCATGTTATGTAATATTGATATTGAGGATTAGAATTGTGCTTGACCATAGTATGTTTGATTAATCCCATGTATATACATGATCTATGGTTTATGATGTTTATGTTCAACCAAGCTTGATGTTTGATGAGATACCCCATTGGAGCATGTGATGAGACTCCAGTGTGTGGTTTATGTTTATGTTTATGTGCATGCACAGGTTGAGCTTGGTAAAAGAAAAGAAAAAGTTCTCATGTTTATGTATATGTGTGATCATGTATGGGATTTGACAGGTATTCAGGATGTATGTTTGGCTTGCTACGGGTCCCGGCGACCTTATGTCGATCTGGATCCTAGCGCTGGTAGCGGTCCGATTTTCGGGTCGTTACAGAATGGTATCAGAGCCCTAGGTTCATATGATCGGACCTATAGTGTGTCGGGCTCATAGGTGTCATAGAATGTCAAGCACAATAGGATGATCATGTCCACTAGGATAGGATAAAGAGTCCTGTCTTGAATGATGATGTGAAATGCCATGATTATATGCATGTGCATTAATGTTATGCTATGATATGTGATGTATGTGATGCGGGTTCATGTGTTTGCACATGAACCATTTGATGCTAATGTTCTATGTGATGTGTACTGTTTTTCAGAAAACAGGATGAGAGAAACTCGTCGATCTGCACGATTGACTGGAGTACCACCCCAGGACGAGGGCACTGATGCCCGTCCTCCTGCATTGCCTAGGGCAATGTCAAGTAGGTCCAGCAAAGAAAGAGCAGTAAGAGACCCTAGAAGGTCTTTGGATCTAGGTAGAAGCAGATCAATGAGGGGAACAGTGCAAGGGGATATGTCAGAGGATGTGGGGGATCAGATGGATGTGGATCAGAGGAGGGATGGCAGTCTCGGAGTAAGTATGTCGGAAGAGGGAATGGGAGAGTCCCAAGGAGGCACTCAGGCCTCGGGGTTTCTTCAGCCACCTTACTACCCACCCTTTTCACATAATCCCGGGTATTCGATGGGAGGTACATCGGATTACCCCAGTTTTAACCCTTATCACTCTCAGATGCCATACCCACCTTTCTACCCACCGCACCCACAGTACCCTATGTACCCACCCCCACCCTACCATCCAGGTACAGCAAACCCTATCCCAGGGGATGCTGCACCTCCTCCCCCACCAGCAGCACCTACTGTCCCAGAAACCCAAATGCCTAAACCTAGCTCATCTGGGGGGAGCAAGGTCAAGATGACCGATTATGTGAAGCTGGGTGCTCCCCAGTTTGAAACCGGTGATGACCCGTTTGTGTACCTCGAGAGGGTCAAGACAATTACAGATGAGATAGGAGCTGATGACAGTAGAGCCATTCAGATGGCTGGGTTCACACTAAAATGCAAGAAGGCCCAAGAGTGGTTTAAGAACTATGTGAACCCGAGGTTGGACAGCCTATCATGGGAGGAGTTTGCAAATGAGTTTGCAGGATGGGCTTTCCCTGACAGTTCAAGAGAATTGAAGATGATTGAGTTCGAGCAGCTGAGGCAAACGGATGAGATGAGTGTGGATGAGTATACAGATAGATTCTTGGAGCTGTTGCCATTTACTGGGCAGAATCTGGATACAGATCAGAAAAAGTCAAGGAGGTATATCATGAAGCTCCATTCCAGGTATTCCTCCTTGATTCAGTCAGCAGAGAGGGAGAGTTTCCATGCCATAGTAGATATGGCTCGGAGGATGGAGGCTAGTGCAATAATCGAGGGGAAAGTCAAGCAGTCAGTGGCACAGCCTTCTGGTTCCAAGACCCCAGGTGGGGGAAAGTTAGATCCTTCTTCTCTGAGTTCAGGCAGTAAGAGATGGGGTAAAGCCAAGTCTAATAAGAACAAGTTCTGGAGCAAGATCAAGTCAGGTCTGGGATTAGGGAGTGGCTCAAGCTCTGGTGCAGATAATGCAGTATGCAAGAAGTGTGGGAAGCCGCACAAAGGAGTATGTCTTGTTGCGACGACAGCCTACTTCAGATGTGGGCAGGAGGGACACATGGCACGGGAGTGTCCTAGGGCAGCTTTTGTGGCACAGTCTCAGCAGATAGCTTCAGGTAGTGTGGCACAGCCAGTAGCTCCAGCCGCGACTCAGGCTAGTGGCAGAGGCAGAGGGAGAAGGGCAGCCTCTTCTTCAGCGGGTTTCAGGGGTGAGGGTCCACAGCTCCGGCACGGATCTTCACCATGACTCAGCGGGAGGTAAACACATCCAACACCGTGGTGTCAGGTAATCTCATTATTGGTTGTTCCGATGTGTATGCATTATTCGACCCTGGTGCATCTCATTCTTTCATTGGTCCGAGGGCCGTCGAGAGGTTGGGATTGATGGTCTCTGGGTTAGAGTGTCCCCTATGGGTCAGTGGACCCAAGTGTGACCCGTCAGTGGCAGAGTCAGTCTGCCAGTGTAGTCCAGTTTTTGTGGAGGGAAGATGCCTGTCCGCCGACCTTGTGGTTCTAAATTTGACAGATTTCGAAGTCATTCTAGGGATGGATTGGCTATCTACCCATGGTGCTACCTTGGATTGCAGAGACAAGGTAGTCAGGTTCAGATGTCAGGATGGGTCAGAAGTTGTCTTCAGAGGAGACAGGAGGGGTACACCTAGAGGTTTGATATCAGCCCTACAGGCTCGTAGGCTCCTCAAGAGGGGTTGTCAGGGTTTTCTAGCTCATGTGAGAGAGCTGGATAGTCATGTCAGAGAGCCCGCCTCGGTGCCAATGGTCAGAGAGTTTTTAGATGTGTTCCCAGACGAGCTGCCAGGTTTACCACCTGCTAGGGAGACAGAGTTTGAGATAGAATTGATGCCTGGAACCAGACCGATCTCTATCCCTCCCTACAGGATGGCACCAGCAGAATTGAAAGAGCTTAAGGAGCAGTTGCAAGAGCTGGTAGACAAGGGCTTCATTCGACCGAGTACCTAACCTTGGGGTGCTCCAGTATTGTTTGTGAGAAAGAAGGATGGATCCCTCAGACTTTGTATCGACTACAGGCAGTTGAACAAGGTCACTACCAAGAATAAGTACCCGTTGCCAAGGATCGACGATCTATTCGACCAGCTAGAAGGAGCAGGTTGTTTCTCCAAGATAGATCTGAGATTAGGGTACCATCAGCTGAGGATAAGGGAAGAGGATGTACCGAAGACATCTTTCAGGACTAGATATGGGCATTATGAGTTCCTTGTGATGCCGTTCGGGTTAACCAATGCCCCTGCATCATTCATGGATCTCATGAACAGGGTTTTCAGTCAGTACCTGGATCACTTTGTTATTGTCTTCATAGATGATATCTTAGTGTATTCCAGGAATGCAGAGGAGCATGCCCATCATCTGAGGTTAGTTTTGCAGACTTTGAGGGAACACGGCTTGTATGCCAAGTTCTCCAAATGTGAGTTCTGGCTGAGGAGCATATCATTCTTGGGGCACGTTGTGTCAGAAAATGGAATCGAGGTAGACCCCAAGAAAGTGGAAGCTGTAGCAAACTGCCCTAGACCCACTTCAGTGACAGAGATCAGGAGTTTCTTGGGTTTGGTAGGTTACTACAGGAGGTTCGTTCAGGACTTCTCTAAAATTTCAGCTCCTTTGACCAGATTAACTAGGAAGAATCAGAAGTTTCTATGGACCGATCAGTGCGAAGAGAGTTTTGAAGAGCTTAAGACGAGGTTAACGTCAGCACCGGTGTTAGCTTTGCCTAACAGTCAGGAGAATTTCACAGTGTTCTGTGATGCATCCCGAGTGGGATTGGGTTGTGTGCTAATGCAGAATGAAAGGGTGATTGCTTATGCTTCTAGACAGCTGAAGAAGCATGAGTTGAATTACCCTACACATGACCTGGAAATGGCAGCCGTAATCTTTGCACTCAAGATGTGGAGGCATTACCTTTATGGGGTAAAATGTGAGATCTTCACCGATCATAAAAGCCTGCAGTACATCCTGAGTCAAAGAGATTTGAACTTGAGACAGAGAAGATGGGTGGAGCTGCTGAGTGATTATGATTGCAAGATTCAGTACCATCCGGGTAAGGCGAATGTTGTGGCAGATGCCTTAAGCCGGAAATCACTTGGCAGTTTGTCCCATATTTCAGCAGAGAGGAGGCCAGTAGTGAGGGAGTTCTTCGAGCTCATGAATGAAGATCTACATTTGGAGTTGTCAGGTACAGGTGCCTTAGTTGCCCAGATGAGAGTGGCACCCATATTTCTAGAGCAGGTGGCTCAGAAACAGCATGAGGACCCAGAGTTAGTGAAGATTGCCAGGACTGTTCAGTCAAGCAAGGATAGTGAGTTCAGATTCGACAGCAAGGGAATCCTCCGCTTTGGGAGCAGACTATGTGTACCAGATGACATCAGTTTAAAGGGAGACATTATGAGGGAAGCTCATAATGCCAAGTACAGTGTTCACCCTGGAGCCACCAAGATGTATCAAGATCTGAAGAGAGTGTATTGGTGGCCAGCTATGAAGAGAGAAGTGGCACAGTTTGTGTCAGCTTGCTGTAACAGCCCGGAAACCGAACTGCTACCGGCACTAGGATCCAGATCGGCTTAAGGCCGCCGGGACCCGTAGTAAGCCTACTGTGAACGCTGTGTACCTGTGATATCCCATACATGATCATACATTTTCTGTAAACATTAACACGTTTCTCTGTTCCAAGGCTTAACCTGTGCATACACTAACTCTGTACAATAACACCTCTGCTAGAGCTCTCATCTGTGCTCTAGACGGGTCCTCTCTATCATGTTAAGCCTGGTTTTGCATACAAACATCAACACTAAAATCATTTTCATAACAGACCATGTATATACAAAAGGGATTAAGCATCATCTAGCCAACATACACTATCTTTTACAATTCCATGTCCACACTAGCTATTACATAATGCTGCTCTGTATCTGTACCCTGCTGACTTCTCTTGACTCTGTACTTGCAAGACTGGGGTTGAGGGAGAGGGTGAGCTATACTAGCCCAGTGAGTAGTACAGATAAAACAGGTGCTAAAACATGATCTCATGGAATGCATCATAACACAAGTAAATCACATAATCTCAGACGGACTAATTCAAAATTCCCCCACATTGCCTGGCCCGCGAAGGAGCTCCTCAGGTCTTCATTCAGCACCCTATGGTACCGTGTGCCCGGCCCTTTCAGGCCTCCTCAGGTCTTCATTTAGGCGGCTAATGAATCCAAGCTATGCCCGATCTGTACATGCACTGATTAATGCAACATCGTCGTGCTCACTAATGCAAACCTATACATGGCATAAATGATGCATGAAACATGCTAAAAATGTTTGAGTGCTCATCTTAAAAAATTTAGTTCAGTTCCACTCACCTCTGGCTAACTCTGTACTGACTCTACAGGTTCTGAAACAGTGCTCACTGCTGACCTCCTTGGTTCCTTTGGTCTGTTCCTACACAGGTGGACTAAAATGAGGGACCAAACTAACTCAAGAACATCTCTAAGAAACTCCCCAAAAACCCTCTAAACCATCATAGAACAATCACATAAAACATGCAAAGGAAAGCTGGACAGGGCACTTT
Source organism: Manihot esculenta (assembly GCF_001659605.2). NCBI lineage: Eukaryota > Viridiplantae > Streptophyta > Magnoliopsida > Malpighiales > Euphorbiaceae > Manihot > Manihot esculenta. Next base: position 24,833,981 of record NC_035167.2, on the reverse strand, counting down.
CGGCGGCAGGTTCGGCGGCCGAAACTCCCCTCCAGAGACGAAACTCATGCATGTTCGGCGGCACCTTCGGCAGCCGAAAGTCTCGTCCAGAGACGAAACTCAACCTTCGGCGGCCGAACCTTGCCTCCAGAGACGAAAGTCCAAATGTTCGGGGGCAAGCTTTGGCAGCCGAAACTGCCTCCACAAGGGGTTCGGCGGCCGAACCTTCCTTCGGCGGCCGAACCTTCCTTCGGCGGCCGAACCTGGTTTTGCCCGTTGGGCATAAACCTGCTCTGTTTCATACAAACCCAAACCCTATCCAACATGCATAGCAACTAATCCCAACTAGCATATATCATATAACATGCATAAAGAGGTCCTAACCTCTCATACCACCTCCATCAAACATAACACATAACACTTAAGCCTACATATACACCAAAGAGCATAAAAAACCTCAACTAACCCTATTATGCATACTACCCATAGAATTTCCATAAAACCTTCCAAAATCAAGAAAGGAAGTTCAGGATCTTCACTTACCTCTTCCAAACAAGAGATTAAACGATCCCAATGTGGAGATATGGAGAAATTCTCTCTCAAAGGCTCCAAACTTCCAAACTTGGTTCTTTTGCTCAAAACTCTCAAAACCTTCAAAAACACATGAAAACTCTTCAAAACCTTACAAGATTTGAGCAAGATCATGAAAGTCAACTAGGGAGGGTGTTGGACTCACCTCTGGCTGAAAAGGGAAGCAAAATATCATCCTTCCACCGACTTGGCGCCCTTTTATAGGTGGCTGGCCAGACCACCTTCGGCGGCCAAACGTGAATCCGAAACCAGGCAAGGTTCGGCGGCCGAAAGTCACCTTCGGCGGCCGAACTTGCCATTTTCTCCCTTTCAAAAACTCATTTTCCTTTATACTTAAAACCTTAAAACAAGTCAAAATACAGAAGAAAACATATGTATTACCCTTCTCGAGGGTTCCGACACTCGAGATTCCACCAGACTATAGGAATTCCGAGGTTGGACTCGAGCCGGGTATTACATTCTCCCCCCCTTACGAACATTCGTCCCCGAATGTTCCTCAAACAACGAAATACATAAACACATAAAAACGAAGAAAAACTAACCTTAAAACAGATATGGATATTGCTGGAGCATCGACTCCCGTGTCTCCCAGGTGCACTCTTCTAGGTTGTGGTGGTTCCACAGGACTTTCACCATTAGTATCTCCTTGTTTCTCAGCTTTCGAATCTGGGTGTCAATGATCCGTACTGGCTGTTCCACATAAGTGAGATCCCCAAGGATCTCTACATCAGGTTCACTGAGCACCTTACTCTGCTCCGACACAAACTTTCTCAACATAGAAACATGAAATACCGGGTGAATTCGTTCCATCGATGCAGGTAACTCCAGCTTGTACGACACATTTCCGATCCTCTGCAGAATCTCAAAGGGACCAATGTATCGTGGAGCTAGCTTACCCTTTCTCCCAAAGCGAACCACGCCCTTCATTGGAGACACCTTCAGCAATACCATATCCCCCTCCTGGAACTCTATCTGCTTCCTACGGATGTCTGCATAACTTTTCTGTCTGCTGACCGCTGTTCTGATCCTCTCTCTGATGATAGGCACTAATCGGCTGGTAAGCTCAACTAACTCTGGCCCTGCAAGAGCCTTCTCTCCTACCTCTTCCCAGCAAACAGGTGTTCGGCACTTCCTCCCATACAGAGCTTCATACGGGGCCATCCCTATGCTAGCATGATGGCTGTTATTGTAGGCAAATTCCACCAGAGGTAGATGCTGCCTCCAAGAACCGCCAAAGTCTAACACACACATTCTCAACATATCTTCTATGGTCTGGATGGTCCTCTCTGACTGACCGTCTGTCTGTGGATGGAAAGCAGTGCTGAAATCCAACCTCGTGCCCATAGCAGCTTGCAGACTCCGCCAAAACCTGGAGGTGAACTGAGGTCCTCTATCTGAAACAATGGACACAGGAACTCCATGCAGCCTTACTATCTCTTCTACATATACCTGCGCTAGCTTGTCTACAGAATAGTTACTCCTGAGTGGAATGAAGTGAGCAGATTTAGTCAGTCTATCCACAATCACCCATATGGAGTCTAGCCTGTTGGACGTCGCCGGTAAGCCCACTACAAAATCCATAGCTATGTTCTCCCATTTCCATTCTAGAATCGGCAGTGGGTTAAGCATTCCAGCCGGCTTCTGGTGCTCTAACTTCACCCTTTGACACGTTTCGCAGGCTGACACATACTGTGCCACTTCTCTCTTCATCGCTGGCCACCAATACACTCTTCTCAGATCTTGATACATCTTGGTGGCTCCAGGGTGAACGCTATACCTTGCATTATGAGCTTCCCTCATAATGTCTTCCTTCAAACTGCTATCATCTGGTACACATAATCGCTTACCGTGATGAAGAATCCCCTCACTGTCAAATCTGAACTCTACACTATTGCCAGACTAAACAGTCCTGGCAATCTTCACTAACTCAGGGTCTTCGTGCTGTTTCAGAGCTACCTGCTCTAGAAACACTGGTGTCACTCTCAGCTGTGCAATCAAAGCACCTGTACCAGATAACTGCAACTGTAGCCCTTCATCCATGAGTCTGTAAAAGTCCTTCACCACTGGTCTTCTCTCTACGGCAATGTGGGATAAACTGCCAAGTGACTTCCGGCTTAAGGCATGAGCTACCACATTAGCCTTACCCAGATGATACTGGATCTTGCAATCGTAATCACTGAGCAATTCGACCCACCGTCTTTGCCTCAAGTTTAACTCTCTCTGACTCAAGATGTGCTGCAGGCTCTTATGATCTGTGAAGATCTCACACTTTACCCCATAGAGGTAATGCCTCCACATCTTGAGTGCAAAAATAACTGCTGCCATCTCCAGATCGTGTGTAGGATAGTTTAGCTCGTGCTTCTTCAGCTGTCTAGAAGCATAAGCTATCACTCTGTCTTTCTGCATCAACACACAACCTAATCCCACTCGGGATGCATCACAGAATACTGTGAAGTCTTCATCACTGATCGGCAGAGCTAACACCGGTGCTGAAGTCAACCGTCTCTTCAACTCTTCAAAACTCTCTTCACACTCTTCTGACCATACGAACTTCTGATTCTTTTTGGTCAACCTGGTCATCGGAGCAGCAATCTTCGAGAAGTCCTGAACAAACCTCCGATAGTAGCCTGCCAAACCCAGGAAACTCTTGATCTCTGTTACTGTTATGGGTGTAGGCCAGTTGGCTACTGCCTCTACCTTCTTAGGGTCCACTGCTATCCCTTCATCTGATATAACATGCCCCAAGAAAGAAATGCTCCTCAGCCAGAACTCGCACTTAGAGAACTTGGCATACAAGCCATGCTCCCTCAAAGTCTGCAAGACTATCCTCAGATGCTGGGCATGCTCCTCTGCATCCCTGGAGTACACTATGATATCATCTATAAAGACAATCACAAAGTGATCCAGGTACTCTCTGAAAACTCTGTTCATGAGATCCATGAATGCTGCAGGGGCGTTCGTTAACCCGAACGGCATTACTAGGAACTCATAATGCCCATATCTGGTCCTGAAAGCTGTCTTAGGTACATCCTCTTCCCTAATTCTCAACTGATGGTATCCGGATCTCAGATCTATCTTTGAGAAACAACCTGCTTCTGACAGCTGGTCAAATAGATCACCGATCCTGGGTAGAGGATATTTGTTCTTGGTAGTGACCTTGTTCAACTGCCGATAGTCGACACAAAGTCTAAGAGGTCCATCCTTCTTCCTGACAAACAGTACTGGAGCACCCCAAGGTGAGGTACTCGGGCGGATGCAACCCTTATCTACCAAATCCTGTAACTGCTCTTTCAACTCTTTTAGCTCTACTGGTGCCATCCTGTAGGGAGGAATAGAGATCGGTCGCGTACCAGGCATTAACTCTATCTCAAACTCTATTTCCCTAACAGGTGGTAGTCCTGGAAGCTCTTCAGGAAACACATCTGGGAACTCTTGAACAACTGGTACGGAGGATGGTTCCCTAACCTGCATGTTTAGCTCTCTCACATGAGCTAGGAACCCTTGACAACCCTTCCTCAACAACCTACGAGCCTGGAGGGCTGATATCAACCCCTTAGGTGTCCCTCTCCTGTCTCCTCTGAAGACACACTCTGACCCATCCTGGTCTCTGACACTGACTACCTTGTCTCTGCAGTTCAAGGTAGCATTATACGTAGATAACCAATCCATCCCTAGAATGACATCAAAATCTGCCAACTCTAGAACCACAAGGTCAGCTGGAAGGTATCTACCCTCTATACACACTGGACTGACTTGACAGACTGACTCTGCCAATGATGGGTCACATCTAGGTCCACTGACCCAAAGAGGACACTCTAACTCGGAGATTATCAAACCCAACCTCTCTGCGGCTCTAGAAGCAATGAAAGAGTGAGAAGCACCGGGGTCCATCAAAGCATACACCTCTGAACACCCAATGATGAGATTACCTGACACCACTGTGTTCGATGTGTCTGCCTCCTGTTGAGTCATGGTGAAAATCCGTGCTGGGGCTGACGGACCTGCACCTCGGGAATCCATCCCTGATGAAGAGGCTGACCCTCTTCCTCTACCTCTGCCACTGCTCTGTGGTACGGCTGAAGCTGCTGGCTGTGCTACACTGCCTGAGGTCATCTGCTGGGATGGTGCCATAAAGGTCGCCTGGGGACATTCTCTTGCAATATGTCCCTCTCGCCCACATCTATAGCAGGCTGTAGATCCCATTAGACAAAATCCTCGATGTGGTTTCCCACACTTCTGACATACTGAACTACCTGTGCTAGAGCTGAAGCCACTTCCCATTCCCAGTCCTGACTTAATCCTGCTCCAGAACTTGCCTCTCTTGGATTTAAACTTCTCTCCCTTTCTGCTGCCAGAAACCGCTGCACTAGGGGTCTTAGAACCTGAAGATTGTGCCACCTGCCGCTTTTCTGTTCCCTGTATGATGGCACTTGCCTCCATTTTTCTGGCTGCATCCACAATGGAGTGGAAACTCTCTTTCTCTGCTGGAAGAATCAAGGAGAAATACCTGGGGTGAAGCCTTGTGGCATATCTCCTTGCCTTCTTCTGATCCATATCATACGCCTGCCCTACGTATGGTAACAATGCCAGGAACTTATCTGTATACTCATCAACGCTCATCTCCTCTGTCTGTCTTAGCTGTTCAAACTCGACAACCTTCATCTCCCTGGCACTATCAGGAAAAGCCCACCCTGCGAACTCATTGGCGAACTCTTCCCATGACATGCTGTTTAGTCTGGGCTCCACATAGTTCTTAAACCATTCTTTTACTTTCTTGCACTTTAATGTGAACCCTGCCATCTCAATGGCCCTGCTCTCATCAGCTCCCAATTCACTGGTTATCATTCTTACTGCACTCAGGTACTCAAAGGGATCATCTCCTGTATTGAATTTAGGAGCATCCAACTCTAAGTACTCGGTCATCTTCACCTTATGTCCCCCTGACGAACTAGGCTGATGTGCTTCAACAACAGGGGCAACAGGTTCTGGTGGTGGTGGAGGTACTGTTTCTCTTGGTTCAGGTTGTGCTGGGCTTGGCTGAACAGGTGGGGGTGGATACATGTGATAAGGTGGGTAAAAAGAAGGATAAGGCATATAAGGCATATAAGGCGGATATGGGGCAAAGCTGGACAAATCCGACGTGCCTCCCATCGGATACCCCGGGCCCTGTGGAAAGGGTGGATAGCTAAACCCCGAGGCCTGTGCGCCTCCTTGGGACTCTCCCATCCCTTTTTCGAACCTTCTTATACCCATACTTTCATCTCTGCTCTGACCACCATCCATAGCCTCTCTTTCTTCCTCTGATCTTCCCCCTCTCTCTACTCCTCTTCTGCTCTCGTCAGAAGACCTTCTAGGGTCTCGTGACGTTCCTTCCCTGCTTGACCTGTGAGATCTTGCCCTTGGCAATGCAAGAGGACGAGCAGTTGTACCCTCACTTCCTGGTGGGACTCCAGTCAATCTCGCGGATCGACGAGTGCCTCGCATCTTCACTTGCTGGAATCACAATACACATCACATAGCACATTAGCAACATATACAGCACATGTATACCTCATGGCAATTCACACATCAAATAGACAGGACTGACATCCTATCCTAGTGGACATGCTTTCCTATGATGCTTGACCCACTATGCCCTCTATGAGCCCGACTCTCTCTCTATAGGTCCAACCATGTAAACCTAGGGCTCTGATACCAATCTGTAACAGCCCGGAAACCGAACTGCTACCGGCACTAGGATCCAGATCGGCTTAAGGCCGCCGGGACCCGTAGTAAGCCTACTGTGAACGCTGTGTACCTGTGATATCCCATACATGATCATACATTTTCTATAAACATTAACACGTTTCTCTGCTCCAAGGCTTAACCTGTGCATACACTAACTCTGTACAATAACACCTCTACTAGAGCTCTCATCTATGCTCTAGACGGGTCCTCTCTATCATTTTAAGCCTGGTTTTGCATACAAACATCAACACTAAAATCATTTTCATAACAGACCATGTATATACAAAAGGGATTAAGCATCATCTAGCCAACATACACTATCTTTTACAATTCCATGTCCACACTAGCTATTACATAACGCTGCTCTGTATCTGTACCCTGCTGACTTCTCTTGACTTTGTACCTGCAAGACTGGGGTTGAGGGAGAGGGTGAGCTATACTAGCCCAGTGAAATGTAATACCCGGCTAGATTCCGGCATCAGAATCCCTACCTTCCGGAGGAATCTCCGTTGGAATATGGAATTTTGATGATGCCAGAGTCTTCTAGAGGGGTAAAAATGTGATTTCTAAAATGATTTTTTTTTACTGATTTCATGGTTTTAAATGAAAAAGATTTGAGTTTTGAAAAGGAAAAGACTAAGGAGGTTTTTACCAGGTTCGGCCGCCGAAAGTGAAGTTTGGCCGCCGAACATGAGTTGGTTTTGGGAGCGCTTTTGGCCTCCGAAAGCTATGTTTGAACAAACCAGGTTCGGCCGCCGAACCTCAAGTTCGGCCACCGAACATGGGGGTGTTTTGCATGCACGTTAGGCCGCCGAAGGAGGTTTGGCTGGCCACCTATAAAAGCCCCTCACACCGAAAATGGGCGAGATTTCTCCCCATTCTCGAGCTCAGGTGTGTTCATGTCCTCCTCTAGTCGTTTTCTTGCTTTTTCTTCAAATCCTTCACGTTTTATAAGCTATATGGTTGTTTTGAAGAGTTTTAAAGCTTGGATCAAGGTTTGGAGAGCTTGGAGACTTTAAGAGTTTGGGTTCTCCACATCTCAAGCTTTGGGTCGCACCAACCCTCGATCTTCAAGAGGTAAGTGTGGATCTATGCCTTCTTTTACGTTTCATGAAGTTTTAAGTGAGTTTTAAGAGGTTTTGATGGTTGAGCATGGGTAGAAATACATGTTAGGGTTTATGTGGGTTTTATGCCCAATGTATGATAATGTATGTTCATGTGATGTTTGTGTTGGGGCTTAAGTTAGTTTTCAAGCCCCTTGAGCATATGGGAGAGAGTATGCATGATTGGGAGAGAGTATGTGAGGTTTGGTTTGTTTTGGTGGTTTTGGCCTATGTGGGTCATAAGCTATCTATGTATGTTTCTTGATGTTGTTTTTGGGAGTTTAAGCTTGTTTGAGCTCCTTTGTGCATGGTTAAAGATGTATGCATGTGTTTGAGGAGTTGGATGCTTGTTTGGGGTGTTTGGAAGGTTTGGGAGGCTTGAAATGCACAAAGGCTGAGTTCTGGATGAACTCAGGTTCGGCCGCCGAAGGTGGTTTCGGCCGCCGAACCTGCCTGAGGATGCAGGGATTGGCCGCCTAACCTTGCCCCCGAAAGTTGAGTTTTGGCTTGAAAGCAGACTTTCGGCCGCCGAAGCTAATGTTCGGCCGCCGAAAGTGCCTGACTTTCATCTCTGGAGAGAGAGTTCGGCCGCCGAAGGTGCCGCCGAAAGTGCCCTGTCTAGCCCTTTCATGGGTGTTTTCTATGCATGTTTAAGTGATGCTTTAGGGGGTTTTTGGGGAGTTGTTTATGAGTTGTTTAGAGTATGTTTGGCACCTCACTGGAGTCCACCTGTGTAGGATCGGACCCGAGGAACCGAGGTGTTTAGCAGTGTTAGCTGCTTCAGAGATAGTCCAGAGCTAGCCAGAGGTGAGTGGAACTAACCCTTATGTTTTAAATCAAATGTTTTCAGCATGTTCAAGCATGTTCATGCATCATGAATACCATGTTATGCAATAGGTTGTTTGCATTAGAATTCACGAATATGATGCATTGCATAATACGATGATAATGATGTGGATGGATACTGGATGATCCTCTAGCCCTCAGTATGTTATGACATGATATGAATTGATATGATATGGCATGTATGATATGATATGAGATGAGAAGCCCAGGCGTGGCCGTATCGCCCCTGGCATAGAGTATGTGAAGTCCAGGCGTGGCCGTATCGCCCTTGGCATAGAGTATTGTTGACTTGTTATGGTACGAGATTGATATGTAGAGGGCTATTGGTGACAGATTCATCCTTGAAGTGATATATTTGTGATGTGATGCATCCCATGATAGCATACGTTAAAATGAATTGTTTTCTTTTATGGTTTCTGCTCACTGGGCTTTTTAGCTCACCCCTCTCCCCTAACCCCAGGTTTGCAGGGTCAGAGATAGTCAGGAGATCAGCAGGTTACGTCCATGGTCATGTATATGTAATAGAATAGTAGTGGACATGATGTAATGTAAAGTTATGTAAGGATGTATAAGAGTTATATTGTATTATGACTTTATGTTATATGTTCAGAGTTATAGTATTGTGCTTGGCCCGAGTTGGTTAATCCCTTTGTACATGAGTTTTATGTTATGTTGTCACGTGTGATGGACCGAGTTTGACATAGGGTATGCTGACCCTAGGGGTTCTATGAGTTCAGTCATAGTGCATACACAGGTCAAACGGGTTAAAGAAAAAGTTTACAGCCTTATGTTTTAAAGTTTATGCTAATGTTTGATCATGTATGGGATTATACCAGCTGTACAGGATGTATGTTAGGCTTGCTACGGGTCCCGGCGACCTTAAGTCGATCTGGATCCTAGCGCCGGTAGCGGTCCGATTTCCGGGTCGTTACAGTAGTACAGATAAAACAGGTGCTAAAACATGATCTCATGGAATGCATCATAACACAAGTAAATCACATAATCTTAGACGGACTAATTCAAAATTCCCCCACATTGCCCGGCCCGCGAAGGAGCTCTTCAGGTCTTCATTCAGCACCCTATGGTACCGTGTGCCCGGCCCTTTCAGGGCTCCTCAGGTCTTCATTTAGGGGGCTAATGAATCCAAGCTACGCCCGATCTGTACATGCACTGATTAATGCAATATCGTCGTGCTCACTAATGCAAACCTATACATGGCATAAATGATGCATGAAACATGCTAAAAATGTTTGAGTGCTCATCTTAAAAAATTTAGTTCAGTTTCACTCACCTCTGGCTAACTTTGTACTGACTCTGCAGGTTCTGAAACAGTGCTCACTGCTGACCTCCTTGGTTCCTCTGGTCCGTTCCTACACAGGTGGACTGAAATGAGGGACCAAACTAACTCAAGAACATCTCTAAGAAACTCCCCAAAAACCCTCTAAACCATCATAGAACAATCACATAAAACATGCAAAGGAAAGCTGGACAGGGCACTTTCGGCGGCAGGTTCGGTGGCCGAAACTCCCCTCCAGAGACGAAACTCATGCATGTTCGACGGCACCTTCGGTAGCCGAAAGTCTCGTCCAGAGACGAAACTCAACCTTCGGCGGCACTTTCGGCGGCCGAACCTTGCCTTCAGAGACGAAAGTCCAAATGTTTGGGGGCAAGCTTTGGTAGCCGAAACTGCCTCCACAAGGGGTTCAGCGGCCGAACCTTCCTTCGGCGGCCGAACCTGGTTTTGCCCGTTGGGCAGAAACCTGCTCTGTTTCATGCAAACCCAAACCCTATCCAACATGCATAGCAACTACTCCCAACTAGCATATACCATATAACATGCATAAAGAGGTCCTAACCTCTCATACCACCTCCATCAAACATAACACATAACACTTAAGCCTACATATACACCAAAGAGCATAAAAAACCTCAACTAACCCTATCATGCATACTACCCATAGAATTTCCATAAAACCTTCCAAAATCAAGAAAGAAAGTTCAGGATCTTCACTTACCTCTTCCAAACAAGAGATTAAACGATCCCAACGTGGAGATATGGAGAAATTCTCTCTCAAAGGCTCCAAACTTCCAAACTTGGTTCTTTTGCTCAAAACTCTCAAAACCTTCAAAAACACATGAAAACTCTTCAAAACCTTACAAGATTTGAGCAAGATCATGAAAGTCAACTAGGGATGGTGTTAGACTCACCTCTGGCTGAAGAGGGAAGCAAAATATCATCCTTCCACCGACTTGGCGCCCTTTTATAGGTGGCTGGCCAGACCACCTTCGGCGGCCAAACGTGAATCCGAAACCAGGCAAGGTTCGGCGGCCGAAAGTCACCTTCGACGGCCGAACTTGCCATTTTCTCCCTTTCAAAAACTCATTTTCCTTTATACTTAAAACCTTAAAACAAGTCAAAATACAGAAGAAAACATATGTATTACCCTTCTCGAGGGTTCCGACACTCGAGATTCCACCAGACTATAGGAATTCCGAGGCCGGACTCGAGCCGGGTATTACACCTGCGAAGTATGTCAGAGGGTGAAGCTGGAACATCAGAAGCCAGCTGGAATGCTTAACCCACTACCTATTCCAGAGTGGAAATGGGAGAATATAGCTATGGACTTCGTAGTGGGGTTACCGGCAGCATCCAACAGGTTAGACTCCATATGAGTGATTGTGGACAGACTGACCAAATCTGCTCACTTCATCCCTGTCAGGAGCAACTACTCAGTGGATAAGTTAGCACAGGTGTATGTGGATGAAGTGGTAAGGCTGCATGGGGTTCCTGTTTCGATAGTGTCTGATAGAGGGCCCCAGTTCACCTCTAGATTTTGGCGGAGTCTGCAGAATGCTATGGGTACCAGGTTAGATTTTAGTACTGCCTTCCATCCATAGACGGACGGACAGTCAGAGAGGACCATCCAGACGATAGAAGATATGCTCAGAATGTGTGTGCTAGATTTTAGCGGTTCTTGGAGGCAGCATCTACCCTTGGTGGAGTTTGCCTACAATAACAGCTATCATGCTAGCATAGGGATGGCTCCATATGAAGCTTTATATGGGAGGAAGTGCAGGTCACCTGTTTGCTGGGAAGAAGTGGGGGAAAAGGCCTTGGCAGGCCCTGAGCTTGTTCAGATCACCAGCAGAGTGGTACCCATTATCAGAGAAAGGATCAAAACTGCTGTGAGCAGACAGAAGAGCTATGCAGACATCCGCAGGAGGCAGGTAGAATTTCAGGAGGGAGATCTGGTATTGCTCAAGGTGTCTCCCATAAAAGGAGTGGTTCATTTTGGGAAGAAAGGTAAGCTAGCCCCACGATACATCGGACCCTTTGAAATCTTGCAGAAGATTGGGAATGTGTCGTACAAGCTGGATTTACCTGCTTCAATGGAAAGAATCCATCCGGTTTTCCATGTTTCCATGTTGAGGAAGTATGTGTCAGATCCGGGCAAGGTTCTTAGTGAGCCTGATGTGGAGATCCAAGAAGATCTCACCTATGTTGAACAGCCAGTGCGGATTCTTGACACCCAGATCAGGAAGCTGAGAAACAAGGAAATCCCGATGGTGAAAGTCCTTTGGAACCACCACAATATGGAAGAATGCACCTGGGAGACACAGGAGTCCATGCTCCAGCAATACCCTTAGCTTTTCTAAGGTTAGTTTCTTGTATGTTTCATGTGTTTTATGTGTATGATGTGTTTTATGCCTTGCATGTGCTAGTTGAGGAACATTCGGGGATGAATGTTCTTAAGGGGGAAAGAATGTAATACCCGGCTAGACTCCGGTATCGGAATTCCTACCATCCGGTGGAATCTCGGGAGTCGGAGACTTCTAGAAGGGTAAAATCATGTTTTTATGAAATGTTTTAATGTAATTTATGTTTTTAAGCAAGAAAGAAAATGAGTTTTTGCATGAAAATAACATTGGAGGAAAACTCAGGTTCGGCCGCCGAACATGCATGCGCTTCGGGAGTGCTTTAGGCCCCCAAAGGCATAAGTGAGGGAAGTCCAGGTTCGGCCACCGAACATTATGTTCGGCCGCCGAACATGGCATGCATGCAGAGGCACATTAGGCCCCCGAAAGTGGCTTGGCCAGCCACCTATAAAGGGGTCCCCATGTCTGAACGGGTGAGCTTTTTCTCCCCATTTTCGGCCAAGGTGAGTCTCCGCCGCTCTCATGCCGATCTTGAGTTCTTCCTTCAAATCTTCCATGATTTTTATGAGTTTTCACCTTTGTTTTGAAGATTTTTAAGCAAATAGCAAGTTTTGGAGCTTGGAGGTTCAAGGAACTCGATCTCTCCCATCTTCGAGCTAGGATCGTTTTTCCTCTCGATCTTCAAAAGGTAAGAGCCGTTCTTGAGCTCAGTATATATTTTAAACAAGTTTCAAGTTGATTCATGGGGCAGAAATGCATGCTTAGGTTAGTTGAGCTTTGTTAGGTTTTGTGTTGTGTTTATGGATAATGTAGATTGCTGAGTTGCTTTTGATGTGTTGTAGTTGGGGTTTAGGATAGTTTGAAGCCCCTAGGAGATTATGTATGTGTTTATGCATGTTTTGGTTGAGTTGTATGCATGATTGAAGGTTTTGGGAGGCAAATGTGCATAAGAGCCGAGTTTTTGCCACTTTGGGAGAAACTCAGGTTCGGCAGCCGAAGGGACTTTTGGCCGCCGAACCTGCCTGTGGAGACAAGCTTTCGGCTGTCGAAGCCTGCCCCCGAAAGTGGACTTTCGTCTCTGGAGGGGACTTTCGGCCGCTGAAGGTGCCGCCGAACATGCATGAGTTTCGCCTCTGGAGAGAACCTTTGGCCGCCGAAAGTGCCACCGAAGGTGCATGACTTTCGGCTCTGGAGGGACTTTCGGCCTCCGAACCTGCCGTCGAAAGTGCCCTGTTCAGCCCTCCTTTGCATGAATTCTTTGATTTTTTTGAGGTGTTTTTGGGGGTTTTTGGGGGATATTTTTAGAGTTATGTTTTAGTATGTTTGGTCCCTTATTTGAGTCCACCTGTGTAGGTTCAGACCCAAGGAACCGAGGACCTCAGCAGTGAGTCAGCTGCTTCAGTTCGTTGTCAGAGTTAGCCTGAGGTGAGTAGAATAAACCTTATGTTTTAAATTAAATGCAAGTTTTAGCATGAATCATGCATCACAAATGCCATGTGATATAATAGGTTGTTGCATTAGAATCTACGAATATGTTGCACTGCATTCTTTGTTGTGGATGTGGGTGAATGCTGTATGATCCAATTAGTCCCTGAGGAAAGACCAGGACCCCATTCTACATCCTGGCACGGTATGAAAGACCAGGACCCCATTCTACGGCCTGGCACGGTATGGAACGCGAAGACCAGGTGCCCAGATGAGGCCCTGGGGCAATGGTAAGTAATGTTATGATATGACAGGAAGACCAGGACCCCATTCTACGGCCTGGCACGGATATGATGCTGGGACTATTTGGTGACAGGTTCACCCTTGATGTGATTTGTCTGTGATATGATGCATTACATGATGGCATATGTTTTAAATGTTTTAGTATTCTGCTCACTGGGCTCTAGTAGCTCACCCCTTTCCCTATATCCCCCAGGTTTGCAGGTACGGGCTAGTTCAGGGAATCAAGACGAGTAAAGTCATGTGAATTGTAATAGTTAGATGTGGACATGATGATTTGTAAAATGATGTAAGGTTATGAACAGTCATGTTATGTAATATTGATATTGAGGATTAGAATTGTGCTTGACCATAGTATGTTTGATTAATCCCATGTATATACATGATCTATGTTTTATGATGTTTATGTTCAACCAAGCTTGATGTTTGATGAGATATCCCATTGAAGCATGTGATGAGACTCCAGTGTGTGGTTTATGTTTATGTTTATGTACATGCACAGGTTGAGCTTGGTAAAAGAAAAGAAAAAGCTCTTATGTTTATGTATATGTGTGATCATGTATGGGATTTGACAGGTATTCAGGATGTATGTTTGGCTTGCTACGGGTCCCGGCGACCTTATGTCGATCTGGATCCTAGCGCCGATAGCGGTCCGGTTTCCGGGTCGTTACACTGACTGTCTCATCAAAACGAAGATTCCAGCTCCGAGGAGCTTGCTTAAATCCATAAATGGATCTCTGAAGCTTACAAATCTTTCCAGAATTCTCAGGGATTACAAAACCCTCAGGTTGTGTCATGTATACATCCTCGAGCAAAAGTTCACGACTGTCAGTCATGAGAAATCTATATCTCTCAGGCTGATGACGTGTCCTATTAGATCTGTGTGGGACTTGTGTCACCCTTTCAGTTTTCACAACTGTTTGTGGTTCTGGAAGTGGTTCTACCAGCGGTTCAATGCTCTCTTGTGGTACTTGAGTTTCCTCAAGTCGCACTGTACTTCCACTGAATCTTTGAGAGATAAATTCCTTTTCCAAAAAGGTACCATTTCGAGCAACAAACACTTTGTTCTCTGAGGGAATATAAAAATAGTATCCTTTGGTTTCCTTAGGATACCCCACAAAATTGCACTTGATAGATTTTGGAGCTAGCTTATCTGAAATTGGGCGTTTCACATAAGCTTCACAACCCCAAATCTTAAGGAAAGACAAACTGGGCATTTTCTCAGTCCATAACTCATATGGTGTCTTTTCAACCGCTTTTGATGGTACTCGGTTTAGAATGAATGCAGCTGTTTCCAAGGCATAACCCCAAAATGATAAAGGGAGATTTGATTGACTCATCATAGATCGAACCATATCTAATAAAGTTTGATTTCTCTTTTCAGAAACACCATTCCATTGTGGAGTTCCTCGTGGAGTTAATTGTGAAACAATTCCACAGTTTCTAAGATGTTCATCAAACTCTTAGCTCAAATATTCACCACCTCGATCAGATCGAAGCACTTTAATAGTTCTACCAAGTTGATTTTGTACTTCATTTTGAAAAGTTCTAAACATTTCAAAAAATTCATGTTTATCCTTCATTAGGTAGACATAGTCATACCCACTGAAATCATCAGTGAATGTAATGAAGTACTGATAACCTCCCCTGGCACTAATGCTTAGTGTGCCACATACATCTGTATGTACTAAGCCCAATACATCTGAAGCCCTTTGACCTTATCCAGTAAAAGGGTCCTTTGTCATCTTACCAAGCAAACAAGATCCACAATTTTCAAATGATTCAAAATCAAATGAATCTAATAAACCATACTTATAGAGCTTAGATATGCGATTCTCATTTATATGACTAAGACGATAGTGCCATAAATATATCGGGTTTAACTCATTTGGCTTAGTTTTCTTAGAAGTTATGTTATAGATATTGTTGTCTCTATAATCATCTAGATTAAGGACATAAAGGCCATCATATGAATTTGCAATACAATAAAGCAAATCATCTTTATTAATGGAGCTTTTCTTATTCTTAATGAGAAATGAAAAACCTTCATCGTCCAAAACAGAAACTGAAATAATATTCCTACTCAAAGTAGGAACATAAAAGCAATTGTTCAAAACTAACAAAAGCCCATCGGGCAAAATAAGTTCATAAGTCCCTACAGCTATGGCAGCAACTCTTGCTCCATTGCCTACACGTAGGTCCACTTCGCCCTTTTTCAGTTTTCTACTCCTTTTGAGACCCTGCACATTTGTACAAATGTGAGAACCACATCCGGTATCTAATACCCATGAAGTAGAAATAGATAAATTAATATCTATAACATAAATACCTGAAGTTGTAGTCTCACTACTCTTCTTCTTCTTGCACTCATCCAAATAGAGTTTGCAATTTCTCTTCCAATGCTCTGGTTCGTTACAATGGAAGCAGATTCCTTCCTTAGAAACTATTTCCTTAGGAACTTTTGCCTTGGATTGCCATTTAGGCTTGCCTCGTCCCTTAGGCCCATTACCACCTTTAGACTTGGGCTTCCCCTTATTTTCATGGGCTTACCCTTATTGACATTCAAAATTTGGATAGGTCTTTTCTTGACATTTACCTCAGCTGTCTTTAGCATCCCATACGGCTCAAGAATGGATTTCTCCATATTGTTCATGTTATAGTTCATGAAAAATTGAGAAAAATTACTGGGTAAAGAATGTAGGATCAGATCCGTAGAGAGTTCTAAACTCAAAGGGTAGCCAAGCCTAGCAAGGTGATCAATGTAGCCTTTTATTTTCAAAACATGAGCACTAACTGATTCACCTTCAGCCATTTTATAATCATGCAATGCAATGGTGGTTTCATACCTATCCTGCCTAGCTTGTTGTTGGAAAGCCTGTTTGAGATGGACACTCATCTCATAGGCCTCAAGGTGCTCCAGATCCTTCTGAAGTTTTGGGCACAGAGTTGCCAATATAAGACATCCAATGTCATTAGAATCATCCATATGCTTCTTATGCTTGTTCTTAACAGCATTAGTAGCATCAGCAGGAGGTGGTTCTGGGATAGCTTCATCAAGCACATATGACTTTTTCTCTTGCTTGAGAACAATTCTCAAGTTTCTAAACCAGTCAACAAAATTAGTCCCACTTTCTTTCAGTTTATCTTTCTCAAGGATAGATCGCAGTGATAAGGTGGAATTGTTATTAGCAGCCATAATTATCTACAAAAATATGCAAACATAATTAATTTAGTAAATTAATATTGAGGTGATAATAATCTCCCACTAAAATACAACCCTCAAAATAATAATAATATTTTAGTGGGCTAAGATCCATATTTCACCTAATTCTAAGTCAGCTTTGGCATGACGCTTAGAATTAAGTTATTTAGGTAGGTAACTCCTTACCAATTACATCTAATGTAACTCTTAGATTATGAGGTGTTGACATCATGTGTCAAATGCCTGTTATACCCCATCTAATGCCTTAGGCCCAAAACCGTTTTGATAGCCTAATTAAGCTCAACCAAAATTAAATAAATGAGTAACTATTACTCATCCTATCTTACTAGGATAACCTAATGCACTTTGCTTTGGCAAAACCTGCATTTTGATGATCTTAATCTTGATAGGTGTTTAATATATGGGTGACATTAAAACTTAAAATTTTAGAGTGAGAGTTCAACTTTTAATTTTAATTATTTTGTCTTGTATATATATATTATAGCATCCTATATGCATACATATATATAGACAATAATGCATAGTATCTCATACTAACATATGACAAAATAATAAAATATAGTCATTTAAATCTGATTTAAAGACTAAAAGAAATAATTTAAAATTTATTTTCTTATAATTATTTTGTCTTGCATATATATATTATAGCATCCTATATGCATATATATATATATATAAACAATAATGCATAGTATCTCATACTAATATATGATAAAATAATAAAATATAGTCATTTAAATATGATTTAAAGACTAAAAGAAAATAATAAAATATAGTCATTTAAATCTGATTTAAAGACTAAAAGAAAATAATTTAATTTCTCAAATTTATTATTATTATTATTATTTTTTTATTCAGAATTGTAATTTAGGCACAATCTTCTTCCTTAGGAAGAAACCTAGCTGACACCTAAGGAATTAGCAGGACGGACAATGCCCAGCCAGCTTCCCGCCGCCTGAAAAGGTCGCCAATGACAACGCAACGATTGCGTGTCCACTAGCCCCTGCAAACCTATGCAGGTGAGATCGGAATCGCCGGTTCTCATGAAGGAGATCTTCATCCTCTCCCTGACCACCACCCAACCGCTGCATCTTTCGAGGCCTCACTGTCGACCATCGTACGACGAAAGCGCGGGGTGGCAGTGTGCATCGACAGCGCGAGTCAATCGGGTCCTTTTTGTCGGGTACAACTGATCGCGGGTGGCGTTCCTCTTCATCGCCGACGGGAATCAAATTCCTCTGAGGACAATCTCCATCATCCGCAGTGGCCCGCTTTGCACGCTGTTCAGGCTATGCCAGTGACAGGCACGCGAGCGGTTCGGTCAGCGATTTGAGGGAGGTTTACGTTCCACCGTAAACACAATTTTATTTATTTACTATTATTTTTTTTAATTTAATTTTCTAACTAAAATAAAAATATCTAAATGATCCCATCATTCATCCATTATCATGCCATTCAAAAGCATATATCACATATATCTAATTAATCATGGCATAATTAATTTAAACGAAAAACACAGGTTGGCTCTGATACCACTGTTGGGAAATCCCGAGATTATTGCAACCCAAAGGCGCAACAGAAAAATAAAATTTCTCTGATTTCCTTTCCCAGAATCCGAGTGCTTCGTTTAATTCTAAAGATGGATATGAGACTAACCTGTTAATCTCGTTGAGAATATACAATGTTGGACTGATGGTGTTGCTTTTTCAAACGAACACCCTCTATGGTATCCACACGAACGTCTTCTATCCTTCTAGAGTGCTAGCTCTCTCAAAGATGGATAGATTATGTGCTCCATAATCTGCAGCTATTAGACTGAGTTTTCTCAAAACGTCGTCCAACCCCCCCAATTTGTAGTAGGAGTATTTATATATTTCAGTCTTTTGTTTTCCACCAACTCTTTTCCTAAAAGAGTTGTGCTCAGAACCCATTATCACAATCTCGCAGATACTCAAATATCTTATGTGATAGAGTCCTTTATCTGTAATACTTACAGATAGACTGTAGATCTTTTAAATATTATTATCTCATAATAATAATTAATTAATAATAATAATAATACTTTATTATTATTAACTATATTAATAATTAATATCAATAATAATAATAACACTTTATTATTATTATTAATTATATTAATGATTAATAATAATAACACTTTATTATTATTAATTATATTAACGGGCTTTGGGCTAAATATGACATAGCACTTTTGTGTGTGACCCAATAGGCTCACATTAATTGGCAATAGGCCTAGTCCCACAAGGCCCATAAGTCATAAGTGGCCTCTAGCAAGACATTATGACTATCAATAGTCCAATAAAGCTTAATAAATAGAACATGAATTAATCTATTTGTCACACGATATCTAGTTTGAACATAAGTCATGGTCAATGTCAAACTTATAATGTTCAAACTTATGATTTCTCGATCTCTAAGTAGACTGATAAATTCAAATGATATTGATCACACTATCAATTCATTTGAGCACGGCCATGCATTTCTCAGTCTCACTTATCGAGGGGCCCAGAAGATATCTCTCATAGAGAGGGACAAATCCTATCTTGATTGTTCATTATACTCTATATAATTTCTATTATGCTCAATCATAACCTTTATGATTGTCCGATTAAAGACAACGTTTGGTTATGTCAAAACATAATAGTCCTTATGTTGGAAACTATGACAATCTCAAGTCAAAGGATTAAGACATAACTACTTTGAGATTCACTTATGACAATGACCCATGTAGTGATCTCAATGCGGGTCCATCCAATACTTTGTTCTCTAACAAGTATATATGATTATTGAATTATATCAACATATACATAATCATCTCATGATTATCAATCAATAATCATACCAGTTATATTTTATTATTATCAATATAATAATAAGTAACCAGGGATGATAATCATTATTATGTAACATGCAAACAAATAATAATGATAAAAACCTCTTTTATTAATAACCAAAACGACATATAAAAAGGTCCAAGATAATGGCCTAGGGCATATACACTAGCATGTCCTAGTAGAAATATAATTACCACATGAATGCTTATGGGATAAGATACATGGGTGATTGGCATTAGTGCAAGTGGGAGATTGTTAATTATATGCCCTATAGCCAATCTATTAGTTGTATTTGGACATTAACTTTGATGCATTTTAAGTATTTAATACATTAATAAAAGGCATTTATTTATCTTAGTATTCATTTAATTGAATCTTGATTAAAGATAAAGTTAATGAGACTATATTACTATACAAAGAAAATTATAATGTGGTTATAATTATGAGATTCCTATTGCATTTTTTAGTAATGTCTCTAAATTTTCCTAATCAACATTCTTATGATTATTGGATAATAATTAGAGCTGGAGAGACTGGTACATATTTTTTTTTCTTTTTCAAAGAAAGCAATTGATCTAATATGTTGAGATATATGAGATATCTAGAACTAATATATAGGTGCTTATTTTAAATAAGTACACTAAATTGCCCGCCTGAGAATTTCATACGGAGAATTACCTATGTTTATGGATTCCTTAATCTTTTGACTTGAAATCAATAAGTCATTTTATATAGGAATTCTATGATTTGATTCATCTTATACATTACTTAGTTCATGAGTAATAAATGGGGATGAATTGGATATAATAGAAACTGTATGAACGGTGTTATGTGATTGAGATAGGGTTCATCACCTTAGGTTAATTAGAAAAATGTTCCATTTGTTCTCTACTAGCATTGATTATAAAATTCTTGTGCAAAGTGGAATGAAATTAGCAAATTAGATTTGAAATTTCATTTAATTAGTCAATGGCTATTGCAAAGAAAAGTAATATGATTTAACATAGTAAATATGCTCCATGCTTTAATTGTTAAATCGGAACATTAGTAATAAAAGAATATTAATTATATTGAGAAATCATATATTGAAAGATTAAGTCAAACCACTATTGACATACCAACTATTTAGATAGTCTTGACATGTTGGTAGACAATGTTCTTAACCTTCAAATTAATTAATTAGTTAATTATATTTGTCACCAATATATTGGAACCTAATGGGTCATACACGTAAAGAATAATATGAGAAAGTAAAATAAAAAGTCAAATCAAGTAGAACTTGATTTCATATAAGTTTTGTAACACTAAGAGTAAAGTTGTAATTTGTAAGGATTACCATTTAACCTAATAAATTAAGGACTAAATTGAATTTGTCTAAAACTTATATGGTTTATTTATTAAAATTTTGGGCCATAATTAGAATTTATTTATTTAATTATTTAAATAAATAAATATAATTATTATATTAAAAACTGTAGGGATTTAGTATAAAAGGCTATCTTAAGGAAGCCTATTGACACAAGTAAGAGCCATCAAAATTTCAGAGGAAAAGTTGAGACCTAGCACTCAATACTTTTTCTGCTTCTCAATCCTTAAAATTATTTTAGGGGTTTTCGATTGGCATTTTGTGTGGCTATCGTTAAAGGTTATACACTTGAACAATTTATGGTTTGCAACAACCCAACCGAGACGAACGGTTTCGTATTTTAGCTGCAAAAGAAATAACAAAGGTATTTAATTTCTCTACACTTTATTTCTTTATTCATCTAAAACGTGATCTTTATTGAAAAAAAAATTTCTATTTTTCCATTGTGTATCAATCTAATTGATTCCCAACACTTAGTTCCTCAAAAGTACAATAAAACTACAAAGTTGAAAGATTTCCTTTAAGTATAGCCTCGCAACTATGTCAGAGTAGAAGTTGACCATTCAAAAAACATGATGAAAAGATACATACTCAAGTCTTAAGAAAAATAAGATGAACTAAAGCCATTGTGGAGTCGATATCCTAAGATACTAGAGGGTGTGCCATATGTCATGCACAATATACTAGCATAGAGTCCATCTCATATTTAATGATCTAAAATTCTTCCTTAAAGGCTGATTGGATACTTGCCAACATCCTCTCCTGTAGCAGAAGAAGAGTACCAAACCTTTCAAACACATCTAGCAACTATAGACCTAGAGCTATACCTAGCTATCACAACTATAGATGTTGGCATCGAAGGAGTTTTCTATGTCATATCACAAGTGAACTTCATAATTCCTAATGAGGGAGGAGACCATTCCATAAACGAGTCTGTTAATCTTGAGCTATCCTTGTGTACGGAAGAACCAACAATACCACACTATTGCAATAGAGAAAAATCAACTAAGATACGCCTAGAGGTAGCGAGCGAGTTAGGGATTACTACTCCAAAAACTCCTCTATTCCACTTTTTCCAAATATGTCAAGTGAGAGTGACCAAAGTCATAGTACGATGTGCATCACTATCAATACAAAACCTATCTCAGAGTATTTTCCACCAGGAATCAAAATTTGAAAACCCATCAGATCAAATTTATAACCACACAGACCTAGAAACCAAGTAGCACTAACATGCTGGCACCAAAAGACATACTCGAAAGTTTATGAGTGTTGATGACATAAAGAGTAGAGAGGATTAGATAGCATACCTCTTTAATGAACGTTGGATAACATAGGCGATACATCATGAAACATATACTAGAGGAAAAATTTAAGCTTAGGGATAACTAAACAGATCAAAGAAGCTTCCATAAAACACTAGATGAAGAGGATGGGCTAAGAAACTCAAAACTTTTATTTGTAAGACAAATTAAAAGTTGATAACTCGACTTGATCGTATATCATCCATATTTTTCAAAATGCCAAATTAAAGAATCTGGTGTATCCCAAGGTGCCATCGGAATCGAGAAAATAACCTAAGTCTTGGCAAAACTAAACCAATGGAGCACAAGCTGATGCCTCCGTTCCAATGCCTTGTGATCAATAAGATCTACCACCATATTAAGATGGATCGGTAATAAAGCACGTCTCAGGAAGAGAAAAAATTTTCAATTAAGGAACCCATGGATTTGACCAAATTAGAATACCAATGCCATCCTCAATATTCATTCGTACCCCCAACTGAAGAAGCTCCCTTTCAGCCAAAAGGTGCTGCCAAATCCATTAACTTTGTTGTTTTATCACGGCTTGCCAAAAGGAGATATATGGAAAATACAAACATTTTTAGACCCCTGCATAAAACCTTTTGAAACTGGTACATATGATGTTCTTTCCTCTTCAAAAGAAGCAACTGATTTCATAGGTTGGGATATGTGAGATATTTAGAACTATAATTTAGGTATTTATTTTGTGAATAAGTATACTGAATTGATCCACCTTAGAATTTCATATGGAAAATAAGCTGTGTCTATGAACTATTCAAGCGATAGTTGTGTAAATGATTCTTTGACTTGAAATTAATAAGTCATCTTATATAAGGACTTCTATATTTTGATTCATTTTACATATTACTTAGTTTATGAGCAATAAATGGAGATAAATTGATTATAGTAGAATATGTTTGAAGATGTTTACGTGATCGAGATAGGATTCATCGCTCTAGATTAATTAGAAAATATTCAATTTGTTCTTTGTTAGTATTGATTATGAAATCCTTATTCAAAATAAAATGAAATTAGCAAATTAAATTTAAAATTTCATTCAATAAATCAATGGCTATTGCAAAGAGAACTAATATAATTTAACACAGCAGACACGCTCCATGCTCAATTTTTAAAGGGCACATTAGTGATTAAAGAAATATTATTTATATTGAGAAATCATATACCGAAAAGTTAACGTTAAATACATTTTAAATATTTGAATAGTCTTAACATGTTAAATAATATTCTTGACTTTTGAATTAATTAATTAGTTAATTATATTTATCGACAACATATTTAGAATTTAATTAGTCACGCACATAAAAAATAGCATGAGAAAATAAAATGAAAAATCAAAATAAAATTTAATTGTATATAAATTTTATGACGTTTAGAATAAAATTAAAAATTTAAAATGATTATGATTTTGACCTCATAAATTAAATATGGACTCAATGGAATGTCTTTAAAATTTATATAATTTATTTATTAAATTTTTAGACCAAAATTATTATTTATTTATTTAATTAATTAAATAAATATTATTATACTATTCTCTAAAAAATTAGTATAAAAGGTTGAAATTTTTCTATTGATATTTTATGTAAATATTATTAATCATCATGTATTTAATTTATGATTTAAAACACAATTGAAATAAAGGATATCATATTTTTACTATAAATATATATATATATATATATATATATTTACCTTTTATTTTCTTATTTTTTCTATTTTTCCGCTGTGCATCAATATGATTAAAATCCTGCAATTATTTGTTGTATTACATTATTAATTAATGAGTATATATTGTTATTTTGAAGTAAAAATATTATATTGCTCTCATTTTAATCTTAAAGGCCAATTTTAAATTAAAAATATTTAACGATGTTTTTTTCAATCTTTAGTGAATATCGTTTCTTTAGTAAATATTTAACTATGAATAAGATCTTTAGAAATCATTTCATTTTAAATCTAAACATATACAATTTTTCATAGACTCGATAATAATTTACCTAAGGATAATAACCTAATTTACCACAAACTGCTCTTATTTCGTGTCTTCCAATTTGAACAAACAAAATTAACAAACGACGACAAATCGAGAACATTCCTTTTGAGGAGTAAGCAGCAGTTTTCTTATTAACTGTTAAACTGTTACATTCGAGCCTTTTTGTGCGATCAGAAGAGATGGGCTAAAGCTACACCCAAAGCACCAGAAAATTTCCATTCAATCAGTGCTAGATACAAATAATTAAATAAAAAAAAAAAGGGAAGTTTAAATTAATACCGGAGAACTTTGATATTCCTACTTCTAGAAATAAACCCATGGCAATTACACCTGTTGATCAAAACCAGCCAACCATAATCACTCCCCACGATCGTCAACGAACCATAATAATACCCAAAAACATCGAATCTTTCCAACTGCCTTTTACGAGAACATTACGCCAATTTTCTTAGCAAAGTCGTCTCCATCTTCGTCATCTTCGTATTCTTCTTCTGCTTCTGCGTCTGCATTTTCCCCGTCTTCATAATACTCTCCATCAACTTGCTCATATTCGTAGTCCCCCTCCCTTTGATCTTCACCTTCATACTCATGATCTTCGACCCCATTATCAACAATCATCCCATCTTCAGTCTCAGGTTCACTTCGATTACGTTGTTGAGAAGAATACAGACCAACTGCAACTTCAGTAGTTTTTCCAACCGTTCCAACTCCAGCAGCAGCTGCAGACTTGGATCCTTCATCTTTAAGCACTTCCTTGCTGGCTCCATCCTTTATGGATGTATAAGCATCTTGTGTGTCAGCAACTGCTACAACGTCCAAGCTTCCA
The DNA here is from genome assembly GCF_001659605.2 of Manihot esculenta. NCBI lineage: Eukaryota > Viridiplantae > Streptophyta > Magnoliopsida > Malpighiales > Euphorbiaceae > Manihot > Manihot esculenta. The sequence continues at coordinate 24,808,765 of NC_035167.2, read as the reverse complement.
AGGATTTTCTTGCTTTCTTTTTTATCATTATCATATTCATTGACAAAAGATATTCCATTGCCATTAGCCACAGCTTCAGCCTCTTTTTTTCTCTTTAGAATCTCACTAAGAGGCATTGGGCCTTCGAATGAAAGATCACCTTCAGATGGTTGGTAATCTTCCAATTGTTTTCTCTTTCCAAGGGATTGTTGCATCCTACCTTCTGTACTTTTTGTACCTTTCAGCTCTGCAAGACTTTTAGGACCAGCAAAATCAGTATTTCCATTAGCTGTCAGTTCTCTTCTCATTCGAATACCTCTAACATTTCTCAGTTCACTATTGAAGTCCTCTTCCACCCTAGCTTTTATTCTGTCACGAAGCCTCCCTTGATGAGAAGGGATATGTGACCTTCCTGGTGATGATCTGGCCTGAACCCTACCCCTGTCTATTTCCCTTTCAACAAGTAAATCACTGCTGGTTGCAGATCCTTCTGGAAGCTTTATCCTACCACGAAAGCGACTGCTCATTGAGCTTTCATGTGCAGGTAAATTATGCGAGTCCCCTCGTGAAGAACCGCGATAACCTCTATCCTCAACATGGTTTTCAGGGACAAAATCGTGACTGACAATTGATCTCAAGCCATCAACTCTCCTATGTTTCGACAAACGATAACGCAGATCTGATTCATCAAAAAGTTCAGGGCTATCTGCTTTTGAGTAAGCTCTCCGTTCCAAATGAGCTGGCTCGACTAGCATTCTCTCTGATGAAGCCCTATGTTGTTCCCAAGCATATTGCCCTTGCATGCATTCATAAGCATCGTAGCCTCGGAGATCAGGATATGTTTCTTGGTCAATGTCAGCAACTGAACTGTAATCAGCAGAATGACCCATATCATATTCATTCCCCGCGTTCAAGCTCCTTCCTTCACGACCTCTTGTCTTTGCATATTGATCTTCACCATGGTAATAATCGGAATTTCTCAACTCATCATCTACAAGAACATCAAAACCGGGAGAGGACTCCCTCAAAAGCTCATCAGGATCCTTACCATTCTGGAAACCAGGCTCATCTGACACTTGTGACTTCTGCAAATGATTGAAACGACTTGAGTTTCGATTGACAACGGGAGCAACATTTGTTTCTTTGTATTTTGAAAGCTCAGCTTCCATGCTCTTAGGTGGTGGATGATTCCTTTCAACTCCTGCTCCACTTCTTGGTGGACCAATTTCTGGTTTGGGTGCAGGTTTAGCTTCAGCAGGTGCTCCAACTATTTTGGAGAAATTTCCCTGTGGAATCTTCTGAGGGCCATTAGAAGTCTTCTTTTGAGGTGAATATTCAACATTAGAGGGTACCATTGGCTGTAAAAGTTTGTAACTAACATGATTTGGTCCATGTAAGAAAGCACATCTATCACCTTTTAAGCAGAGGCCCTTCTGGAAGAAAATGCAAGCAACTGCTTGTTTAGCTGAATTTTGAGTGTTTGAGGCAGGTAAGACTGCTGAATGTGATGGAGGCAAAGAAGCTGATGCTTGGGTTCCATACAAGCCATCAAGTGGCTGAAATGAGAATATTAATATTCAAAATCTATAAGATTGAAAATATAATATAAACAAGCAAATGTATACTGACAAAAAAAGAAATTACTGATTTTCTGATCCACGTTAAAAAAAATAAAAATAAACAACAAATTAAGGGCACCACAAAAAGGTATAAAAGGAATATAGCAAGAAAATTGTAGGTCCAAAAAAAAGGAAGAAGATACTTACTGGATGACGAAACCCACACTTTGGATTCAAGCAATTCCCATTCAACCAGAAGTAACAATCCCTTGGGTTAACCCGGGCATATTCACTATGGCGATACTCGCATTCACTTCCCTGTTGACAGAAACTAAAAATGAGTATTATCAACTGATGGAAGAAACTAATTCCATATACATTAAATTATACTATGTGTAGCAAATTCAGGACAAGTTCAACTTCCTTCCTGAGGAACTGACAAAAAGACTACTAAAACTACTACTACATTAAATTACGCTAAGGCTCCTATCCCAGAAAAGGGTTGAGTTATTTGCTCAGATTCCGATTTTAAATCCTTAAAACTGTGGCACCTAACACAAAGTAAAGCAACTAAATAATTATCAAAACTAAACAAACAGAAACAAAAGCAAAGCTCTGTAAATCTCTAAACAATCAGATTCACAAAGTAACTTTCAGCTAAACTGAAACGCTCATATATGTAAGATAAATACAAAATTAATCTCTATCATTCTCGATTCACACAGCATTAGAGAAACATAGACCCGATGCCTAATGAGAAACGAAAGAATCAGATTAACCACATATACTCGTTAAATTCAAAAGAGAATCATCCTATGAAACGAATACAAACCCTAAAAGGATCCAACATCATCTAAACTTAATGCAACAAAGCCAAATCGTAAATCTGAAACCCTAAATAGCAACAAACACAAAGATCCCAAAACAGCAAAATATCATTAAAGAAAAGGGCATAGAAGAAAGAAAGACAAAACAAAAACAAAACAAAACCTTTTTGCAGGTTAAAGGAGAAGCAAGAAAGTAAACGCAATCCGTATTCCTTTTCAAGGCCTCTTCCTCCGCAGACGGCGCTATTGCTTTCTGTTGTTGTTGTTGTTGCTGCTGCTGCTGCGTGGCCGCAATCATGGCGGTTCTTACCTAAAGGAACCCAAGAACACCCAGATCGATTCAATTGCAGATCGAGCAACGAAGAGAGAGATGGAGAAAGAACCGATCCAAGAATAAACAAACAGGAAGAATTGAAAGAACAGCCGCCGCCACAGAAGAGAAGGAGAGAGCGAGAGGTAATGAAAAGTGTGTTGAGGTAAAGAAGAGAGAGAGATTGGAAGCTAAAGGCTAAAGAGGTAATCGCCTTTTCTTGTTTTTAAGGTGTTGAAAGAAGGGAGATGAGATGGACATGGAGATGTGCGTATGTGATCATGATTTGGGGTCGTGTACTTTGTCTTGTTTTTTTTTTTTTTTTTTTTTTTTTTTTTTTGTGTTTTCTTTTAAGTAATTTTTTTAATTTAATAATATATGACCTTTTTAAAAAAAAAATATCTATTTTTTAAAAATTACACAATTAAAATATAAGAAAAAATAAATATGAGAGTATTTATTTAATTAACTATGTGGAAAAAAATTATGATGTCTTAGAGTTTTGATAAAATCTATAAAATTGTTTTTCCTTAAATTTTATGTAATAAATTATTTTCGGACTTTTATTTACATTTAATAAAATAGTCTTTTATTAAAAAAATATTTTACTATGAAATAATTATTAACTAATAAATATATAATTTTTATTATCGAAAATACCCTTTCAAAATTTCCTCTAATAAAAAATAAGAAAGAAAAAAAAATTAAACTTGAAAATGGACACAATTAACTATAATTCTACTTCTAGATCTCAAGTTCTTCTAGAGATTTAAGTAACTCATACAAATTAGTAAAATTCTGATTTATCTCGAATGGAAGTTGTTCTCAATACATGAGACTCTTGCTAAGTTTTTCCTAAAAGTAGTATAAAAATATTAGATATATTAATAGCTAAATAGTAGCAAGACTCTAGTTTACATGGCAGTGGCTTGAGCAAAGTACATTTCATACCATTCAGTAATTACAGAAAGTTAAGTTTAAACTGTCTTCAATTTTCTAAGAGATCGCTAACAAGGAACATTCATATACAACGGTATGCATATTTCAAGTAGTTGGACAAGTTAATTTGAGAGAGAGAGCATGGAGAAAAAAAGTGAAGGAAAATCCAAAGTAAATTTCATGTCTCTACTTGCTAGGAAAGTAGTTGATGTCAATCACATAGAAGACATCTTTAGTCCTATGCTCACAAATCCTTGATTGTGATGATGAATAGAGACTGAGAGAGGATCGAGAGCTTCTCATTTTCGTTGTCGATTGTGTACACAATAATGTTTGCTTCAAACCTTCCTTATTTTCTTTTTCATCGCTTCAGAACGTGAGGTGAATTTATCTATTTGCTCTATATTTCTCCCTTTTCTTAGGGTTTTTGAATTATTGGCATCCGTTGTCAATTATTTCTTATTGATCTTTCCATTTGAGTTAGCATCAGAGGGAGAGGTAAAAAACTGTTGGTAGCAAAGTGGAGATACTGATTAGTGCGCTTGATTGTGATCATTTCGGCATAAAAGCACAGAGCGAAGAAGTAAACGGTGGTGGACCTTCAGATCGCTTATGGTGCATGGTGCTCACCAAGGATCCATGGAAAGGACAACTTAGTTGGGGCAGGGAAAGGAACAGAGAGGTTTTTCCTTCTTCTTTGATATTTCACATTGTTTATGGAAGATTTAATTTAAAATTTTAGTTAAAGAGTAAATTAGTCATTTCTTTTTAAAGTAACAACAAATTCACCCTTTAAATAATAGTAGTACTTGGTTATATTAATTTTAAATGTTGAACTAATTTGATATCAAAAATTTAGTGAAAGGCTACTTTATAAGTTTTGTCAAATCTCAAGGGTTTCCTTATAAAGTACCAAAAAAATACCTCAATATTAATAAATACTAGCCTTAAACCCGCACGATGCTGCGACAGCATTTCAGCAAATATGAGTATAAATTAATTTTAATATAAAGTAAAAGAAGTGCACTTTTTTACAAATAAAACGACACTTTTAAATGACATTATATATAGTTAAATTTTAATTTTAGATATATATATATATATATATATTATGTAGAGTTTAACAGCAAGCAGCAATACAGGGTTTCATAAAACGTTAAATAGTTAATTTAAAGTCAGAAATAATGATTTTAATATAATAACTTGGTCTACTAACAAAGGAGAACTCAGTTTTTTATTTCAAGAGTCAGTATCAACAATTATATTGTTAATAAAAATTTTAAATCTCCTAAACATTTTGGATAGTATACGGTAAGATCTTTTCATGTTTTTATATTTCATTTGTAAAGTTGCATGGGTTTGCTTCAAGGCATGGAATTCTGCTAGGTCAATGGTGGATTTGGCGTTTAACTCAACTAATGCTTGAGAATAACTGGTTTTGTACATGGTCATTTCTTTGTAGTTATAGTCCTTCAATTCAAACCCATAAACAATCTTCAAATAGTCAATAGCTTGAAAAGTTGCATGCTGCTTTGCATCGTTCGCATTTTGCATGCTAATTCCAGTTCGTTCTGAAATAAATTTACTGCCATCAGCACTATTATATGGGAAAATAACTTTTACAGAGAAAAAACCACTTTCAGAAGGTTGTACATGATAGCAAGCTTCTGGCATGCCAAAATGCTTGTGTAGTTGTGAAAGAATGCTCTGACGATAAATTTTAATATGCATTTCTGACAAAACATATAAGAGAGATCCAAATAAGTACAAGCAAAATGAATGCAGAGAAAGTATCGACTCATAAAAAAATGCATAAAATGACCATAAAAGAAATCGAGTACCTGTTGTGGTGGATGCTGAAACAAACGATTGAAAGGCTGAAGAATACAAGATTCGTAACAAAGAGCACATCCAGCAGAGAACATGCAAAGAAAGTTATCAACAGCTGTAGAAGGTGCAACTATTTATAGAAACTTAAGAGGAGTTGACAGTTATGGAAATGAGATGCATTAAAGAGAGCATGCAGAGTAAATGACCATTTCCTTTAAGATTGAGTTGATGGCAGAGAATAGAGCATCTTAGCAGGGCTGAGCACTAAAAAGGAAACCCATTACTACTTATTAATGATTAGTCAGAAATTAGAGTTGAATATTTGGAGAAGATTGTTATAGATTTTAACATTAATTAAAAGAAAAAGTAGGTATGCAAGAGATCTAGGCATTAAAGAGGAAATGTAATATTACTCACTAATGATCGGTCAGAAACTGAAGTAGAATATTTAAAGAAAATTGTTACAGATCTCAACACCAACATGTAGCAGCCTATGTAGAGGGTAGGATATCCTAGCATATCTGAGCATTAAAGAGAAAAATAAGGAAAATATGTGTAATACCCGGCTGGAGTCCGACATCGGAATTCTACTTTCCGGTGGAGTCCAGGAAGTCGGAAGTCTCGAGACGGGTTTGTTTATTGTTTTTTCTTCCGTATAAGCGATGTTGTGCGGTTTTTCGTTGAATTGGTTTGAGGTTGGAAGAGAAAAGTCTATGGAGACTTTTGCCAAGTTCGGCCGCCGAAGGTAAGTTCGGCCGCCGAAAGTGCCCAATGTTCGGCTTCCGCATGTCAGGTTCGGCCCCCGAATGTTGCATGGTTTTGCATGCGATTCGGCAGCCGAAGCTGAGTTGGCTAGCCACCTATTAAGCCTTCCTTAGTCAGCATTTTGGACAGGTGTTGGCTCCAAACCTGGTCCAGAAGCTTGGCCACGTCTCCTATGTTGTACAGCTCCTGCAAAGTGGGTTGTTTTGTTGGTTTTCACAAGGTGGTGAAGGGTTGAAGCAAAAAGCTTAGGTTTGAGCGTTTATGAGTTTGAAGAGAGTTGATCCATTTTCTTTGTTCAGAGCGTTCATCTTCTTGAATACAGGAGGTAAGTGAAGATCTTGAACATGTGTTACTGTTTTACAGAAGTTTTATGAAGGTTTGGGTAGAGATGCATGCTTAGGTGACAAAGGGTGTTTTTTTGATGGTTGAGCTTGTAAGCATGATTATGTGTTATGTTTGCTGTGTTTGTTGGGGTTTTTAGGTAGTTTTGGACCCCTTTGTACATAGGAGTTGAGTGTGCATGTTTTGAGAGATTGAAAGGATGGAGGAGCTTGTTTGCCGTCGGGGCTGAGTTCTGGATGAACTCAGGTTCGGCAGCCGAAGGTTCATTCGGCCGCCGAACCTCTTGCATGGTGGCTTAGGCTGCCACAGCTTGCCCCCGCGAGTTTTGCATGTTCGGCTCTGTTTGGGGGATTCGGCAGCCGAAGGTGCCGCCGAAGGTTAGAGACTTTCGTCTCTAGAGTGCCTTTTGGCCCCCGAAACTTGCCCCCGAAAGGGTTCGGCCGCCGAAGCTTGAGATTCGGCCGGCGAAGGTGCTTGCGTTTCGTCTCTGGAGAAGACTTTCGGCCGCCGAACCTGCCGCCGAAAGTGTTCTGTCCAGCTTTCTTTTGCATGCTTTGCATGAGGTTTAGAGTGAGTTTAAGGGGAGTCTTGGGAAGTTTAATAGAGTTGGTCATAAGCTAGTTTGGTCCCTCATTTGAGTTTATCTGTACCTATACAGACCAGAGGAACCAGAGAGAGCAGCAGTGAGTACTGCCCAGCGTTTTCAGAGCCTGCAGAGTCAGTTAGTCCAGTTAGCCAGAGGTGAGTGGAACTAAACTTAACTCTTTTAATTGACTAATGGAATGTTTTAGCATATCTCATGCATCATGATTATGCCATAGGTTGATTGCATTAGTATCCACGAATATGTTGCATTGCATAGTTATTTGTTGATGTGGGTGAATGCTGAATGATCCAATAGTCTCAGACAGGAAGTCCAGGAGCCTTTGACTACGCCCTGGCAGGTATAGTAAAGACCAGGAGCCTTTGACTACGCCCTGGCAGTTACAGTAAAGACCAGGAGCCTTTGACTACGCCCTGGCAATGGTAAGTACAGAGGTGTTATATACACATATACATATATGACAGGAAGACCAGGTGCTCGATTCTACGCCCTGGCACAGAGTTACTGGGACTATGTGGTGACAGGTTTACTCTTGATGTGGTTTGTCTGTGTTATGACGCATTCCATGAGAGCATGTTTTACTGAGCTGTTTTACTGTTCTACTCACTGGGCTATAGAGCTCATCCCACTCCCTTAACCCCAGTTTTGCAGGTTCAGTGTTCAGTGTACAGTGTACAGGGACAGTCCAGCAGAGTACGGAAAGAGTAAAGAGATTTGTAATAGCTTAGAGTGGACATGTAATAGTAAAGAGATGTAATAATTGTGTGTCTAAAGTTAGACATGTGCTTGACTTAGTGATGTATGTTGTGTACATGATCTGGATATGTATATATGTTTTACTGTATGTGAAAAACCAGGCTTAACAGGTATGAGTGAACCCATCTAGAGCAAGCTCTAGTCAAGGGTACAGAGTACAGAGTACAGAGTACAGAGTACAACGATAGTGCATGCACAGGTTACGCCTTGGTACAGAGAAAAGAATTTTTATTTTTCACAGAAAATGTATGATCATGTATGAGTTTTACAGGTACACAGAGAGTATAGCAGGCTTGCTACGGGTTCTGGCGGCCTTAAGCCGACCTGAATCCTAGCGCCGGTGACGGTCCATTTTGGGGTCGTTACAGATTGGTATCAGAGCCCTAGGTTCACATGATCGGACCTATAGAGACAGTGTCGGGCTCATAAAGAGTGGTCAAGCACAATAGGAAATCATGTCCACTAGGATAGGGTGTTGCGTCCTATCTGTGATATGCCATGAGTTATGCATGTGCCTTATTGTTATGTGTTGTTTATGTGCTAAAGTTCTATGTTATATGTTGTGTTTCCAGAGAGAGTAAAGATGAGAGGAACTCGTCGATCAGCTCGATTGACTGGAGTCCCACTAGAGAGTGAGAGACCAACTGCTCGTCCTCCTGCATTGCCGAGGGCAAGGTCTCAGAGATCTAGCAGGGAAGGTACGTCAATAGACCCTAGAAGGTCTGTAGACGAGAGCAGAAGAGGAACAGTTAGGGGAGAAAGATCAGAGGAAAGGAGGGAAGCTATGGAGATTGATCAGTCTAGAGATGACAGCATGGGTATAGGCAGATTTGAGGAAGGTATGGGAGAGTCGCAGGGAGGTGCGCAGACCTCAGGTTTTGGCTATCCAGAGTATCCGATGGGAGGTATGTCGGAGTACTCTAGTTTTGTGCCATATCCTTCTTACATGCCATATATGCCTTATCCTCCGTACTATCCACCATATCCTATGTATCCATCTTCCCCTACCCATCCAAGTGCAGCACACCCAGAGCCAAATGAACTAGTACCACCACCAGAACCAGTAGCCCCTGTTGACAGACATCAACCTAGCTCATCTGGAGATAAAGTGCAAATGATGGAGTACTTGAAATTGGATGCTCCTAAATACAACACGGGAGATGATCCATTTGATTACCTCAGAGCAGTTAGGATGATCACCAGTGAATTGGGAGCAGACGATAGGAGAGCCATTGAGATGGCAGGTTTCACATTCAAATGCAAGAAAGCCAGAGAATGGTTTAAGAACTATGTGGAACCCAGAATGGACAGCATGTCATGGGGAGAGTTCGCCAATGCGTTTGCAGGGTGGGCTTTTCCTGACAGTTCTCGGGAGATGAAAGTGATAGAGTTCGAACAGTTGAGACAGACAGACGAAATGAGTGTTGATGAATTCACAGATAAGTTCCTGGATTTGCTTCAGTACGTGGGTCAAGCCTATGATACTGATCAGAAGAAGGCAAGGAGATATACTATGAGATTGCATCCCAGGTATGCTTCCTTAATTCTTCCAGTAGAAAAGGAGAGTTTCCACACCATAGTGGACGCAGCCAGGAAAATGGAAGCTAGTGCCAATATTCAGAAACAGTCAAAGTGTAATACCCGGCTAGATTCCGGCATCGAAATCCCTACCTCCGGCGGAATCTCCGTTGGAATCTAGAATTCTGAATATGCCAGAGGTTTCTAGAGGGGTAAAATGTGTTTTCTAAAATGTTTTCACATGATTTCATGGTTTTAAATGGAAAGGAAATGAGTTTTGAAAAGAAAAGACCAAGGAGGCGTTTGCCAGGTTCGGCCGCCGAAAATGAAGTTCGGCTGCCGAACATGGAAAGGCTTCGGGAGCGCCTTTGGCCTCCGAAAGTCTGGTTTAAACGAGCCAAGGTTCGGCCGTCGAAAGTCAAGTTCGGCCGTCGAACATGCATGAGTTTAGGGGGCACGTTAGGCTGCCGAAGGTCTTCGACCAGGCCACCTATAAAGAGCCCTCAGATCAGAAATGGGCGAGTTTTCTCCCCATTCTCGAGCTCAGGTGAGTTTTTGTCCTCCCTTGGCCGTTTTCATGTTTTTCTTCATCTCCTTCATGTTTTCATGAGTTCTATGGCTGTTTTGAAGAGTTTTAAAGCTTGGATCAAGGTTTGGAGAGCTTGGAGCTTTTGGAGCTTGGATTCTCCACACCTCAAGCTTTGGGTCGCACCAGCCCTCGATCTTTAAGAGGTAAGTGCGGATCTATGCTTTCTTTTATGTTTCATGAAGTTTTAAGTAAGTTTTAAAGAGATTTGATGGTTGCGTATGGGTAGATATGCATGTTTAGGTTTATGTGGGTTTTATGCCCAATGTATGATAATATATGTTTGTGTTGAGGAGTTTATGTTAGTTTATGCTAGTTTATGCTTGTGGGAGTGAGTATGCATGATGGGGAGAGAGTATGTGAGATTATGGGTTGTTTTGATGGTTTTGGCCTATGTGGGTCATAAGCTATCTATGTATGTTTTGATGTTGTTTTTGGAGTTTAATCTAGTTGTTAAGCTCCTTTGTGCATGGTTAATTAAAGGTTTATGCATGCTTTGGTTAAGTTTGGTGTTTGTTTTGGGGTGTTTGGGAGGTTTAGGAGGCTTGAATGCATGAGAAGCTGAGTTCTGCCCTTCTGGGAAGAACTCAGGTTCGGCCGCCGAAAGTGGCTTCGGCCGCCGAACCTGTCTTTGGACGCATGGATTGGCCGCCTAACCTTGCCCCCGAAAGTTGAGTTTTGGCTTGAAAGCAAACTTTCGGCCACCGAAGGAAAGGTTCGGCCGCCGAAAGTGCCTGACTTTCGTCTCTGGAGTGGGACTTTCGGCCGCCGAAGGTGCCGCCGAAAGTGCCCGAGTTTCGTCTCTGGAGGGAGGGTTCGGCCGCCGAAGGTGCCGCCGAAAGTGCCCTGTCCAGCCTTTTCAAGGTTGTTTTCTATGCATGTTTAAGTGATGTTCTAGGGGGTTTTTGGGGAGTTGTTTATGAGTTGTTTATAGTGTGTTTGGCACCTCATTCGAGTCCACCTATGTAGGATCGGACCCGAGGGACCGAGGAGGCCATCAGTGTTAGCAGTTGCAGAGTCTGTTCAGCGTCTGCCAGAGGTGAGTAGAACTAAACTTAATCTTTTATATACAAAATCAAATGCCTAAAGCATGTTCATGCATCATGTTTATATGTAATAGGGTTGATTGCACTAGTTCACGAATATGGCGCATTGCATTATTTGATGTTGATTCAGGAGGTTTGGACCAAGGCGACTTCAATAGCCCATTTCTGTCATTGAGTCTTGGGTAAGTCCTTTGAGAGCCGGACAAGTACATATAGGAAAGTCCCTGTGCGCGCTCTGTGGACTAGGTACCCTGTCATGTATGTGAAAGTCCTGTGTGAGCTCCTTTGGGGGAGCCGGGCACCGACAGAGGGAATTTTGAGGTCATGTCCGATCCTTGAGAGGAAAGGATGCTAGCAAAAAGAACTCTCAGAAACAGGTCCGTGGGGAGTAGATAATTGCATGAGCCCCGAGACGGACAAGATACAGTTATGTGATTCCTTTGTGTTATGACGCATTTCATGAGAGCATGTAATTAATGAATTATTTTCTTTGTTTCTACTCACTGGGCTTTTTAGCTCACCCCTTTCCCCTAACCCCAGTTTTGCAGGTTAGAAGTAGTCGAGGAGGACGTCAAGGGTAAAGGTTATGGTTATGTAATAGATTAGTAAGCTTTTAATGTGGACATGTATTAAGATTCAATATCCTTTTTGTAAGATGTTATGTATTGTAAGAGTTATGTTTATAGATTAGAAATGTGCTTGGCCCTAAGACTTGGTTAGTCCCTTTGTAGTACATGATGTATATAATGTTTTAATGTTATGGCTTTTGTTGAGTTGTGTTTGAACTAATCTTGTGGCATATGTTGTGTACCACGCTATGGTAACGGATGAGGACCCTAGTGGAGGTCTTGTGTTTGTGGTTTGATGCATGCACAGGTTAGGTTCTAGTTCTTTGGATGTATTCCGGCTTGATGTATGTTATGTTGACCCAGCTAGAGTTTTGAGGGCTCTAGTAAGGGGGTTTCTTTATGTTTTCAGTATGTCGCATACAGGTCAAGCTCGGCATTTACACCAGATGTTTCAGTTTTTATGTTAAAGTTTTGTTCATGTCTGGGATTTGACCAGGTGATAGGAGGTATGGTTGGCTTGCTACGGGTCCCGGCGGCCTTATGCCGATCTGGATCCTAGCGCCGGTGGCGGTTCGGGCCGTTACAGAGGGGTATCGGTTTCTGGGCTGTTACAGAGTGGTATCAGAGCTTTGGGCCTCGAGAGTACGGTGTGTTGCACATCGGAAAGAGGTTGGCTTAGAGGTCATAGAAGGGCAAGCACAATAAGAAAGATCAAGAGTAGAATCATGTCCACTAGAATAGGATGTTGAGTCCTGTCGTGTATGATGATGTGATATGCCATGATGTTATGCTATGTATGTATGTATGCTATGTATGTTGCAGGTTCATGTGTTTCCATATGAACCGTATAATGCTAATGATTGATTGTATGCTTGTGTGTTGTTCTTCAGAGGAGCCAGAATGCGAGGTGCTCGTCGATCTGTGGAATCGACTGGAGTCCCATCTGAGAGGGAAGGTTTGGACACCTTTCCCCCTGCTCTGCCAAGAGCGCAGTCGTGGGGAGTCAGCAGATGGGAAGCATAAAGGGACCCTGGAAGGTCTTTTGATGTAAGCAGAGAAGGAATGGCTCCAAGAAGGATGTCAGCTAGTATGAGGGAAGTGGAGTTGGAGGTTCAGAGAAGAGATTTCAGTTTGGGAATCAGAGTGCCAGAGGAAGGCATGGGAGATTCTCAGGAGGATGCTTAAACTCAGGATTCCAGGATCTCAGGTTCAGGAGGGATTGATCCCTCCACTTTGAGTACAGCCTCCACGAAGAGTAAGAAGTGGGGCAGAGGCCTCAGAAGGTCGAAGAAGAAGTTTTGGCAGAATTTGAAGGCTAGTTTGGGTTTTGGTGGTTCGAGCTCTGGCTCAGGCAGTTCAAGATGCGTGAGGTGCGGAAGGCCGCAGAAGGGAGTCTGCCGTTATGGGACTAATCTATGTTACAGGTGCGGACAGGAGGGGCACATAGCACGTGAGTGTCCCACTGCGCCTAGGTTGGCTCCGTCCCAGCAAGCAGCTTCAGGTAGAGCAGCTCAGCCAGCAGCTCCAGCCATGGTTCAGGTTAGTGGTCGAGGCAGAGGAAGAGGGTCAACCTTTTCTTCTGAGGGTTTCCGTGGAGAAGGTCCGTCAGCTTCAGCTCGGATCTTCACCCAAACTCAGCAAGGGGCAGACACATCGAACACAGTGGTGCCAGGTATGCTCACTTTTAGATGTTCTGATGTGTGTGTTTTTGTGAACCCTGGTGTTTTTCTCTTTCTTTAGTTTCTCTAGGAGCCGTTGAGAGGTTGAGTTGATAGCTTCTGGGCTAGAGTGTTCTCTTTGGGTTAGTGGACCCGAGTGTAATCCATCTGTGGCAGAGTCAGTCTGCCGGTCCAGTTCTGTGACAGTTGAGGGTAGATGCCTTCCACCCGAATTTGAGGTCTTAGATTTGACTGTCTGGACGTCAGTTTAGGGTTGGACTGGGTTTTTCTACTCGTAGTGCTATCTTGGTCTGCAGAGACGAGGTAGTCAAGTTCAGAGGACAGGATGGGTCAGAGGTAGTCTGTTGAGGGAACACAGTAGGGATGCCTAGAGGTTTGATGTCAGCCTATCAGGTTCGTAGGGTACATAGGAGGGGTTGTCAGAGGGTTCTAACTCTTGTTTGAGAGTTTTGCAGTCAGGTCAGGGAACCAGCCTCAGTGGTTATAGTTCGAGAGTTCTTAGTTGTTTTCCCAGGTTAGTTGTCAGGTTTACCACCTGTCAGGGAGTTAGAGTTTGGAGTAGGAGTGGTGTCTGGAACCAGAACCATTTCTTTCCTTCCCTACAGGATGGCGCCTGCATAGAGAGAGGTAGTAGTCAGAGTAGGGGCGAGACTTGGTAGACAAGGGGTTTTATCCGACCTAGTACCTCACCCTGGAGTGTTCCAGTGTGGTTGTGGGAAAAGAAGGATGGATCCTTGAGACTTTGTAACGACTGTAAGCAGTTAAACAAGGTCACTACCAAGAGCAGGTATTCCCATGCAGGATGGATGATCTATTGGGATAGCTAGTAGGAGCTGTTTGTTTTCCAAGATAGGTCTGAAATCCGGGTACTACCTGTAAGAGTTAGAGTTAGTTTTGGGTTAGCAGTGAGAAGGAGCCAGTTAGTGAAGATGAAGAGAAGAGTAAGGATCAGAGTAACGCAGTAGAAGCGTGTGGAGTTCAGGAGAAGGTTGGGGTACTGTTAAGGTGTTTCTTTTGGGAAAAGCGTGCCTAGAAGAACCGGGAGTTTTTACTCTAGCAGTACCTGTGTCTCTCTTTTAGGAGAGAGGTTTTTAAGTTTTGCTTGCTTGTTGCTTGCATGTTATGTATGTTGATGCTATGTTTTGAGAAGCCTGTTTGTTTGGTGAACATTCGGGGACGAATGTTCTTAAAGGGGGGAAGAATGTAATACCCGGCTAGATTCCGGCATCGGAATCCCTACCTCCGGCGGAATCTCCGTTGGAATCTAGAATTCTGCATATGCCAGAGATTTCTAGAGGGGTAAAATGTGTTTTCTAAAATGTTTTCACATGATTTCATGGTTTTAAATGGAAAGGAAATGAGTTTTGAAAAGAAAAGACCAAGGAGGCGTTTGCCAGGTTCGGCCGCCGAAAATGAAGTTCGGCCGCCGAACATGGAAAGGCTTCGGGAGCGCCTTTGGCCTCTGAAAGTCTGGTTTAAACGAGCCAAGGTTCGGCCGCCGAAAGTCAAGTTCGGCCGCCGAACATGCATGAGTTTAGGGGGCACGTTAGGCTGCCGAAGGTCTTCGACCAGGCCACCTATAAAGAGCCCTCAGATCGGAAATGGGCGAGTTTTCTCCCCATTCTCGAGCTCAGGTGAGTTTTTGTCCTCCCTTGGCCGTTTTCATGTTTTTCTTCATCTCCTTCATGTTTTCATGAGTTCTATGGCTGTTTTGAAGAGTTTTAAAGCTTGGATCAAGGTTTGGAGAGCTTGGAGCTTTTGGAGCTTGGATTCTCCACACCTCAAGCTTTGGGTCGCACTAGCCCTCGATCTTTAAGAGGTAAGTGCGGATCTATGCTTTCTTTTATGTTTCATGAAGTTTTAAGTAAGTTTTAAAGAGATTTGATGGTTGCGTATGGGTAGATATGCATGTTTAGGTTTATGTGGGTTTTATGCCCAATGTATGATAATATATGTTTGTGTTGAGGAGTTTATGTTAGTTTATGCTAGTTTATGCTTGTGGGAGTGAGTATGCATGATGGGGAGAGAGTATGTGAGATTATGGGTTGTTTTGATGGTTATGGCCTATGTGGGTCATAAGCTATCTATGTATGTTTTGATGTTGTTTTTGGAGTTTAATCTAGTTGTTAAGCTCCTTTGTGCATGGTTAAAGGTTTATGCATGCTTTGGTTAAGTTTGGTGTTTGTTTTGGGGTGTTTGGGAGGTTTAGGAGGCTTGAATGCATGAGAAGCTGAGTTCTGCCCTTCTGGGAAGAACTCAGGTTCGGCCGCCGAAAGTGGCTTCGGCCGCCGAACCTGTCCTTGGACGCATGGATTGGCCGCCTAACCTTGCCCCCGAAAGTTGAGTTTTGGCTTGAAAGCAGACTTTCGGCCGCCGAAGGAAAGGTTCGGCTGCCGAAAGTGCCTGACTTTCGTCTCTGGAGTGGGACTTTCGGCCGCCGAAGATGCCGCCGAAAGTGCCCGAGTTTCGTCTCTGGAGGGAGGGTTCGGCCGCCGAAGGTGCCGCCGAAAGTGCCCTGTTCAGCCTTTTCAAGGTTGTTTTCTATGCATGTTTAAGTGATGTTCTAGGGGGTTTTTGGGGAGTTGTTTATGAGTTGTTTATAGTGTGTTTGGCACCTCATTCGAGTCCACCTATGTAGGATCGGACCCGAGGGACCGAGGAGGCCATCAGTGTTAGCAGTTGCAGAGTCTGTTCAGCGTCTGCCAGAGGTGAATAGAACTAAACTTAATCTTTTATATACAAAATCAAATGCCTAAAGCATGTTCATGCATCATGTTTACATGTAATAGGGTTGATTGCACTAGTTCACGAATATGGCGCATTGCATTATTTGATGTTGATTCAGGAGGTTTGGACCAAGGCGACTTCAATAGCCCATTTCTGTCATTGAGTCTTGGGTAAGTCCTTTGAGAGCCGGACAAGTACATATAGGAAAGTCCCTGTGCGCTCTCTGTGGACTAGGTACCCTGTCATGTATGTGAAAGTCCTGTGTGAGCTCCTTTGGGGGAGCCGGGCACCGACAGAGGGAATTTTGAGGTCATGTCCGATCCTTGAGAGGAAAGGATGCTAGCAAAAAGAACTCTCAGAAACAGGTCCGTGGGGAGTAGATAATTGCATGAGCCCCGAGACGGACAAGATACAGTTATGTGATTCCTTTGTGTTATGACGCATTTCATGAGAGCATGTAATTAATGAATTGTTTTCTTTGTTTCTACTCACTGGGCTTTTTAGCTCACCCCTTTCCCCTAACCCCAGTTTTGCAGGTTAGAAGTAGTCCAGGAGGACGTCAAGGGTAAAGGTTATGGTTATGTAATAGATTAGTAAGCTTTTAGTGTGGACATGTATTAAGATTCGATATCCTTTTTGTAAGATGTTATGTATTGTAAGAGTTATGTTTATGGATTAGAAATGTGCTTGGCCCTAAGACTTGGTTAGTCCCTTTGTAGTACATGATGTATATAATGTTTTAATGTTATGGCTTTTGTTGAGTTGTGTTTGAACTAATCTTGTGGCATGTGTTGTGTACCACGCTATGGTAACGGATGAGGACCCTAGTGGAGGTCTTGTGTTTGTGGTTTGATGCATGCACAGGTTAGGTTATAGTTCTTTGGATGTATTCCGGCTTGATGTATGTTATGTTGACCCAGCTAGAGTTTTGAGGGCTCTAGTAAGGGGGTTTCTTTATGTTTTCAGTATGTCGCATACAGGTCAAGCTCGGCGTTTACACCAGATGTTTCAGTTTTTATGTTAAAGTTTTGTTCATGTCTGGGATTTGACCAGGTGATAGGAGGTATGGTTGGCTTGCTACGGGTCCCGGCGGCCTTAAGCCGATCTGGATCCTAGCGCCGGTGGCGGTTCGGGCCGTTACAGAGGGGTATCGGTTTTCGGGCTGTTACACAAAGGTGCAGGCTTCGGGTTCTAAGGCCCCCAGTGCAGGCACGTCAGGCAGCAAGAGATGGGATAGAGCAAAAGGAACAAAGAATAAGTTCTGGAATAAAGTGAAGTCCGGTCTGGGAATAGGTAGTGGCTCAAGCTCTGGCACAGCTCCAGTCTGCAGAAGATGTGGAAGACCACATGTAGGGACTTGTCGGATGGGATCTACTGCGTGTTTTAGATGTGGACAGGAAGGGCATATTGCTCAGGATTGTCCTCAGGTGACTTTTGCACCATCCCAGCATATGAGTTCAGGCAGTGTGGTACAGCCAGTTGTACGGCCAGCAGCTCCAGTCATGCCTCAGAGTAGTGGCAGAGGTAGAGGGAGAGGGGCAGCCTCTACTTCAGCAGCAGGTTCCCGAGGTGGAAATCCGGTAGCCCCAGCACGGATTTTCACAGTGACACAGGAGGAGGCGAACATGTCGAACACAGTGGTGTCAGGTAATCTCATCATTGGGTGTTCAGATGTGTATGCTTTGATGGACCCCGGTGCTTCTCATTCCTTTATTGCTTCGAGAGCCATAGAGAGATTGGGGTTGATCAGTTCTGAGTTAGAGTATCCTCTCTGGGTCAGTGGACCTAAATGTGACCCATCAGTGGCAGTGTCAGTCTGTCGTTTCAGTCCAGTATTTATAGAGGGTAGATACCTTCCAGCTGACCTTGTGGTTCTAGATTTGACGGATTTTGATGTCATTCTAGGGATGGATTGGTTATCTACATATAGTGCTACTTTGGACTGTAGAGAGAAGCTAGTGAGTCTCAAAGACCAGGATGGGTCAGAGTGTGTCTTTAGAGGAGACAGGAGAGGTACACCCAGAGGTATGATTTCAGCCCTTCAGGCTCGTCGTTTGCTTAGGAGGGGTTGTCAGGGGTTTCTAGCTCATGTGAGAGAGCTAGACAGTCAGGTTAGGGAACCAGCCACAATACCAGTAGTTCGAGAGTTTCTCGATGTGTTCCCAGACGATTTACCAGGACTCCCACCTGATAGGGAGATAGGGTTTGAAATTGAATTGCTGCCAGGTACTAGACCTATCTCTATTCCTCCCTACAGGATGGCGCCAGCAGAGTTAAAAGAGTTGAAAGAACAGTTGCAGGACTTGGTAGATAAGGGTTTCATCTGCCCTAGTACCTCACCTTGGGGTGCTCCAGTGCTCTTTGTCAGAAAGAAGGATGGATCCCTCAGACTTTGTATCGACTACAGACAGTTGAACAAGGTCACTATTAAGAATAGATATCCGCTACCTCGGATTGATGATCTCTTTGACCAGCTAGCTGGAGCAGGTTGTTTTTCGAAAATAGATCTGAGATCCGGGTATCATCAGTTGAGAGTCAGAGAGGCAGATGTGCCTACGACAGCTTTCAGGACCAGATATGGGCATTATGAGTTCTTAGTGATGCCGTTCGGGTTGACTAACGCCCCTGCAGCATTCATGGATCTCATGAACAGAGTTTTCAGTGAGTTTCTGGATCACTTTGTCATTGTTTTCATCGATGATATTTTAGTGTATTCCAGAGATGCAGAGGAGCATGCCTAGCATCTGAGGATAGTTTTGCAGACACTGAGAGAGCATGGTTTATATGCCAAGTTCTCGAAGTGTGAGTTTTGGTTGAGGAGCATTTCCTTCTTGGGACATGTGGTATCAGCAGAGGGTATTGAGGTAGACCCCAAGAAGATAAAAGCTGTAGCTAACTGGCCCAGACCCACTATAGTGACTGAGATTAAAAGCTTTCTGGGACTGGCAGGTTACTATAGGAGGTTCGTTCAGAACTTCTCAAAGATAGCGGCTCCTATGACCAAATTGACTCAGAAGAACCAGAAGTTTGTCTGGTCAGACCAATGTGAAGAGAGTTTTGAAGAGCTCAAAAAGAGATTGACAACAGCACCAGTGCTAGCTCTGCCTGTGAGTAATGAGGATTTCACAGTGTTCTGTGATGCATCTCGAGTGGGATTGGGCTGTGTTTTGATGCAGAGTGATAGGGTGATAGCTTATGCTTCTAGACAGTTGAAGAAGCACGAGTTGAATTACCCTACCCATGACCTAGAGATGGCAGCAGTTATCTTTGCACTTAAGATGTGGCGGCATTACCTCTACGGGGTGAAATGCGAGATCTTCACTGATCATAAGAGTTTACAGTACATCTTGAGTCAAAGAGAGCTGAACTTGCGGCAGAGAAGATGGGTAGAATTGCTCAGTGATTATGATTGTAAGATCCAGTATCATCCGGGTAAGGCGAATGTTGTGGCAGACGCCCTAAGTCGGAAGTCACTAGGCAGTTTATCCCATATAGCAGCAGAGCGGAGACCAGTTGTGATGGAGCTGTACAAGCTCTTAGAAGAGGGGCTACAGTTAGAGTTGTCTGGTACAGGTGCGTTGATAGCACAGATGAGAGTGACACCTGTGTTTCTGGAGCAGATAGCTCAGAGACAGCATGAGGACCCTGAGTTGATGAAACTTGCCAGGACTGTTCAGTCAGGCAACAGTGCAGAGTTTCGTTTTGACAGCAAAGGGATCCTCCGTTATGGGAGTCGCCTTTGTGTACCGGATAGGAGCAATGTGAAGGAAGACATTATGAGGGAAGCTCATAATGTGCGGTATAGTGTTCACCCAGGAGCCACCAAGATGTATCAGGATCTGAAAAGGGTCTATTGGTGGCCAGCCATGAAGAAAGAAGTGGCGCAGTTTGTGACAGCTTGTGCAGTTTGCCAGAGGGTGAAACTAGAGCATCAGAAACCAGCAGGAATGCTTAACCCATTGCCGATTCCAGAGTGGAAATGGGAGAATATAGCCATGGATTTTGTAGTGGGTTTACCAGCAGCATCCAACAGGATAGACTCTATATGGGTGATTGTGGACAGACTCACAAAATCTGCTCATTTTCTTCCAGTTCGGAGTACCTATTCTGTGGATAAGTTGGCACAGGTCTATCTGGATGAGATAGTGAGATTACATGGTGTTCCCGTGTCGATAGTTTCAGATAGAGGACCTCAGTTTACCTCTAGATTTTGGCGAAGTCTGCAGAGTGCGATGGGCACGAGATTAGAGTTTAGCACTGCTTTCCACCCACAGACTGATGGACAGTTAGAGAGGACCATCCAGACCATCGAGGATATGCTTCGACTGTGTGTGTTAGACTTTGGTGGTTCTTGGCGGCAGCATCTACCTTTGGTGGAGTTTGCCTACAATAACAGCCATCATGCTAGCATTGGGATGGCTCCTTATGAAGCTTTGTATGGGAGGAAGTGCAGATCCCCTGTTTGTTGGGAAGAGATAGGAGAGAAGGCTCTTGCAGGGCCAGAGTTAGTAGAGATTACTAGTCGAGTAGTGCCCGTGATCAGAGATAGAATCAGGACAGCGCAGAGTAGACAGAAAAGTTATGCAGACGTTCGCAGAAAACAGTTAGAGTTTCAGGAAGGTAATTGGGTATTGCTAAAAGTGTCTCCAATGAAAGGAGTGGTTCGTTTTGGGAAGAAGGGTAAGTTAGCTCCACGATACATTGGACCCTTTGAGATTTTGCAAAGGATTGGAAATGTGTCGTATAAGCTGGATTTACCTGCTTCTATGGAGAGAATTCACCCGGTATTTCATGTTTCTATGCTACGACAGTTTGTGTCAGATCCGAATCAGGTTCTGAGTGACCCTAAGGTGGAGATGCAGACAGATCTCACCTATATAGAGCAGCCAGTGCGGATTCTGGACACGCAGATCAGACAGCTAAGAAACAAGGGGATTCCGATGGTGAAAGTTCTATGGAACCACCATAACCTAGAAGAGTGCACCTGGGAGACGCGGGAGTCTATGCTCCAGCAGTATCCATATTTGTTTTGAGGTTAGTTTCCTCCGGTTTATGTATTATTTGTTTTAGAATCATTCGAGGACGAATGTTTTTAAGGGGGGGAGAATGTAATACCCAGCTGGAGTCCGAC
This sequence comes from Manihot esculenta, assembly GCF_001659605.2. Classification (NCBI taxonomy): domain Eukaryota; kingdom Viridiplantae; phylum Streptophyta; class Magnoliopsida; order Malpighiales; family Euphorbiaceae; genus Manihot; species Manihot esculenta. Next base: position 24,787,598 of record NC_035167.2, on the reverse strand, counting down.
ATCGGAATTCTACTTTCCGGTGGAGTCCAGGAAGTCGGAAGTCTCGAGACGGGTTTGTTTATTGTTTTTTCTTCCGTATAAGCGATGTTGTGCGGTTTTTCGTTGAATTGGTTTGAGGTTGGAAGAGAAAAGTCTATGGAGACTTTTGCCAAGTTCGGCCGCCGAAGGTAAGTTCGGCCGCCGAAAGTGCCCAATGTTCGGCTTCCGCAGGTCAGGTTCGGCCCCCGAATGTTGCATGGTTTTGCATGCGATTCGGCAGCCGAAGCTGAGTTGGCTAGCCACCTATTGAGCCTTCCTTAGTCAGCATTTTGGACAGGTGTTGGCTCCAAACCTGGTCCAGAAGCTTGGCCACGTCTCCTATGTTGTACAGCTCCTGCAAAGTGGGTTGTTTTGTTGGTTTTCATAAGGTGGTGAAGGGTTGAAGCAAAAAGCTTAGGTTTGAGTGTTTATGAGTTTGAAGAGAGTTGATCCATTTTCTTTGTTCAGAGCGTTCATCTTCTTGAATACAGGAGGTAAGTGAAGATCTTGAACATGTGTTACTGTTTTACAGAAGTTTTATGAAGGTTTGGGTAGAAATGCATGCTTAGGTGACAAAGGGTGTTTTTTTGATGGTTGAGCTTGTAAGCATGATTATGTGTTATGTTTGCTGTGTTTGTTGGGGTTTTTAGGTAGTTTTGGACCCCTTTGTACATAGGAGTTGAGTGTGCATGTTTTGAGAGATTGAAAGGATGGAGGAGCTTGTTTGCCGTCGGGGCTGAGTTCTGGATGAACTCAGGTTCGGCAGCCGAAGGTTCATTCGGCCGCCGAACCTCTTGCATGGTGGCTTAGGCTGCCACAGCTTGCCCCCGCGAGTTTTGCATGTTCGGCTCTGTTTGGGGGATTCGGCCGCCGAAGGTACCGCCGAAGGTTAGAGACTTTCGTCTCTGGAGTGCCTTTTGGCCCCCGAAACTTGCCCCCGAAAGGGTTCGGCCGCCGAAGCTTGAGATTCGGCCGACGAAGGTGCTTGCGTTTCGTCTCTGGAGAAGACTTTCGGCCGCCGAACCTGCCGCCGAAAGTGTTCTGTCCAACTTTCTTTTGCATGCTTTGCATGAGGTTTAGAGTGAGTTTAAGGGGAGTCTTGGGAAGTTTAATAGAGTTGGTCATAAGCTAGTTTGGTCCCTCATTTGAGTTTATCTGTACCTATACAGACCAGAGGAACCAGAGAGAGCAGCAGTGAGTACTGCCCAGCGTTTTCAGAGCCTGCAGAGTCAGTTAGTCCAGTTAGCCAGAGGTGAGTGGAACTAAACTTAACTCTTTTAATTGACTAATGGAATGTTTTAGCATATCTCATGCATCATGATTATGCCATAGGTTGATTGCATCAGTATCCACAAATATGTTGCATTGCATAGTTATTTGTTGATGTGGGTGAATGCTGAATGATCCAATAGTCTCAGACAGGAAGTCCAGGAGCCTTTGACTACGCCCTGGCAGGTATAGTAAAGACCAGGAGCCTTTGACTACGCCCTGGCAGTTACAGTAAAGACCAGGAGCCTTTGACTACGCCCTGGCAATGGTAAGTACAGAGGTGTTATATACACATATACATATATGACAGGAAGACCAGGTGCTCGATTCTACGCCCTGGCACAGAGTTACTGGGACTATGTGGTGACAGGTTTACTCTTGATGTGGTTTGTCTGTGTTATGACGCATTCCATGAGAGCATGTTTTACTGAGCTGTTTTACTGTTCTACTCACTGGGCTATAGAGCTCATCCCACTCCCTTAACCCCAGTTTTGCAGGTTCAGTGTTCAGTGTACAGTGTACAGGGACAGTCCAGCAGAGTACGGAAAGAGTAAAGAGATTTGTAATAGCTTAGAGTGGACATGTAATAGTAAAGAGATGTAATAATTGTGTGTCTAAAGTTAGACATGTGCTTGACTTAGTGATGTATGTTGTGTACATGATTTGGATATGTATATATGTTTTACTGTATGTGAAAAACCAGGCTTAACAGGTATGAATGAACCCATCTAGAGCAAGCTCTAGTCAGGGGTACAGAGTACAGAGTACAGAGTACAGCGATAGTGCATGCACAGGTTACGCCTTGGTACAGAGAAAAGAATTTTTATTTTTCACAGAAAATGTATGATCATGTATGAGTTGTACAGGTACACAGAGAGTATAGCAGGCTTGCTACGGGTTCTGGCGGCCTTAAGCCGACCTGAATCCTAGCGCCGGTGACGGTCCATTTTGGGGTCGTTACAATATGAGTAGGTTATCTGGAGAAAATCCCTGCAGATTTCAACATTGTTATCTGGAGAAAATCCTTGCAGATTTCAACATTAAATAAAAAGGATGCTTCTAGTAATTAATCCTGATAAAATATTTCTACAAGTCTCAACATTAAATAGCAAACACATGTTAGTGTATTTGCCCTAGGCCATTATCTTGGACATTTTTGTATGTCATTTTGGTTATTAATAAAATAGGTTTTATTATCATTATTATTAGTTTGCATGTTATATAATAATGATTAACATCCCTGGTTACTTATTATTATGGTAATAATAATAAAATATGACTAGTATGATTATTGATTGATAATCATAAGATGATTATGTATATGTTGATATAATTCAATAATTATAGGTACTTGTTAGAGAACAAAGTATTGGATGGACCGACATTAAGATCACTACATGAGTTATTGTCACAAGTGAATCTCAAGATAGTTATGTTTTAATCTTTTGACTTGACATTGTCATAGTTTCCAACATAAGGACTGTTATGTTTTGACATAACCAAACATTGTCTTTAATCGGATAATCATAAAGGTTATGATTGAGTATAATAGAAATTATGTAGAGGATTTTGAACAATCAAAATAGAATTTGTTTCTCTATTTGAGAGAGATATCTTTTGGGCCTCTCGATAAGTGAGACTGAAAAATGCATGGTTGTGCTCAAATAAATTGATAGTGTGATCAATATCATTTGGTTTTATCAGTCTACTTAGAGATAGAGAAATCATAAGTTTGAACATTATAAGTTTGATATTGACCATGACTTATGTTCAAATTAGATATCGTGTGATAAAAGGATTAATACATGTTCTATTTATTAGGTTTTATCGGACTATTAATCCTTATATTAATTGGATAGTCATAATGTCTTACTAGAGGCCGCTTATAATTTATGGGCCTTGTAGGACTGGGCCTATTGCCAATTAATGTGAGCCTATTGGGTTACACACAAAAGAATGTCGTTGATGTGTTATATCATATTAATGGATTAAAAGCCCATTAGTATAATTAATAATAATAAAGATGTTATTATTATTAATATTAATTATTTATTATTATAAGATAATAATATTTAAAAGATCTGCAATCTATCTGTAACTGTTACAGATAAAGGATTTTTCCATTTTCTTTTTTGAAAAAGGACTTATCACATAGATATTTGAGTATCTGCGAGATTGTGATAGTTGGTTATGAACACAACTCTTTTACGAAAAAAAATGTGGGAAAATAAAAAAAGACTGAAAAACGAATAAAAGACCTTCGTTCAATCGCAGGAGTGAGGTTGTGTAATCATTTTTCTGAGTTGTAGATTGGGGAGCACATAGCTTATCCATCCATTGAGAGAGCTAGCACTCCAGATGGAAATGTTCGTGTGGATACCATTGAGGGTGTTCATTTCAAAAGCAGCACTATGACTCGCGGTTGTCGAAACCGGTCAAAAATAACCTTTCTGGTTATCAACAATTTACAACTTTAGATAATGGTGAAAGGATCGAATCCACAGGGAATTGAGAACTTACCTATTTTCCTTATCAAGACCAATAAAATAAACTGAAACAAAAATAAACTGAAAAAGAAGAAAACTAAAAACGAGATAAACTGAAAGCGGAATAAAAATAAATTGCAATAAAAGTAAAATGGAGGGTTTGAGATTGATTTGATTAACAAACTACTGAAAGCAATTAAAATAAGCGAATAATAAAATAAAAGAGAAATAAATAATAAGAAAGGTCTAGTTGAAGAGATGGATCCACTTCGGTTATTTGGATTGATCATTGAAACTTATGTTCTTTTGATTGATTCAATAGATTAGTTATGAAGATGGAAAATGCTTCTCACCACCATGTCTCTCCTTATGATTAAACCAATTAGGAAACGTCCTCTAATTAATTACTAATTAACAAATTGTCAAGGAACGTCCTTGTAATACCCGGCTAAACTCCGGTATCGGAATTCCTACCGTCCGGTGGAATCTTGGATGTCGGAGACCTCTAGAATGGAAAAACTATGTTTTCATAAAATGTTTTAATGTGTTTTATGGTTTTAAGCAAGATGGAAATGAGTTTTTGCATGAAAACAACCTTAAGGGAAAACTCAGGTTCGGCCGCCGAAACTCAAAGTTCGGCCGCCGAACGTGCATGCATTTCGGGTGAGCCTTAGGCCCCCGAAGGCATAAGTGAGGAAAGCTCAGGTTCGGCCGCCGAACATGGCATGCATGCGGGGGCACGTTCGGCTCCCGAATGTGGCCTGGCCAGCCACTATAAAAGAGCCCCTTAGCCGAAATGGGCGAGCTTTCTCCCCATTTTCGGCCAAGGTGAGCCCTTCCGCCGTTCCTCACCATCCTTGAGTTCTTTCCTTCAAATCTTTCACGATTTTCACAAGTTTTCATCTTGTTTTGAAGATTTTCAAGTTTTGAGCAAGTTTTGGAGCTTTAAGGTTCAAGAACTCAAATCTCTCCCACCTCTGAGTTTAGGTCGTCTCTCTCTCGATCTTCAAGAGGTAAGAGTCGATCTTAAGCTCATTGCATGTTTTAAGTAAGTTTTATGTAAGATCTATGGGGTAGAATGCATGTGTAGGCTTTTATGAGTTTATGGGTTTATGTTGGTTTTTGGACAATGTATGTTGGGTTTGTGTTGTTTGATGTGTTGTAGTTGGGGTTTAAGGTAGTTTGAAGCCCCTAGGAGCTTATATGCTTGAGTATGTGTGTTGTAGAATAGGATTATGCATGTTTATAAGGTTTGGGAGGCATTGGAGGCAAGAGGAGCCAAGTTTCTGCCCTTTTTGCAGAAACCAGGTTCGGCAGCCGAAGGACTTTCGGCTGCCGAACATGGCTGGGGAGGCAGGCCTTTCGGCTGCCGAAGTTTTGCCCGAAAAGAGACTTTCGTCTCTGTCTGGGACTTTCGGCCGCCGAAGGTGCCGCCGAACCTGCCTGGGTTTCGGCTCTAGAGGGACTTTCGGCCGCCGAAGGTGCCACCGAAAGTGCCCTGTTCAGCCTTCCTTTGCATGATTTTGCATGACTGTTTTGAGGTGTTTTAGGAGGTTGTTGGGGGATGTTTTTAGAGTTATGTTCTAGTTGTTTGGTCCCTCATTTGAGTCCACCTGTGTAGGTTTGGACCCGAGGAACCGAAGACCCCAGCAGTGAGTTCAGCTGCTTCTGAGTCAGTAGAGCTTCTGCCAGAGGTGAGTAGAATAAACCTTTACAATTTAAAGCAAATAAATTATAAAGTTTTTAGCATGTTCATGCATCATGAATGCCATGTGATGAATTAGGTTGCTTGCATTAGAATTCACGAATATGTTGCATTGCATTTATGATGTTGATGTGGATTAGTTATTGGATGATCCTTTAGTCCTCATATGGTATGATGATGTTACGGCATGATATGGTATGGAAGTCCAGGTTGTACCCATTCTACGTCCTTGGCACTATGTAAGAGAAAGTCCAGGTTGTACCCATTCTACGTCCCTGGCACATTGGAATGTTATGATATGTTATGTTAAGAGAAAGACCGGTTGTACCCATTCTACGTCCCGACACTTTGGAATGTAGAGGACTATTGGTGACAATACCATCCGAGATGTGATTTGTTGTGATGTGTTGCATTACATGATGGCATGAGATTTTAAATGTTGTTTTCTATTATTCTGCTCACTGGGCTCTTGTAGCTCACCCCTTTTCCCTAATCCCCCAGGATTGCAGATACGGGCTAGACAGAGAAGTCAAGAAGAGTAAAGTCTTATGTTTATAATAGTTAGAAAGTGGACATGATAAATTGTAAGATAATGTAAAGTTGAATAGTTATGTTATGTATAACGATACTGAGGTTTAGAAGTGTGCTTGACCATAGTTTATTGTAATCCCTTTTGATGCATGATCTTAGATGTTTTATGATAAAGATGTTAGCCAACTCAACGCATGTATATCGCCCATTGGGGCATTGATGAGATCCCACAGAGGGATCAATGTTTATAGTTATGTTTATGTTCAGTGCATGCTCAGGTTGAGGTTGGTACATGAGAAGATGAATGAAAGAAAAGTTTTAATTTTTATGTATATTGTCGATCATGTATGGGATTAATCAGTTTATCAGGATGTATGTTAGGCTTGCTACGGGTCCCGGCGGCCTTAAGTCGATCTGGATCCTAGCGCCGGTAGCGGTCTAATTTTCGGGTCGTTACAGAATGGTATCAGAGCCCTAGGTTCATATGGTCGGACCTAGAGTGTCGGGCTCATAGAGGTTATAGAAGGTCAAGCATAATAGGAAGATCATGTCCACTAGGATAGGATGTGGAGTCCTGTCTTGTTTGATGATGTGAAATGCCATGATTATATGCATGTGCGTTAATGATATGTGATGTATGTGATGAGGGTTCATGTGTGCCCACATGAACCATATGATGCTAATGTTTGCTTGTTATGTGCTGCCTTTCAGAAATCAGGATGAGGGGAACTCGTCGATCAGCAAGATTGACTGGAGTACCACCTGAGGATGAGGGCACGAGCGCCCGTCCTCCTGCATTGCCTAGGGCAATGTCATGTAGATCAAGCAGAGAAAGAGTGTCAAGGGACCCTAAAAGGTCTTTTGATGCTAGTAGAAGGGGGACGGATAGAGGAGGAAGTTCTTCAGATGTGAGGGAGGTTATGGAAGAGGATCAGAGGAGGGATGGGAATCTGGATGTCAGCATGTTGGAAGAAGGGACAGGGGAGTCTCAGGGAGGTGCTCAGGCCTCGGGGTATGGTTTTCCACCCCATTATCCACCCTTCCCACAGGGTTCAGGGTATCCGGTGGGAGGCACATCGGATTACTCCAGCTTTAACCCCTACCCTAACTATATGCCCTATCCACCTTTCTATCCACCTCACCCCCAGTACCCAGCTTATCCACCCTCACCCTTTTATCCTCACCCGGCAAACCCCACCTCGGGGAATGCTGCACCCCCACCTCCACCACCTACAGAACCAGCAGCCCCAGTTACTCAACCTTCTAGATCTAGCTCAGCCAGTGGGAGCAAGGTCAAGATGACCGACTACATGAAACTGGGCGCTCCTCAGTATGAAAAAGGGGATGACCCATTTGTGTGTCTTGAAAGGGTTAAGGTGATCACAGAGGAGATTGGGGCTGATGACAGTAGAGCCATTCAGATGGCTGGGTTCACGCTTAAGTGCAAGAAGGCACGAGAGTGGTTCAAAAATTATGTGAACCCGAGAGTAGACAGCATGTCTTAGGAGGAGTTTGCAAACGAGTTTGCAGGATGGACTTTTCCCGATAGTTCAAGAGAGCTGAAGATGATAGAGTTTGAGCAGTTGAGGCAGACTGATGAGATGGGTGTTGAGGAGTTCACAGACAGATTCTTGGAGCTGTTGCCATTTGCAGGGCAAAATCTTGACACGGACCAGAAAAGGTCAAGGAGGTATATCATGAAACTCCACTCTAGATATTCCTCCTTGATCCAGTCAGCAGATAGGGAGAGCTTCCACGCCATAGTGGATATGGCCCAGAAAATAGAGGCCAGTGCCATCATTCAGGGAACAGTTAAGCAGTCAGTGGCACAGCCTTCTAGTTCCAAGACTCCAGGCTCTTCTTCTCTGAGTGCAGCAGCTTCAGGTAGCAAAAAGTGGAGTAGTACCACGAGGAAGCCCAAGAAGAACAAGTTTTGGAACAAGGTCAAGTCCAGTCTGGGACTAGGGAGTGGCTCGAGCTCTAGTGCGGATAATGTAGTTTGTGCAAAGTGTAGTAGGCCACACAGGGGAGTTTGCCAGGCTGGGACAGCGGCCTGCTTTAGATGCGGGCAAGAGGGACACATGGCTCGGGAGTGTCCTAGGGCAGCTTTTGGAGCACAGTCTCAGCAGACGGCTTCTGGCAGTGTGGCTCAGCCAGCAGCTCCAGCCGTGACTCAGGCCAGTGGCAGAGGTAGAGGGAGAGGAGCAGCCTCTTCTTCAGCGGGTTTCAGAGGTGAAGGTCCATCAGCTCCAGCACGGATCTTCACGATGACTCAGCAGGAGGCAGATGCATCTAACACCGTGGTGGCAGGTAATTTAGTCATTGGTTGTTCAGATGTGTATGCCTTGATGGACCCTGGTGCATCTCATTCTTTTATTGCTCCGAGAGCCGTCCAGAGGTTGGGGTTGATGATCTCTGAGTTAGAGTGTCCTCTCTGGGTCAGTGGACCCAAGTGTGATCCATCAGTGGCAGAGTCAGTCTGCCAGTGCAGTCCTGTGTTTGTTGAGGGAAGATGCTTGTCCGCCAACCTTGTGGTTCTAGACTTGACAGATTTTGACGTCATTCTAGGGATGGACTGGTTATCTACCCATGGTGCTACCTTGGACTGCAGGGACAAGGTAGTCAAGTTCAGAGGTCAGGATGGGTCAGAGGTTGTCTTCAGGGGAGACAGAAGGGGTACACCTAGAGGTCTGATATCAGCTCTTTAAGCTCGTAAGTTGCTTAGGAAGGGATGTCAGGGGTATTTGGCTCATGTGAGAGAGCTTAGCAGTCAGGTTAGAGAGCCCGCCTCGGTGCCAGTGGTTAGAGAGTTTCTAGACGTCTTCCCAGACGAGCTGCCAGGTTTACCACCTGCTAGGGAGATAGAGTTCGAGATAGAACTGATGCCTAGAACCCGACCGATCTCTATCCCTCCCTACAGGATGGCTCCAGCTGAGTTGAAAGAATTGAAGGAACAATTGCAAGAGCTGGTAGAAAAGGGCTTCATCCGACCGAGCACCTCACCTTGGGGTGCACCAGTTTTGTTTGTGAAAAAGAAGGATGGATCCCTTAGGCTTTGTATCGACTACAGGCAGTTGAACAAAGTCACTACCAAGAATAAGTACCCATTGCCAAGGATCGACGATCTATTTGACCAGCTAGCCGGAGCAGGTTGTTTCTCCAAAATAGATCTGAGATCGGGGTACCATCAGCTAAGGATAAGGGAAGAAGATGTGCCAAAGACAGCTTTCAGGACCAGATATGGGCATTTTGAGTTCCTTGTAATGCCGTTCGGGTTAACCAACGCCCCTGCAACATTCATGGATCTCATGAACAGAGTGTTTAGCCAATACCTGGATCACTTTGTTATTGTCTTCATAGATCATATCTTAGTGTATTCCAGGAATGCAGAGGAGCATACCCATCATCTGAGGTTGGTTCTGCAGACCTTGAGGGAACATGGCTTGTATGCCAAGTTCTCTAAGTGTGAGTTCTGGCTGAGGAGCATTTCGTTCTTGGGGCATGTAGTGTTAGAGAATAGGATAGAGGTGGACCCCAAGAAGGTAGAAGCTGTGGCTAACTGGCCTAGACCCACTTCAGTGACGGAAATTAGGAGTTTCTTGGGTTTGGCAGGTTACTACAGGAGGTTCGTTCAGGACTTCTCGAAAATAGCAGCCCCTCTGACCAGACTAACCAGGAAGAATAAGAAGTTTGTGTGGACCGACCAGTGCGAAGAGAGTTTTGAAGAGCTTAAGAAGAGGTTGACTTCAGCACCAGTGTTAGCTCTGCCATCTAGTGATGAGGACTTTACAGTCTTCTGTGATGCGTCCCGTGTGGGCCTGGGTTGTGTACTAATGCAGAATGAGAGGGTGATTGCTTATGCTTCTAGACAGCTGAAGAAGCATGAGTTGAATTACCCCACACATGACCTTGAGATGGCAGCAGTAATCTTTGCACTCAAGATGTGGAGGCACTACCTCTATGGGGTAAAATGTGAGATCTTTACAGATCATAAAAGCCTGCAGTACATCCTGAGCCAAAGAGATTTGAACTTGAGACAGAGGAGATGGGTAGAGCTGCTGAGTGACTATGATTGCAAGATTCAGTATCATCTGGGTAAGGCGAATGTCGTGGCAGACGCCCTAAGCCGGAAGTCACTAGGCAGTCTATCCCACATCACGGTAGAGAGGAGACCAGTGGTGAAGGAGTTTTACAAGCTTTTTGAGGAAGGTCTACAGTTGGAGTTGTCTGGTACAGGTGCTTTAGTGGCCTAGATGAGAGTGACACCTGTGTTTCTGGAGCAAGTGGCTCAGAAACAGCATGAGGACCCAGAGTTAGTGAAGATTGCCAGGACTGTTCAGTCAGGCAAAGACAGTGAGTTCAGATTTGACAGTAAGGGGATCCTCCGCTATGGCAGTCGATTGTGTGTACCAGATGACATAGGGCTAAAAAGAGACATTATGAGGGAGGCTCATAATGCAAGATACAGCGTTCACCCCGGAGCCACCAAGATGTATCCAGACCTGAAGAAAGTTTATTGGTGGCCAGCAATGAAGAAGGAAGTGGCACAGTTCGTGTCAGCCTGCGAAGTGTGTCAGAGGGTGAAGCTGGAACATCAGAAGCCGGATGGAATGCTTAACCCGCTACCTATTCCAGAGTGGAAATGGGAGAATATAGCTATGGACTTCGTAGTGGGGTTACCGGCGGCGTCCAACAGATTGGACTCCATATGGGTGATTGTGGACAGACTCACCAAATCTGCTCACTTCATCCCTGTCAGGAGTGGCTATTCTGTGGACAAGTTGGCGCAGGTGTATGTGGATGAGATCGTCAGGCTGCATGGGGTTCCTGTTTCAATAGTGTCGGATAGAGGGCCCCAGTTCACCTCTAGGTTTTGGCGGAGTCTGCAGAATGCCATGGGTACTAGGTTGGATTTCAGTACTGCCTTCCACCCCCAGACGGACGGACAGTCCGAAAGGACCATCCAGACTATCGAGGATATGCTTAGAATGTGTGTGCTGGACTTTGGCTGTTCTTGGAGGCAGCATCTACCTTTGGTGGAGTTTGCCTACAATAACAGCCATCATGCTAGCATCGGGATGGCTCCATATGAAGCTTTATATGGGAGGAAGTGCAGGTCACCTGTTTGCTGGGAGGAAGTTGGAGAAAAGGCCTTGGCAGGGCCTGAGCTAGTAGAGATCACCAGCAGGGTGGTACCCATAATCAGAGAGAGAATCAAGACTGCTGCAAGCAGACAGAAGAGTTATGCAGACATCCGCAGACGACAAGTAGAGTTCTAGGAGGGGGATCTGGTATTGCTCAAGGTGTCTCCAATGAAAGGAGTGGTTCGCTTTGGGAAGAAAGGTAAACTAGCCCCACGATACATCGAACCCTTTGAAATCTTGCAGAAGATTGGAAATGTGTCGTACAAGCTAGATTTGCCTGCTTCAATGGCAAGAATCCATCTGGTTTTCCATGTTTCAATGTTGAGGAAATTTGTGTCAGATCCGGGCAAGGTTCTTAGTGAGCCTGATGTGGAGATCCAAGAGGATCTCACCTATGTTGAACAGCCAGTACGGATCATAGACACCCAGATCAGAAAGCTGAGAAACAAGGAAATCCCGATGGTGAAAGTCCTATGGAACCACCACAATATGGAAGAATGCACTTGGGAGACACGGGAGTCCATGCTCCAGCAATACCCTTATCTTTTCTAAGGTTAGTTCTTTGTGAGTTTTATGTGCTTTGTATGTATGTCATGTTTATGCCATGCTATGTGCTAGTTGAGGAACATTCGGGGACGAATGTTCTTAAGGGGGGGAGAATGTAATGCCCAGCTAGACTCCGGTATCGGAATTCCTACCGTCCGGTGGAATCTTGGATGTCGGAGACCTCTAGAAGGGAAAAACTATGTTTTCATAAAATGTTTTAATGTGTTTTATGGTTTTAAGCAAGATGGAAATGAGTTTTTGCATGAAAACAACCTTAAGGGAAAACTCAGGTTCGGCCGCCGAAACTCAAAGTTCGGCCGCCGAACGTGCATGCATTTCGGGTGAGCCTTAGGCCCCCGAAGGCATAAGTGAGGAAAGCCCAGGTTCGGCCGCCGAACCTCATGTTCGGCCGCCGAACATGGCATGTATGCGGGGGCACGTTCGGCTCCCGAATGTGGCCTGGCCAGCCACTATAAAAGAGCCCCTTAGCCGAAATGGGCGAGCTTTCTCCCCATTTTCGGCCAAGGTGAGCCCATCCGCCGTTCCTCACCATCCTTGAGTTCTTTCCTTCAAATCTTTCACGATTTTCACAAGTTTTCATCTTGTTTTAAAGATTTTCAAGTTTTGAGCAAGTTTTGGAGCTTTGAGGTTCAAGAACTCAAATCTCTCCCACCTCCGAGTTTAGGTCGTCTCTCTCTCGATCTTCAAGAGGTAAGAGTCGATCTTAAGCTCATTGCATGTTTTAAGTAAGTTTTATGTAAGATCTATGGGGTAGAATGCATGTGTAGGGTTTTATGAGTTTATGGGTTTATGTTGGTTTTTGGACAATGTATGTTGGGTTTGTGTTGTTTGATGTGTTTTAGTTGGGGTTTAAGGTAGTTTGAAGCCCCTAGGAGCTTATATGCTTGAGTATGTGTGTTGTAGAATAGGATTATGCATGTTTATAAGGTTTGGGAGGCATTGGAGGCAAGAGGAGCCAAGTTTCTGCCCTTTTTGCAGAAACCAGGTTCGGCAGCCGAAGGACTTTCGGCCGCCGAACATGGCTGGGGAGGCAGGCCTTTCGGCTGCCGAAGTTGCCCCCGAAAAGAGACTTTCGTCTCTGTCTGGGACTTTCGGCCGCCGAAGGTGCCGCCGAACCTGCTTGGGTTTCGGCTCTGGAGGGACTTTCGGCCGCCGAAGGTGCCGCCGAAAGTGCCCTGTTCAGCCTTCCTTTGCATGATTTTGCATGACTGTTTTGAGGTGTTTTAGGGGGTTGTTGGGGGATGTTTTTAGAGTTATGTTCTAGTTGTTTGGTCCCTCATTTGAGTCCACCTGTGTAGGTTCGGACCCGAGGAACCGAGGACCCCAGCAGTGAGTTCAGCTGCTTCTGAGTCAGTAGAGCTTCTGCCAGAGGTGAGTAGAATAAACCTTTACGATTTAAAGCAAATAAATTATAAAGTTTTTAGCATGTTCATGCATCATGAATGCCATGTGATGAATTAGGTTGCTTGCATTAGAATTCACGAATATGTTGCATTGCATTTATGATGTTGATGTGGATTGGTTATTGGATGATCCTTTAGTCCTCATATGGTATGATGATGTTACGGCATGATATGGTATGGAAGTCCAGGTTGTACCCATTCTACGTCCCTGGCACATTGGAATGTTATGATATGTTATGTTAAGAGAAAGACCGGTTGTACCCATTCTACGTCCCGGCACTTTGGAATGTAGAGGACTATTGGTGACAATACCATCCGAGATGTGATTTGTTGTGATGTGTTGCATTACATGATGGCATGAGATTTTAAATGTTGTTTTCTATTATTCTGCTCACTGGGCTCTTGTAGCTCACCCCTTTTCCCTAATCCCCCAGGATTGCAGGTACGGGCTAGACAGAGAAGTCAAGAAGAGTAAAGTCTTATGTTTGTAATAGTTAGAAAGTGGACATGATAAATTGTAAGATAATGTAAAGTTGAATAGTTATGTTATGTATAACGATACTGAGGTTTAGAAGTGTGCTTAACCATAGTTTATTGTAATCCCTTTTGATGCATGATCTTAGATGTTTTATGATAAAGATGTTAGCCAACTCAATACATGTATATCGCCCATTGGGGCATTGATGAGATCCCACAGAGGGATCAATGTTTATAGTTATGTTTATGTTCAGTGCATGCACAGGTTGAGGTTGGTACATGAGAAGATGAATGAAAGAAAAGTTTTAATTTTTATGTATATTGTCGATCATGTATGGGATTAATCAGTTTATCAGGATATATGTTAGGCTTGCTACGGGTCCCGGCGGCCTTAAGTCGATCTGGATCCTAGCGCCGGTAGCGGTCCGATTTTCGGGTCGTTACAGTCCTTGGGCCTTAGGCATCAAAACAATTGTTAATTGCATGAAGAGATAGAGAGATCCAATCCTAGATACTCAAACGCATGAGATGTTGCTAGATCATACATTTTCCTTAGTTTTTACACTAAGCGTTCTTATGTTTGAATAATCCAAGCAATTACGGACTTAAAATTATCCAAACTAACAATATATTACTTTGCAATCAATAATCAAGTGGCCAATTTGATCAAAATAACAAAGCAATAATAGAATCAAGCATGAACTGTATGAATATTGAATAATCAAAAGACAAACAATTTGTGTTCAGATCTCACAATCCATAAAATAACCAAAGTTTCAACCAATCTTCAACTAGAAAAAAGGTTTCAGCCACTCATGGCTGAAATAAAAACCAAAAAATAAAGAAAGGAAGAAGAAGAGATGGTGTCACTTGCAATCCCGTAGGTGTGTCCAAGGGGGAGTGGAAAGAGCTATGGGGAGGCTCTTTATGTGTCTTTTTATAGTTGAAAGTGTTGCCCTAGGTTCTTACATGCTGCCCTTGCTACCCAAGAGGTGCTTGCTGCCCAAGTTGTGTCTAAAAAGGAAAGATTCGCGTTCCAAAATTATTCAGAAGGAAAGAGGCGTGCGCTTGCTCTTCAAATGGTAAGTGGCGCGCGGTCATTGAATGCAGAAGGGAAAGTGAATCTGTCCAGTCTTTCCTTTTTAGGTGGAGCCTTCGTTAGAATTTTGAATGCTGAACGCAGAAGAGGCAAGTGCGTCTCCATGAAATCTTGCTGCCTAAATAGGAAGATATGACTGCTGCAGTGTGCGCACATCTTTGAACAAGGAAAGAAAGATCTGCGATTTGAATTTTAAATAATCTTCTGACTGAGCTTTCCTTATTTGCTTTTGCTTCTACACTTTCCTTGTTTGAAAACTTTCCTTGTTTGAAAACTTTCCTTTTCTGAAACTTTTCTTATTTGAAAACTTTCCTTTTTTGGCACTTTCCATATTTGACACTTTTTGGCAGTTTTAAGAGCATTTTCTCTATATTGTCTCTTTACACCTAATATCTGCAAAACATGATTAAAACCACAAAATTAGGCAGAAAAGATGTAAATAATCATCAATAATATCATGATAAATTGGGTTAAAATATGCTCTATCACACTATCAGTCTCCTTTCGAAATAAATGAAGCACTTGGATCTTGAAAAGGAAACAGAGATTTTTATTTTCCGCTGCATGTTTTGGGTAGCAGTAATTTCTGGATTTTCTAAAATAGATTTCCCAATAAATTCTTAAAGACAAGATGTAAGAATCAATATAGGGGTGGCACTACTTCTTATGTAAAGTCTAGGAAGGAAGGGTGCCTAACAATCTTCCCTTTCTTGTATCCACTATCTTGAACCTAGACCATTGTATAATGAATTAAGAAGGATAGTGAACCCCTACTAAAGGTAGGTCATGCAATCTTGTCCTTTTGTTTATTCTGTACTTTCATTAGGATGGCAACTGCTTTCCTCTACTCTTCACTAAGTGCTAAAATATTTGGGTTCTGTGGTACGGAAAGATGAGAACTTAACTAGTTATGGAGAATTCGTACACCCATAGTTTGGCAACTTCATTGCAGATAGAGGATTTGACCATGTATGATTCTTATATTTTATTACTATATTGTTTTAAAAATTTATGCCTTGCACCAGCACCTTACCATACACTGAAGCACCATTGAGCCTAAGGCCTTATGGTGTGGGTCAATGAGGTCTTAGTTCCACTCGAGCAAACACATAATGATTGCATCACAACTCGTAAGCCTAGTACCCATTTGGTATATTAAAAGGATTCTCCTTTGCATTCCTTTTGGGTTGGCAATGGGAGGCCCATTAGCCGAAAGTCGTAGCCAGCGGGAACCATCTACTAACGCGAGACAAAGTATAAGGAGGAACCCTTGCTAAACCTTAGAACATACGGCCTTAGGACCCTTGTTCATGCTATGTGTTGCCTATCTACCCTATATGTTAGAGTATAAGACTAAAGGAGCATGAAATGGACTTGAGCCCAACAATTAGACATGAAGGCCATATAACACATGGCAAGGAAAGGCCCAAGCCTATTAAATCTCCTAAAGGGTAAGTGGAAGCCTACTTATACATGAAACTTTCACATTAGATAGTCATTGTTTGTTAAGTAGGGAGGAACCATCTCAGAGTATGATCCCCTATTGATGCAAGTCCAGTTGTACTAGTGATCCATAGGAATATGAAGTGCTAGATTCTTAAACGAACCTACCCTTTTTACGTGATTGTCATAAGGATAAGGAAGGCACTTTTTGTACAAGTTCTTCTGTCCTACTGAATTTCTCTACCTAGTTCAAGATAGTCCTAGCTTCAAGCAAAGGCTCAAAGGATAAGTATTATCACATGCATATATGCATGCGTGCATCTATACTTTATTCATGCGTCATACTAACCCTCTATATTATACATACATCAGAATGCTTGGAAAAGAGAGAGGGGGTAGACTTTAGAGAATAAAGAGATCCCTTAGTTTTTAATCTAAAACAATTCTAATGCTGACGATAACACCTGTGCTCTGATAAAGGAAGTGTTGGATGAGACCCTGATAGTAAACTAAAAGAAATGATGGCTAAGATTCTAAAGGCTGCTGGAATGGAATACTGAAATTGGCATTCAAAAATAGGGCTCAATTCTTTGCTCCCTCATATGGAGGGTTCACCTCCTCATGGTACCACAATTTAGAAGCTGTTCATACGAAGGGTGGGGATGAGTTGGTAGAAGTTTATCCAATAGTACTACAACACTATTTTGGATATCACCTTGAAGGATCTAGAGATGACCGAACAGAAAGCTAATAGGACATTTTGTGACTTCTATCTGAGGTGGAGAAAGAAGGATATATTATCTACCACTCTTCAACTTTGAAATTTATTTCATGTTTGGGTGGAATTAGAGATAAGATAAATGATGGAGCCATTGAAGTCAATCCCTTTAGTGAGCCCACAAATGGTGAAAGGAACTTCCACTATGATCAGATTCCATATAATCGAATGTCTAGTATTCGAGTTACAATAAGATTTTCTAAGTTAGGTGAATCTATAGTAATAGTGTTTTCCAAATTGAGAAATGAAAGGCTACTTCAACCTATAATAGATACCCCACTACCAAAACCATTGCTAAAAAAATTCAAAAGGGAACTTTTTGTGAGTTCCATCAAACACCATGTCATGACACAAACAAGTCTAATTGTCTTCATCATGAGATCCAAGACCTCATTGATGAAAAGGAAATAGCTGACCTAGAACAAAAGCCCAATTAAAGACTCTGAAGCATCAAGAGATGAAGATAGACTTGCAAAGTAAACTAGGGGCATGCCTTTGAATAAGTCCAATATACTTGACACAATCTTTAATAAAAGACTTTTCTTTTGATTACTTAATTGATTTCTATGATGAAAGTCAAATGCATATCATTCATAGTCATTTAGAGCCATTTTGTTAATGCATAGGCTTTATCTTTGTTAACTTGGGTACATTAGTTAAAAAAACTCTTAGGAAACCTAGTTACATTCTTAATGATAGGGTGTTTATTTTGCCTAATTAATGCACTTTCTTTCTCGTGAATTTGGAGTTGATTATGTTGAATTATGGATTTTTTTTCCTTCTTGCAATATTGACATATTCTGTACTCTTTGGAAATAAAAGCCTTAATTGAAAGAATTAGGTGGAAAATCAGAGGAGGAATCGCAGAGACAGATTTTGCGCAAAGTCGACCTCTTATCGAGCAGGCCTCTTGTAAGGTCAACCTCTCGCAAAGCAGACCTCAGTAGACCTAGTCAGACCTCTCATAGAGACAACCTCTTTCAAGGTAAACTTCGTACACAGGACCGCAGGCACGAGTTATGAAATATAATGGGATTTCTGGGCATGATTGAAGAAGGCCACTTTGGAAAGGAATGATTTCAGAAAGACCATGATTTTATGGATATTTATTCTCTTCCTCTTTAGTTCAAGTTTTCCCATTTTAAAAGGGGAAGCTTTTTTATAATTGGGCATTCAGAGTTTTTCAGAGTTTGAGAGTTTCAGAGTTTTGTCATGAGCTATAGTAGCTAAACTCCTTTTATCTAGCTAAGGGATTTTTCAGGGTGTAATTCTAAAGAATTGTGAGATCAATCAAGCTTAATCTTTCCTTCTCATTTCTGGTTTCTATGTTATTTCTTTTATTCTTGAGATTATTGTTTGTTTAATTGATGTAGTCTAGCCAATTGTTGAATTGAATGAATAATATACTGTCATTCAGATTCATTAAGATTGTAATCACTTGTGAGTTTGATATTTGTGACAAACAATATTTTATTATAGAATAATGTATTCTGATTTCACGGCCGCGCTGAGTGAGCTTATTGGTCGGAGTCAAGTCTTCCTAGTTATTAATGCAATTATCAAATTGAAATCTCATTGAGCTAATTATGTGGTTTGTTTGATAATTAGGGGCTGATTAGTGAGTTGATCCTTTTCAGTCTCTTATCTAAATAAAGATTAGATTGTTAGACCGTGTCAACAACTATAACTGGCTGACTAGAAGATTGAGATCGGACATCCTTGCATCTAAGATCAATCCATAAGAACTGACATCGAGATACTTCGAAAGCTAGATGTTTTCCTACTCTGATTAACCTCTTTAATTATTTGTTATTTATTAGTTTACCTTTGCTTTTGATTAAATCTTCTCAATAAAAACCCCTCTTTTTTATATTTGTAATTTAGTTTGTTTTGTTTTTGGAGCCAGGCATAAGGTCGGATAGTCAGACGTGCGATAGGTTAACAAGCGGATCTTTAAGACGTATAGTCAACTGGTCAAACGTCAGGTCTCCAAGTCATTAGGTCATCAAGTCATGCGCTCAATAGGTTGTCACGATAGGGAAGTCATCAAGAGGTCAGATAGTCGGATTTTCTTCAGGTTAACAGGCAGGTCTTCAATTCAGCCATTAGCTCGGAAGTTAGTTGGCCATCCTGCCAACAAGTTGGACATTTGATCATAAGGGCATAAGTACGTCAGGACGTTAGACCAGCAGTATAGATAGGTCGATGATCAAGAGGTTAGTCAGCAAGTCGACAGGTTAGAAGGTCTAAATTTCATTTCATTGAGTCATATAGTCGTCAACTGGTTAGTCGAAGGTAGGTCGGTCTTCTGGTCCATAATTTGGTCGGAAACCAGTCAGTCAGCAAGTCATCTTCTGCATCTATTCTCACAAATAAAATTGTAGTTAACTCATTCCCTATGGATTCGACCCTACTCACCATATCTACAGTTCATAATTATTGGAAAGAGTAGGATTTATTTTGGGGCCATTGCCGGGGAATGGTGTTTAACTCATTTTATTTTATAAATGACCAGGTCTGATCAAACTGAAGAGCTTCTTTTTGATCTTGAAATTGAGAGAATTGCATGAAGCTTGAGGAAAGAAACGAAGCCGAAATAGGTCGTTGGTTAGCAAGTCTAGAATAGCGGAAGAGATAACGCTGACCACCGAAGAAGAAACATTAGCTGAAGATGCTCTCACCATTGAAGAAGAAGCACCACCAGTAGTTGCACTACTACTAAGGAACCAACCTGCCATGGCTGAAGAAAGAACCTGTCGGGAATTAGCAACAACCCCTATTGATGAAGCTCCCCTTTGCATTAATTATCCACCACTCCGGGGAGACTTTGAACTGAAGTCAGGGTTGATTCACCTTCTACCCAAATTATATGGGAAGGAGAATGAGGATCCCTATAAACATCTCAAGGCATTTCATATCGTATGCCGAAGCATGAAACCACAGGGAGTGACTGAGGAGCAAATTAAATTACATGCTTTTCCCTTTTCTTTAGAAGATACAACTAAAGAATGGTTGTTTTACTTGCCCTCAGGAAGCATTGACTCATGGACGGAGATGACGACTATGTTTTTGGAAAGATTCTCTCTAACCTCTCGAGCTATTGCTATAAGGAGATAGATCACTGGGATCCGATAAAAGGACACTAAAACACTACATGATTATTGAGAATGATTTAAGAACACTACAAAAAAAATTGTGAAATTACAATCAAAATTTTTGATTGCTATATAGCAGCCAATCAACAACCATTATGCTACTACCTGAATAAAATGATATTTTTATTTAACAAAAAGTTTAGCGACCAAATATTAAATCGTTGCTAAGTTTGGTAGGAATAAGTGGCGCGAGATATTTGTGACCATTTTTTGAGCGGGAATATAATACTATAATTTGCAACCATTTTTGCGACTAAATAATTAAAATAACGTTGATTTTATTAGTAACCAAATAGCGACTAATTCTTTTGATTGCTAAATTATATAAATAGAAAAAAAAAATTAGATTTTTCAATTTTATTTTAATTAAATTTTAATATTTATGAGCAAAACTACGTGGTTTTGATAATTGGAGATACCCTATTCTAAGCCAAGTTCCTTCCTTTTTTTTCTTCCAAGAAGATTGCCTCCCCTTTTGATTTTATGCCCTCGCTTGAAAAGAAGTCACTGTGATTCTCAGCAAATCCATCATTGCCGTCACATCATGTCTTCGTGTCCTATCGTCACTTTCAGCTGGTTCGTGTCCAGTTGTGATTCTCAGCAAATCAATTGCTGTTGGTTCACTTCCATCGAAGATATCACGATTTTAGAGTTTGCTTTTGCATTTACGTAATGTATCCATGTTTTTTTTTATTTAGATAATTTTGGAAAATTTAGGGAAAGTTAATTATTTTTGGGCTGGTGTTGCATATGATATTGTAAAGTTGAAGTTGCTTATTGAAATTTGGCTTGATTAATGATTCTGACTGCAACTGTGATCCGTGCAACTGCAAGTGAGAAATCAGACTGGACATGGACATGGATCCATAAGAGTAATAGTATTTAATCTTGGTGTTCAATAAAACCCTAAAAAATTAGAAAAAGAAAGATAAAAAGAAAAAAAAGAGGGTTGGTTAATGAATATGTGTAATATATCTATAGTACTTGGCTTACTGTAAATAAAACAGCCATAGGAAGCAGTTCTTGTGTTGTGATTTCATTTCATGCAGTTTCATGGCTTGCTTTATGTGTTTTGTCCTCTCTGCTTTACTGGTTTGGTCTTTAACTTTGTGACTTCAATTATTGTGGTAATACATATCCTTTCACTTATGCTCTAATTTTCATTTTATTTTATTAAAAAACTCTTATCTTATAGCATTCATCTGCTGACTTATTATCCATTCTTTTGACAATAAGATTTATGAGATGATGCCATATGTATTATTATTTATTTGGTGGGTATTAGGTAATAGTTATAATATTTAATCTGAAGTCTTTCTTTAAGAAATCTATATGGTGAAGTGTAACAACCCGAAAATCGGACCGCTACCGGCGCTAGGATCCAGATCGGCTTAAGGCCGCCGGGACCTGTAGCAAGTCAAACATTCATCCTGTATACCTGTTTAATCCCATACATGATCAACACATACATAAAAATTTTGAACTTTCTTATTCATTTACCAAACTCAATCTGTGTATGCACTATTCACATACATAATCATCAACCCCACACTGGAGTCCTCAACAATGCTCCAATGGGGTAACATAGCATATATTAAGTTTGGTCTACATAAACATCATTAAACCATCACATTTGAAAAATCATGTATCAAAAGGGATTAACATACAAACTAGGGTCAAGCACAATTCTATCCTCAATAACACCATTACATTACATAACTGTTTAATACTATTCATTACATTACTGTGCTAAACATTACATTTCAATGGTTATCATGTCCACCACTAGCTATTACATGACCATGACTTTACTCTAGCTGACCTCCTGGTCTATCCCGTACCTGCAAACCTGGGGGATTAAGGGAGTGGGGTGAGCTACTAGAGCCTAGTGAGCAGAATAATAAAATATTTAAAACATATGCTATAATGGAATGCATCACATCACAGACAAATCACATTAAGGATGAACTTGTCACCATTTAGCCCTCCATACAGTCTAATCATGCCAGGGGCATAGAGCAGGCACGCATGGACTTCCATATCATAACATACATATCCAATCGTGCCGGGGGCGTAGTGCAGGCCACACTCGGACTTTCTCTTACATAGTGCCAGGGGCGTAGTGCAGGCACGCCTGGACTTCCATATCGTATCATCATGTCATAACATATGAGGGCTAATGGGTCATTCAACGTTCATCCACATCAACAACATAATATGCAATGCAACATATTCGTGAATTCTAATGCAAGCACCCTAATATATCTCATGGCATTCGTGATGCGTGAATCATGCTAAAACTTTCATTATTTGCTCAGAAACATAAAGAGTTATTCCACTCACCTCAGGCTAGCTCTGACAAGATGCTGAAGCAGCTGACTCACTGCTGGGGTCCTCGGTTCCTCGGGTCCGAACCTACACAGGTGGACTCAAATGAAGGACCAAACATTCATGAACATGACTCTAAAAATACTCCCTAAAAACCCCCTAAAACACCTTAAAATAATCATAGGAAACATGCAAAGGAAGGCTGGACAGGGCACTTTCGGCGGCAGGTTCGGCGGCCGAAAGTCCCTCCAGAGACGAAAGTCATGCACCTTCGGCGGCACTTTTGGCTGCCGAAGGTTCCTTCCAAAGACGAAACTCATGCATGTTCGGCGGCACCTTCGGCGGCCGAAAGTCCCTTCCAGAGCCGAAAGTCCTCTTTCGGGGGCAGGGTTCGGCAGTCGATACATGCTACCACAGGCAGGTTCAGCGGCCGAAAGGGCCTTCGGCTGCCGAACCTGGGTCCTCCCAAAGTGGCAGAACCCAGCCCTTCTCATGCACAAATGCGTCCCAAACTACACAACTCAAACAAACCACTTCCAAAGCATGCATGCACACATACATAAGCTCCTAGGGGCTTCAAACTACCCTAAACCCCAACTACAATACATCAAACACACATAAACAACCCACATTGCTCATAAATACAACATAAACCCATAAACTCAAATAAAACCTAAACATGCATTTCTACCCCAAAAACTTCATAAAACTCGTTTAAAACATATAAGAATGGTAGGATCGAAGCTTACATCTTGAAGATCTAGAGGAGAAACGATCCTAACTTGGAGATGGGGGAGATCTCAACTCTTTGGTCTCCAAGCCCCAAAACTTGCTCAAATATCTTCAATCAAGATAAAACTTGTTAAAACTTGAAAGATCGAAGGAAAACATCAAAAATCAACCATGGGAGAGCATGGACTCACCGTTGGCCGAAAATGGGGAGAAAGCTCGCCCATTTCGGCCATGGAGTCCTTTTATAGGGGCTGCCAGACCACCTTTCGGTAGCCTAAGGTGCCTCCAAAACTCATGCAAGTTCGGCTGCCGAACATGAGGTTCGGCGGCCAAACCTTGGCCACTTTCGAAAGCCTAACTTGCCCTCCTAAACTATCCCACGTTCGGCGGCCGAACTTGAGGTTCGGCGGCCGAACCTGGAAAAGTCTCCATGGTCTATTTCATTCAAAACTCAATTCCTTTCTTTCTTAAAACCATCAAATACATTAAAACATTTATAAAAACATGATTTTCTCCTTCTAGAGGTTTCCGACATCCGAGATTCCACCGGACGGTAGGAATTCCGATACCGGAGTCTAGCCGGGTATTACATTCTTCCCCCCTTAAGAATATTCGTCCCCGAATGTTCACCAGACAACACATGCAGCACAAAACATGAACACACATACAAAGCACATAAAACTCACCTTAGAAGAGATGAGGATACTGCTGGAGCATAGACTCCCGTGTCTCCCAGGTACACTCCTCGATGTTGTGGTGATTCCAAAGGACTTTCACCATCGGGATTTCCTTGTTCATTAGCTTTCTGATCTGGGTGTCCAAGATCCGCACTTGCTGCTCAACATAGGTGAGATCTTCTTGAGTCTCCACATCAGGCTCACTAAGAACCTTGCTCGGATCTGACACAAATTTCCTCAACATGGAAACATGGAAAACCGGATGGATTCTCTCCATTGAAGCAGGTAAGTCCAACTTGTACGATACATTCCCAATCTTTTGCAAGATCTCAAAGGGTCCGATGTACCGTGGAGCTAGCTTACCTTTCTTCCCAAACCGAATCACCCTTTTCATTGGAGACACTTTGAGCAATACCAAATCCCCCTCCTGAAACTCTACTTGCCTTCTGCGGATATCTGCATAACTCTTCTGCCTGCTCACAGCAGTCTTGATCCTTTCTCTGATTATGAGCACTACTCTGCTGGTGATCTCTACTAGCTCAGGCTCTGCCAAGGCCCTTTCTCTAACTTCTTCCCAACAAACAGGTGACCTGCACTTCCTTCCATACAAAGCCTCATATGGAGCCATCCCTATGCTAGCATGATGGTTGTTATTGTAGGCAAACTCCACCAAAGGTAGATGTTGCCTCCAAGAACCGCCAAAATCCAGCACACACATTTTGAGCATATCCTCTATTGTCTGGATGGTCCTCTCTGATTGTCCGTCCGTCTGAGGATGGAAGGCAGTGCTAAAATCCAACTTGGTACCCATAGCATTCTGCAGACTCCGCCAAAACCTGGAGGTGAACTGGGGTCCTCTATCAGACACTATTGAAACAGGAACCCCATGCAGCTTGACAATCTCATCAACATACACCTGCGCCAACTTGTCCACATAATAGCCACTCCTGACAGGGATGAAGTGAGCAGATTTGGTCAATCTGTCCACAATCACCCATATGGAGTCCAATCTGTTGGACGCTGCCGGTAACCCCACCACGAAGTCCATAGCGATATTCTCCCATTTCCACTATGGAATCGGTAGTGGGTTAAGCATTCCAGCCGGCTTCTGATGTTCCAGCTTCACCCTCTAACACACTTCGCAGGCTGACACAAACTGTGCCACTTCTCTTTTCATAGCTGGCCACCAATACACTCTTTTTAGATCTTGATATATTTTGGTGGCTCCAGGGTGAACACTGTATTTGGCATTATGAGCCTCTCTCATAATGTCTCCCTTCAGACCCACGTCATCTGGTACACACAATCTATTCCCATAGTGGAGGATCCCCTAACTGTGAAATCTAAACTCTTCGTTCTTGCCTGACTGAACAGTCCTGGCAATCTTTACTAACTCTGGGTCCTCATGTTGTTTCTGAGCCACCTGCTCCAGAAACACGGGTGTTACTCTCATCTGGGCTATCAAAGCACCTGTACCAGACAACTCCAACTGCAAACCTTCATTAATGAGCTCAAAGAACTGCCTCACCACTGGTCTCCTTTCTGCTGAAATATGGGACAAACTGCCAAGTGATTTCCGGCTTAAGGCGTCTGCCACAACATTCGCCTTACCCGGATGGTACTGGATCTTGCAATCATAGTCACTAAGCAGTTCTACCCATCTTCTCTGCCTCAGATTTAACTCTCTCTGACTCCAGATGTACTGCAGGCTCTTATGATCTGTGAAGATCTCACATTTTACCCCATAAAGGTAATGCCTCCACATCTTGAGTGCAAAGATCACCACTGCCATTTCTAGGTCATGTGTAGGGTAATTCAACTCGTGCTTCTTTAGCTGCCTAGAAGCATAAGCAATCACCCTTTCATTCTGCATCAGTACACAACCCAGTCCCACACGGGATGCATCACAATACACTGTGAAGTCTTCATTACTAGATGGCAGAGCTAACACCGGTGCTGAAGTCAACCTCCTCTTTAGCTCTTCGAAGCTCTCTTCACACTGGTCGATCCACACAAACCTCTGGTTCTTCTTAGTCAATCTGGTCATAGGAGCTGCAATCTTAGAGAAGTCCTGGACGAACCTCCTGTAGTAACCTGCCAAACCCAAGAAGCTCTTGATCTCTGTTACTGTAGTGGGTCTAGGCCAGTTAGCTACGGCTTCCACCTTTTTGGGGTCCATCTCTATTCCATTTTCTGACACCACATGCCCCAAGAATGAAATGCTCCTCAGCCAGAATTCACACTTGGAGAACTTGGCATACAAGCCATGTTCCCTTAAGGTCTGCAGGACTAACCTCAGATGATGGGCATGCTCCTCTGCATTCCTGGAATACACTAAGATATCATCTATGAAGACAATAACAAAGTGATTCAGGTATTGACTAAACACTCTGTTCATGAGATCCATGAATGCTGCAGGGGCATTGGTTAACCCGAACGACATCACAAGAAACTCATAGTGCCCATATTTGGTCCTGAACGCCGTCTTCGGCACATCCTCTTCCCTTATCCTCAACTGATGGTACCCGGATCTCAGATCTATTTTGGAGAAACAACCTGCTCCTGCTAGCTGGTCGAATAGATCGTCGATCCTCGGCAGCGGGTACTTATTCTTGGTAGTGACCTTGTTCAACTGCCTGTAGTCGATACAAAGTCTAAGGGATCCATCTTTCTTTTTCACAAACAGCGCTGGAGCACCCCAAGGTGAGGTACTCGGTCGGATGAAGCCCTGATCTACCAGCTCTTGCAACTGTTCCTTAAGCTCTTTCAATTCTGCTGGTGCCATCCTGTAGGGAGGGATAGAGATCGGTCTGGTTCCAGGCATTAACTCAATTTCAAACTCTATCTCCCTAGGAGGTGGTAAACCTGGCAGCTCGTTTGGGAAAACATCTATGAACTCTCTGACCACGGGCACTGAGACGGGCTCTCTGACATGACTATCCAACTCTCTCACATGAGCTAGAAAACCCTGACAACCCCTCCTGAGCAGCCTACGAGCCTGTAGGGCAGATATCAAACCTCTAGGTGTACCCCTCCTGTCTCCTCTGAAGACAACCTCTGACCCATCCCGACAACTGAACCTGACTACCTTGTCTTTGCAGTCCAAGGTAGCACCATGGGTAGATAGCCAATCCATCCCTAGAATGATGTCAAAATCTGTCAACTCTAGAACCACAAGGTCGGCAGAAAGGCATCTCCCCTATATAAAAACTGGACTACACTGGCAGACTGACTCTGCCACTGACGGGTCACACTTGGATCCACTGACCCATAGGGGACACTTTAAACCAGAGACCATCAAACCCAACCTCTCGACGGCCCTCGGAGCAATGAAAGAATGAGATGCACCAGGGTCCATTAAGGCATAAACATCTGAATAGCCAATGACGAGATTACCTGACACCACGGTGTTAGATGTATTTGCCTCCTGCTGAGTCATGGTGAAGATCCGTGCTGGAGCTGATGGACCTTCACCCCTGAAACCCGCTGAAGAAGAGGCTGCCCCTTTCCCTCGACCTCTGCCACTAGCCTGAGTTACGGCTGGAGCTACTGGCTAAGCCACACTACCAGAAGCTGTCTGCTGAGACTGTGCCACAAAAGCTGCTCTAGGACACTCCCGAGCCATGTGTCCCTCTTGCCCACACCTGAAGCAGGCTGTCGTCCCAAACCGACATACTCCTTTGTGCGGCTTCCCACACTTCATACATACTGCATTATCTGCACCTGAGCTCGAGCCACTTCCTAATCCCAGACCCGACTTGATCTTGCTCCAGAACTTGTTCTTCTTGGACTTCCTGTGGCCTCTGTCCCACTTCTTACTACCTGAAGCTGCTGAACTTAAGGAAGAAGGATCCAACTTTCCCCCACCTGGGGTCTTGGAACCAGAAGGCTGTGCCACTGACTGCTTAACTCTTCCCTCGATTATTGCACTAGCCTCCATCCTCCGGGCCATATCCACTATGGCATGGAAACTTTCCCTTTCTGCTGACTGGATCAAGGAGGAATACCTGGAATGAAGCTTCATGATATACCTTCTTGACTTCTTCTGGTCTGTGTCAAGATTCTGCCCAGCAAACGGCAACAGCTCCAAGAACCTGTCTGTGTACTCATCTACACTCATCTCCTCTGACTGCCTCAACTGCTCAAATTCAATCATCTTCAATTCCCTTGAACTATCAGGGAAAGCCCATCCAGCAAACTCATTAGCAAACTCCTCCCATGATAGGCTATCCAACCTCGGGCTCACATAGTTTTTAAACCACTCTCGGGCCTTCTTGCACTTCAGTGTGAACCCAGCCATCAGAATGGCTCTACTGCCATCAGCTCCTATCTCATCTGTAATCATCTTGACCCTCTCAAGGTACATAAACGGGTCATCACCTGTTTCAAACTGGGGAGCACCCAGCTTCATGTAATCGGTCATCTTGATCTTGCTCCCTCCAGATGAGCTAGGCTTAGGTACTTGGGCTTCTAGGACCATGGGTTCTACTGGTGGTGGAGGGGGCGCAACATTCCCCAGGGTAAGGATTGCTGTACCTGGGTAGAAAGATGGGGGTGGGTACATAGGGTACTGACTCGCGGTTGTCGAAGCCGGTCAAAAATAACCTTCTTGGTTATCAACAATTTACAACTGCAGATAGTGGTGAAGGATCAAATCCACAGAGAATTGATTACCTATTTATTTTTCTCAACAAGACCAATAAAATAAACTGAAACAATGAGATAAACCAAAAATGAGATAAACTGAAAGCAGAATAAAAATAAATTGCAGTAAAGTAAAATGGGGGGTTTGAGATTGATTTGATTAATGAACTACTAAAAGCAATTAAAATAAGCGAATAATAAAATAAAAGAGAAATAAATAATAAGAAAGCTCTAGTTGAAGTATTGGATCCACTTTAGTCATTGGGATTGATCACAGACACTTTGTGTAATACCCAGCTAGAGTCCGGCATCGAAATTCTACTTTCCGATGGAGGTTAGGATGCCGGAAGTCTCTAGAAGGGTTAGATTTATGTTTTTCTAAAATGTTTTGGTATGTTTCATAGTTTTAAGGAAATGAGTTTTGGAGTGAAATGAACCAAGGCAGAAAAGCCAGGTTCGGCCGCCGAAGTTGAGGTTCGGCCGCCGAACATGCATGGCTTTCGGTTTCACGTGTGGTCGCCGAAGGTGGTCTGGCCAGCCACCTATAAAAGGCCCTCAGTCGGTTGAAACGATAAGATCACCGTTTCTTTGACCTGCTGAGGTAAGACCCTGTCCTTTTGAGAGTTTTCTTCATGTTTTCCTTACATCATGCAAAGATTTGATTGATTTTTATGTTTATTTTGAAGGTTTTAAGCTAAAAACTCAAAGTTGTGTATTTTGGAGAGTTTGAAGGAGAGTTGCTCCAAACCTCCACATTAGGATCGTTCATCTTCGTGGTTTCAAGAGGTAAGTGAAGATCCTGAGCTTGTTTTTATATTTTCTGAAGGTTTTATGCGGTTATGGGAAAGAGTTGCATGAGTTTTTATTTTCACAGAAAATGTATGATCATGTATGAGTTTTACAGGTATACAGAGAATATAGCAGGCTTGCTACGGGTTCTGGCGGCCTTAAGCCGACCTGAATCCTAGCGCCGGTGACGGTCCATTTTGGGGTCGTTACACTTTGTTCTTTTGGGTTGATTCAATAGATTAGTTATGGGGATGGAAGACGCTTCTCACCACCATTATCTCTCTGACCAAGCATAATTTAGCCATGTTTTTAATATATTATTTACTGTTTATTTACACATTTTTCTAGCTTAAATTGTGTTTTTGTTATGTTTTTGTAGAAAAGGAAGAAATTGAAGAGTTGGAGAAAAAGTGCAGAAAATGACAGCAAATATGATTTGCCCAGTGATTTGCCCAAATCACTCGAAGAAACTGGGCAAATCACTTGCAGCGACAGAGACAGAAACTGGACTGAATCCCAGAGAGCGATTTGCCCAGTGATTTGCTCAAATCACTCGCAGAAACTGGGCAAATCACCTTGACAGCAGAACTTGACAGCAGAGGCGGGAAAACAGCTGGAAACCGAATTTTGAGTTTTCAGAAGTCCAAATCCAACTCAATCACTACCAAATCAATTCCAAGAGCCACGAAAGAGTCTCTCACTTAAGGAATTCCAGTTGCAATTAAATTCAACATCAAAAGAGGAATCACAAGCCAAATTAAAAAGGGATTTCAAAACCCTAGAAGGAGAGATTTCTTCAGCTATAAAAGGGCAACCTCCAAACCAGCAAGGGCATCTTCTGATCATCTCTCAGCTTCAGAAACTCTCCAGAAACGCAGCAATCTCTTCTTTCTTCTTTTCTTTTGTGATTTTGTCCACCATGAGTGGCTAAACACTTTCTTTTCTAGTTGAAGTTGGAAAATTCAGATTTGTGATGAATTGGGAGATTTAAATCTCCATTGTTAAACTTCTATTTATTTTCAATATTTATGCAATTTGATCTTTCTATAATTGTTGCTTTGCTTTTAGAATCAATTTAGGCCTATTGCTTTTAATTGCTTGAGTAACAATTGTTTGAATAGTTTAGGTCCGTAATTGCTTAGATCATTTAAACACACATTTAATCAAGTTGCATAATCTAAACTTGACCACGCGGTTGGCAAGGTTAGAATTAGGTTTCTCTAAGTCTTAATGCAGTTAGCAGTTGTTCGATGCCAAAGGCCCCAAGGACGTTCCTTGGCAACTTGTTAACTAGTGTTTGATTAGCGAACGTTTCCTAATCAAACTAGAACTAAGGAGGAATTTGGATTGTGAGAAGCGT
Organism: Manihot esculenta; assembly: GCF_001659605.2. NCBI lineage: Eukaryota > Viridiplantae > Streptophyta > Magnoliopsida > Malpighiales > Euphorbiaceae > Manihot > Manihot esculenta. The sequence continues at coordinate 24,756,993 of NC_035167.2, read as the reverse complement.
CTTCCACATCCTAAACTAATTTATTGAGATAAATAGGAGTATTAAAGAATCAATGATCAATTCTAAACAATCTGAAATAGATCCATACTTCAACTAGAAGCTTTTCTCTTATTGATTTACTCATCTTTAAATTATTGCTTTCTTTTGCTATTTAGTGTTAATCCATCAACTCAAACCCCCCTCTTTTAATTACTTGTTATTTACTTAACCTAGTCATTATTAGGAAAATCATTAGTGTCAATTCCCTGTGGTTCGACCCTATTGCCACTATCTACAAGTTTATTGTTGATTGTTTAATAGGTTTATTTTTTACGGCTTCGACAACCGCTTATCAAAAATTGGCGCCGTTGCCGGGAAATTGATTTAAACTAACGTATTTTCCTTTTATGATCAGGGCTGATCGTAAAGAAGCTCTTCTTTACGATCCAGAAATTGAACACACTGCCAAGACCTTACAAGCATGGCTACGGTAAGTATGTCTTTTCTCTCTTCTCAAATTTCTGAACTAACCTCTGTGGTGAGAAATTATGGTATAGGTCAAGCCCAACAACTTCAACAAGCACATGCAGGATTCTATGGACAGCCAAGACATAATCCCTACCTTGACACATACAATTCAGGTTGGGGAGACAATATGAGCTATGGCTATACAAGGACAGACCACTACCATGACTACCAAAGAGATCTGCAATACAATCCATGTTGGGGGGACAATCTGAATTATGACTATGCAAAGGCTGACTACTACCAAAACTATCCAGCCCAAGCAACACCTCAGAACTCCCTTATGGAACTTGAAGAGAAGGTAAGGAAATTGGAAATTTCTGGGAAAATTCTCCAACAGCAAGTGGATCAAGCGGTTGACCATTGGAACACACACATATTAAGAAAAGAGGAAGAGCTTCAAGATCTATGGGACGATGACGAAGAAACAGACCAAGCTGCTGAGTCTGCGGCACAAATCCCCACTGCAGAATCTGCTGCTGTCCAAAAATCAGCACCAACCGAAGCTCCTGCTGCAAAAACAGCACCTGCTGTCCAAAAATCAGCAACTTCAGAAATTATCCCAACTGAACCAGAAGTTGCTGCACTTGCTGAAACTGCCAAAATTACACCAGAAATTACAGAATTTGTTGCTGTCCAAGTTGCTGAAAATAGAGACAGCAACTGCTGTCAAAATGCCACTACTGCTCGCAAATCAGCACCAGCCGAAGTACCTGTTACATCCCCTGCTGCTGTCCATAAACCAGCAACTGCTGGAAGTGCCCCAACTGAACCAAAATCTGCTGCTATTTCTGAAACAAACCAGCCCTCTGGAGAATCCAGCACAACCATATTGCTAGCACAGGTAAGTTGTTGTTTGCCCTCCCAAACTGAGATAAATCCAAGACAAAATGCTAGTGCCATCACATTGAGGAGTGGAAAAGAGCTACAAGACAGCAAGGCTAAAAAATTGCAAAAACAGGCCATGGAAGAAATTCTGCCAGAAAGTAATCAGGGCAGTGATTTGCCCAGATCACCAGAAAAGACAGAGAACGATTTGCCCAAATCACTGGGCAAATCACCCACAGACCAGGCAGAATCCAGTCAAAAGCAGAAACAACAACCTATGGAGAAATTCAAGGTACCTCCTCCCTTCCCAAAGAGATTTGCAAGGTCCCAAACGGAGAAAGAGGAAAAAGAGATATTGGAGACACTTCGCAAGGTGGAAATCAACATTCCCCTACTTGATGCTGTAAAGCAAATTCCAAGGTATGCCAAATTTCTCAAAGAACTATGCACCAACCGAAGGAAACTTGCTGAACGTGAAAAGGTAAGTGTGGGGGAGTGTGTTTCAGCTGTCATCCAAAGGAAACTACCAGCCAAATGCAAGGACAGAGGAATGTTTGCGGTTTCATGCAAAATAGGCAATGTGGGAATAAAGAAGGCCATGTGTGACCTTGGAGCTTCAATAAATGTCATGCCTCTGTCTATTTTTAACTTGTTGAATGCAGGTACACTCAAGAGCACCAGCATTGTGATCCAATTGGCTGACCGATCCATTGTCTACCCCAAGGGAGTGCTAGAAGATGTGTTGGTGCAAGTGGACCAATTAGTATTTCCAGCAGATTTTTATGTCATTGACATGGAGGAAGATAAGAGCAACACCACCTCTGATATCTTACTTGGGAGACCATTCTTGAGCACAGCAAGAACAAAAATTGATGTGCATGATGGCATATTAACCATGGAGTTTGAAGGGGAAATTATAAAATTTAATGTTTATGATGCCATGAAATTCCCCAATGATGTTTCTCCTGTTTATGGCCTTGATGTTATTGATGATTTAAGTCAAGAAGTTTTTGATTTTGATCAAGAAAACTTACTTTATGAAGGTCTTTGCAGGAGAGAAGAAGAGGACAGCAACACCAAGATAGACCAGATGGAGTACTGTTCACAGCTGGTTACAGGTGATTTGACCAGTGACTTGCCCAGTAAATTGGGCAAATCACCCCAAATCAGTGAGCAGACAGACTTAACAGAAGGTGATTTGCCCAGCAATTTGCCCAAATCACTGGGCAAATCAGACAACAAGCAGACAGGAAACCAGCAGACAGCAGATACACCAGATCTGAAACCCTTACCTAGCCACCTCAAATATGCCTACTTGGGAGCTGAAAATACACTTCCAGTAATTATTTCCAACCAGCTCAGCCAAGAAGAAGAAGAAAAACTCCTTGATGTGTTAAGGAAGCACAAAAAAGCAATTAGGTGGACCTTGGAGGACATAAAAGGCACTTCAAGACCATTCGGTGGAGGTTCAAGGCAGGATGCAGCACATGGAAAGCATGTTGCAGCTGCTGGTTCAACACTTTCTGCCCCACCACTGTGACAGACAGTGATTTGACCAGTGATTTGCCCAAATCACTGGCCAAATCACCCACAGGCCAGGAAGTCCTTTTCCCTTTTCTTCTTTTTTTTTTATTGTTTTTTATATACATGCTTACACATTGAGGACAATGTTTGTCATAGGTGTGGGGGTATTGTTAGGTTACTTTTGCATTGATTCCATCATCTATTTGTTTCTTTTTGTTTCTTTTTGTTTCTTTTTGCATTGTTCTTACCCCTTTTTGCACACACCAGTATTTTTTTCACACTTTCTGCACACACACACAGAATTTTGTCTTAGCTTTTGCTCTACTCAACATAGATAACAAGGTTAAAAGAGCTTTCCTTATCTCATGACCCTATTGATTTGCCACCCCTTTAAGCCTAAATTGAATCATTTACAGTATGTTACCTTCACTTAGGGAGTTCTTCTCTTGAATTGAATCCTTAAATTTGCTATGGTCAAGGGAAATAAAAATACAAATACATGCAAACAAAAAGTTAGTGTAACTCCCTATGAGCTGATTTGCCCAAACTATCATAAAAAACCAGCACAAAGCACAAATCATAAACCTGTTCCAATGGTCTAAGACTATGAACTGAGCCTAATAGCCACTTGGAGAAGTGACTGACTGAGTAACCGGGGGTGTATCACCCATGTACACAATCGCGTAAAAAGGTCAGTAACTTTTTCAAGCAAATAAGTTTCGATGGTCTAGACTATGAACAGAGCTAGTAGCCACTTGAACAAGTGACTAACTGAGTAACCGGAGGTGTATCACCCATGTACACAATCGCGTAAAAAGGTTAGTGACTTTTTCAGGCAAGGATAAGAATAAGTGCTGCTGAAAATAAAAATAAAAATTAAAAAAAAAAAGGAGAAAGAGAGAAGGTGGCAAGTCACTCTTAGGGGTTGCATTAAGCCTAACATAAAAGAATAAGCATGATTGAGTCAAAAACCTTTCTCTTGACCATGGTAGGTGAAAGGAAACAAGGAAAGGAGAGGATGACCTTGGTGCATGTACTCTATACTGTGATACTTCAATTTAGGAGTCTAGGGAGGGCTGATTAAGTGGTACTTAGGCTCAAAAGAAAAAGGGGGGCTTGATTGGCTAAGTTATTTGTTGCTTGAGGACAAGCAAAAAGCTAGGTGTGGGGGTATTTGACCAAGCATAATTTAGCCATGTTTTTAATATATTATTTACTGTTTATTTACACATTTTTCTAGCTTAAATTGTGTTTTTGTTATGTTTTTGTAGAAAAGGAAGAAATTGAAGAGTTGGAGAAAAAGTGCAGAAAATGACAGCAAATATGATTTGCCCAGTGATTTGCCCAAATCACTCGAAGAAACTGGGCAAATCACTTGCAGCGACAGAGACAGAAACTGGACTGAATCCCAGAGAGCGATTTGCCCAGTGATTTGCCCAAATCACTCGCAGAAACTGGGCAAATCACCTTGACAGCAGAACTTGACAGCAGAGGCGGGAAAACAGCTGGAAACCGAATTTTGAGTTTTCAGAAGTCCAAATCCAACTCAATCACTACCAAATCAATTCCAAGAGCCACGAAAGAGTCTCTCACTTAAGGAATTCCAGTTGCAATTAAATTCAACATCAAAAGAGGAATCACAAGCCAAATTAAAAAGGGATTTCAAAACCCTAGAAGGAGAGATTTCTTCAGCTATAAAAGGGCAACCTCCAAACCAGCAAGGGCATCTTCTGATCATCTCTCAGCTTCAGAAACTCTCCAGAAACGCAGCAATCTCTTCTTTCTTCTTTTCTTTTGTGATTTTGTCCACCATGAGTGGCTAAACACTTTCTTTTCTAGTTGAAGTTGGAAAATTCAGATTTGTGATGAATTGGGAGATTTAAATCTCCATTGTTAAACTTCTATTTATTTTCAATATTTATGCAATTTGATCTTTCTATAATTGTTGCTTTGCTTTTAGAATCAATTTAGGCCTATTGCTTTTAATTGCTTGAGTAACAATTGTTTGAATAGTTTAGGTCCGTAATTGCTTAGATCATTTAAACACACATTTAATCAAGTTGCATAATCTAAACTTGACCACGCGGTTGGCAAGGTTAGAATTAGGTTTCTCTAAGTCTTAATGCAGTTAGCAGTTGTTCGATGCCAAAGGCCCCAAGGACGTTCCTTGGCAACTTGTTAACTAGTGTTTGATTAGCGAACGTTTCCTAATCAAACTAGAACTAAGGAGGAATTTGGATTGTGAGAAGCGTCTTCCACATCCTAAACTAATTTATTGAGATAAATAGGAGTATTAAAGAATCAATGATCAATTCTAAACAATCTGAAATAGATCCATACTTCAACTAGAAGCTTTTCTCTTATTGATTTACTCATCTTTAAATTATTGCTTTATTTTGCTATTTAGTGTTAATCCATCAACTCAAACCCCCTCTTTTAATTACTTGTTATTTACTTGACCTAGTCATTATTAGGAAAATCATTAGTGTCAATTCCCTGTGGTTCGACCCTATTGCCACTATCTACAAGTTTATTGTTGATTGTTTAATAGGTTTATTTTTGACGGCTTCGACAACCGCTTATCTTATCTCTCCTTATGATTAAACCAATTAGGGAACGTCCTCTAATTAATTACTAATTAACAAATTGCCAAGGAACGTCCTTGGGTCTTAGGCATCAAAACAATTGTCAATTGCATTAAGAAATAGAGAGATCCAATCCTAACTACCCAAACGTATGGAGATAACGCTAGATCAAACAATTTCTTTGGTTTTTATCCCAAGTGTTCTCATGTAAGAATAATCCAAGCAATTACGAACTTAAATTATTCAAACTAACAAATAATTATTTTGCAATCAAAAATCAACGTAGATTTCAATAACAAAATAATATGAGAATTAAATATGAAATTGCATGAATATTGAATTTCCAAAATTAAACAATATTTGATCAAGTCTCACAACCCATTAAACAACTAAAGCTTCAACCAATATTCAACTAGATTAAAGAAATCAGCCACTCATTGGCTGAATTAAAAACAGAAAAATAAAATAAAAAAAAAGAAAAGAAAAGAAAGAAACCCGAAGGCGGTGGAGCTTGCGGAATTGCCGAATTGGAAATTCTCCCTTTTATGTGTGTCCACTGAAGGTCCTTTAAATAGAGCCAGAGGAGTCGCCCTAATTGGCTGCCCACGTGTGTAGATGGCGCATGTGCGCTGTGAATGTGGGCCGTCCAAGCTTTGTTGGAATGGAAGTGCGCTGTCCGCTGCTTGGCCCATATGCCTTGGCGGGGCCCATGTGTGTGAATTGATGATGCGGGAGCTTGGAGTGCCGGTCATGTGCACGAGCGGGCTGGGGTTGAAGCGGGTCCACGTGAAGAGCCCGAGCTGAGGTAGTGCACTGCTTGAGCTGAAGTGTGTGTGGACCGGTCCACTGGAGGGAATGGCAAAGTGGCGGCCATGCGCTGGAGTGGTGAAGGTGCAGTGGCCCATTTGAAATGTTGGTCATTTGCAATGTGTGATGAAATGGTGGCCATGTGAATGTGTCCCATGTGCTTGGCTTGGTTTGGCGGGCCCGTGTGCGTGAGTGGGCTGTGACGTGCGTGAATTGAGCCTTGCTTTGGTCCATTTGCAAGGGGAGCTTGCATGGGCTGAGGCGTGAGTGTTGAGGCGGGCCCACATGCATGTGTTTGAATGCGCGGGAATGTGGAGCGCGGGTTCATGCTGCGTGAATGGGCTGTGTGCGGGAATTTTGCGGGAGTGGGCCATTCAATTGCGGATCCATGTGCGGGTTGCTCTCTTTTGCTCCAAACAAGGCAGTTTTAGGGGGATTTTCTCCAAAATGTCATTTTACACCATTTTCTGCAAAATAATATTAAAAGCACTAAATTAAGCAGAAATCATGTAAATATTCATTAATAATATTAATATAAAATGGACTAAATTATGCTCTATCAAATACCCCCACACCTAGCCTTTTGCTTGTCCTCAAGCAAATAAACATAATTAAGTAAGCTTCCTTTCTCTAGATCCTTGTTTCCACTTAAACTCTTACTCAAGACCCCTATTTTGAAGCATTGTAATGAAGAATATATGCATGAAGATTATTCACCTCCTTTCCTTGTTTCCCTTTTGCTTACCATTGCTAGGATTTATTTTCCTCAAGAGAGACCATACATGCACATTATTTGTTAAGACTTTTTCTAGCTTTCAGAGTGACTTGCCCTTACCTTGAAGTACTTTATTCAGACTTTTGCACTTTAGATCTTACTTGAAAAAGTTACCAACCTTTTTACGTGAAGGTACATATTTGTGATACCCACCCCCAGTTACTCAGGTGGTCACCTTTCCAAGTGGCTACTGGCTCTGTTCATAGTCTTTTGACCATTGGAACAATCTTAGATTTGTGCTTTTGAGGTCTTTGCCTTTGCTGAATTTTCTTTCTCTCAATGATTTGGGCAAATCAACACCAATTGCTAAATCAAGCCACATTAAGTTCATTCACACAACTTTCAACTTATTCTCATCAATTGAAGGTCATCAATATATTTTTCACCGGCAAACTCAAAAATTCAATTCAAAAGGCAATTCTCAAACATGAATATAACTCACTGCAATTGATTCAACATAAGTTTAAAGAGTCATAATATCAATGGGGTCATGGAAAGAAAAGCTCATCCAACATAGTCTATATGATGAGTAAAGCATCTCAAAAACGGAAACAAAAATAAATAAATAAAAAAACTGTGGCTATCTGTGTGTGTTATTGAAAGCAAAACGAAAAAATTGAAAATCACACTGAAAAATGAAAATAAAAATTCAAACTGAAAATCAAAGCAAAAATTTAACAATTCAGAAATATGCACCCCCACACCTAAATCATGCATTGTCCTCAATGTGTAAAAAAACATAAAAGAACAAAGGAAACTGAGTACTCCCCTGGGTGTGGTGTGCATGGTGCGTCCACTTGATCAAGGCTCAAGTAATTGGGGAAGGGAAGAGAGTCCCAACTGTATTGAGCAAAAAGTGTAGCACTCTTTTTGATTTGGTCATAGCCCATCCTACTTTTTCCATGTACTCATGAAGTAACATGATTAGCTTCTCCTCTTTCAAATGAGGTGTGCCTCTAGCCCTTATGTTTGCATTTTTTAGCACTTCTAACTTCAATTGATATTTCTCCATGGGTGGCTGCAATTTGGCATTAAGTTCAGGCAAAACAAATTCTACCTTATCTGGAGGTTTGGGCAGGCATTGATCTGCATGCTCCTTTGGTCTGGGCCATTGGACTACCATTTGTTCCTCCTGGGCATGGAATGTTTGCATTGGAAGGATGAAAGGAGTTTCAGTTTCCTCCTTCTGCATAGGACCTAACTGAGGTGGAAGATTGATTTGTGTTGGAAGCTGAAAGGACGCTCCCGAGAGGATTTCAGGTACTCCTTCTTGCGCAAGATTGATCTGCAATGGAAGAATGAAAGGAGTTTCATGCGATGGACGCTGAAGAGGTGCAACTAGAAGAGTTGCAGGACTGTCCTGCGGTCCAAGCTGAGGTGGTTCAGTTGGAGTTCCTTCTGACTGCGCAAGATTGATCTGAAGAGGTGTGATTGGCTCTCCTTTGTTCTGTGCGTGTTTGCAGTCCATCTGTTGGATGTAACAGTTAGTTTCTTTCAGTTCTGGCTCTTTTTGGCTCTCTTCCTTGCAAGGATCATTGTTTAGTATATCATCTTGATTTGTATAAAAAAATATCTTTGCTCAAACAATCAATGATATCTAAATCAACAACAGGTTATGTTTGATCAGTTGGGTTGAACAAACAGTTTTCTGGTTGTGCCTCTTCAGCAGCTTGTTCTTGTACTTGCTAACTTTCTTCATCATCCTCCACATCTTGAAATTCTTGCTCTCTTCTTAGTATGAGTGCATTCAATGAGATGGACATTTGATCCATTTGTTGTTGCATCATGTGCATAGTCTTCATAATCTCATCAAGATTGGAATTTTGAGGTTCTGGTTGGGCTTGATAATCCTGGTAGTTGTTAGCCTTTGCATAACTGAAGTCTGGATAGTCTCTCCAACCTGGATTGTATGTGTTATAGTATGGATCATGTCTTGGCTGTTCATAGAATCCTCCAAATGCATGTCTAGGCTGGTCATACTGATAAAGTGTGGGACATTGAGAAGCTGGGTGTCCTACATATCCACAGATCATACATGGCTTTGGTGGCTGGGGCGCTTGAATCTGTTGCACTATGTCTATGGCAAGATCTTTCATAACAGATGTGAGTTGAGAATAGAGAATAGATGTATTTACCTCATCCATGATTCAGATCTGCGATGGTGACTTCTTCAGAGGCAGATTCGGTGGTGCTACCTTTTTTTTTATTTATTTTTTATTTGGTCCTGAAAGAAAAACAAATGAGTTAAATCAACTCCCCGGCAACGGCGCCAATTTTTGACTCGCGGTTGTCGAAGCCGGTAAAAAATAACCTTCTTGGTTATCAACAATTTACAACTGCAGATAGTGGTGAAGGATCGAATCCATAGAGAATTGATTACCTATTTATTTTTCTCAACAAGACCAATAAAATAAACTGAAAGCGGAATAAAAATAAATTGCAGTAAAGTAAAATGGGGGTTTGAGATTGATTTGATTAATGAACTACTAAAAGCAATTAAAATAAGCGAATAATAAAATAAAAGAGAAATAAACAATAAGAAAGCTCTAGTTGAAGTATTGGATCCACTTTAGTCATTGGGATTGATCACAGACACTTTGTTCTTTTGGGTTGATTCAATAGATTAGTTATGGGGATGGAAGATGCTTCTCACCACCATTATCTCTCCTTATGATTAAATCAATTAGGGAACGTCCTCTAATTAATTACTAATTAACAAATTGCCAAGGAACGTCCTTGGACCTTAGCCATCAAAACAATTGTCAATTGCATTAAGAAATAGAGAGATCCAATCCTAGCTACCCAAACGTATGGAGATAACGCTAGATCAAACAATTTCCTTGGTTTTTATCCCAAGTGTTCTCATGTAAGAATAATCCAAGCAATTACGGACTTAAATTATTCAAACTAACAAATAATTATTTTGCAATAAAAAATCAACGTAGATTTCAATAACGAAATAATATAATAATTAAATATGAAATTGCATGAATATTGAATTCCCAAAATTAAACAATATTTGATCAAGTCTCACAACCTATTAAACAACTAAAATTTCAACCAATATTCAACTAGATTAAAGAAATCAGCCACTCATTGGCTGAATTAAAAACAGAAAAATAAAATAAAAAAAAGGAAAAGAAAAGAAAGAAACCCGAAGGCGGTGGAGCTTGCGGAATTGCCGAATTGGAAATTTTCCCTTTTCTGTGTGTCCACTGAAGGTCCTTTAAATAGAGCCAGAGGAGTCGCCCTAATTGGCTGCCCACGTGTATAGATGGCCCATGTGCGCTGTGAATGTGGGCCGTCCAAGCTTTGGTGGAATGGAAGTGCGCTGTCCGCTGCTTCGCCCATATGCCTTGGCGGGGCTCATGTGTGTGAATTGATGATGCGGGAGCTTGGATTGCTGGTCATGTGCACGAGCGGGCTGGGGTTGAAGCGGGTCCAGGTGAAGAGCCCGAGCTGAGGAAGTGCGCTGCTTGAGCTGAAGTGTGCGTGGACCGGTCCACTGGAGGGAATGGCAAAGTGGCAGCCATGCGCTGGAGTGGTGAAGGTGCAGTGGCCCATTTGAAATGTTGGTCATTTGCAATGTGTGATGAAATGGTGGCCATGTGAATGTGTCCCATGTGCTTGGCTTGGTTTGGCGGGCCCGTGTGCGTGAGTGGGCTGTGACGTGCGTGAATTGAGCCTTGCTTTGGTCCATTTGCAAGGGGAGCTTGCATGGGCTGAGGCGTGAGTGTTGAGGCGGGCCCACGTGCATGTGTTTGAATGTGCGGGAATGTGGAGCGCGGGTTCATGCTGCGTGAATGGGCTATGTCCGGGAATTTTGCGGGAGTGGGCCATTCAATTGCGGATCCATGTGCAGGCTTGCTCTCTTTAGTTCCAAACAAGGCAGTTTTAGGGGGATTTTCTCCAAAATGTCATTTTACACCATTTTCTGCAAAATAATATTAAAAGCACTAAATTAAGCAGAAATCATGTAAATATTCATTAATAATATTAATATAAAATGGACTAAATTATGCTCTATCAGGTACTGTGAATATGGTGGGTAGAAAGGTGGGTATGGCATGTGAGAGTGATAAGGGTTAAAGCTGGGGTAATCCGATGTACCTCCCATCGAATACTCGGGATTATAAGAAAAGGGTGGGTAATGGGGTGGCTGAACAAATTCCGAGGCCTGAGTGCCTCCTTAGGACTCTCCCATGCCTTCTTCCGACATACTTACTCTGAGACTGCCATCCCTCCTCTGATCCACATCCATATCATTCCCCACATCTGTTGACATTCCACCTTGCACTGTCCCCCTTCTGCTCACATCAAAAGACCTTCTAGGGTCCCTTGATGCTCTCTCCCTGCTAGACCTGCAGGACATTGCCCTAGGCAATGCAGGAGGACGGGCATCCGTGCCCTCGTCCTGGGGTGGTACTCTAGTCAATCGTGCAGATCGACGAGTTCCTCTCATCTCGCTTACTGAAAAACAGCACATAACACATAGAACATTAGCATCAAATGGTTCATGTGCAAACACATGAACCCGCATCACATACAACACATATCATTAATGCACATGCATATAATCATGGCATTTCACATCAGCATTCAAGACAGGACTCTACATCCTATCCTAGTGGACATGATTTTCCTACTGTGCTTGACCTTCTATAACATCTATGAGCCCGACACTCTAGGTCTGACCATATGAACCTGGCTCTGATACCAATCTGTAACAACCCAAAAATCGGACCGCTACTGGCGCTAGGATCCAGATCGGCTTAAGGCCGCCGGGAGCCATAGCAAGCCAAACATTCATCCTGTATACCTGTTTAATCCCATACATGATCAACACATACATAAAAATTTTGAACTTTCTCATTCATTTACCAAACTCAACCTGTGTATGCACTATTCACATACATAATCATCAACCCCACACTGGAGTCCTCAACAATGCTCCAATGGGGTAACATAGCATATATTAAGTTTGGTCTACATAAACATCATTAAACCATCACATTTGAAAAATCATGTATCAAAAGGGATTAACATACAAACTAGGGTCAAGCATAATTCTATCCTCAATAACACCATTACATTACATAACTGTTTAATACTATTCATTACATTACTGTGCTAAACATTACATTTTAATGGTTATCATGTCCACCACTAGCTATTACATGACCATGACTTTACTCTAGCTGACCTCCTGGTCTATCCCGTACCTGCAAACCTGGGGGATTAAGGGAGTGGGGTGAGCTACTAGAGCCCAGTGAGCAGAATAATAAAACATTTAAAACATATGCTATAATGGAATGCATCACATCACAGACAAATCACATCACAGACAAATCACATCAAGGATGAACTTGTCACCATTTAGCCCTCCATACAGTCTAATCATGCCAGGGGCGTAGAGCAGGCACGCCTGGACTTCCATATCATAACATACATATCCAATCGTGCCGGGGGCGTAGTGCAGGCCACACTCGGACTTTCTCTTACATAGTGCCAGGGGCGTAGTGCAGGCACGCCTGGACCTCCATATCGTATCATCATGTCATAACATATGAGGGCTAATGGGTCATTCAACATTCATCCACATCAACAACATAATATGCAATGCAACATATTCGTGAATTCTAATGCAAGCACCCTAATATATCTCATGGCATTCGTGATGCGTGAATCATGCTAAAACTTTCATTATTTGCTCAGAAACATAAAGAGTTATTCCACTCACCTTAGGCTAGCTCTGATAAGATACTGAAGTAGCTGACTCACTGCTGGGGTCCTCGGTTCCTCGGGTCCGAACCTACACAGGTGGACTCAAATGAGGGACCAAACATTCATGAACATGACTCTAAAAATACTCCCCAAAAACCCCCTAAAACACCTTAAAACAATCATAAGAAACATGCAAAGGAAGGCTGGACAGGGCACTTTCGGCGGCAGGTTCGGCGGCCGAAAGTCCTTCCAGAGACGAAATTCATGCACCTTCGGCGGCACTTTCGGCTGCCGAAGGTTCCTTCCAGAGACGAAACTCATGCATGTTCGGCAGTGACAGGAGCGGTTGTCGAAGCCGGTAAAAAATAACCTTCTTGGTTACCTACAAATACAACTGTAGACAGTGGTGAAGGATCGTATCCACAGAGAATTGATTACCTATTTATTTATCTTAATCAAGACCAATCAAACCAATTGAAAGCACAAGTGAAAGCAAGTGATTGCAAATAGAACAAAAGTAAAGTGCAAGGAAAGTAAAAAAGGGGGGTTTTGAGATAATTTGATTAACAACTAATGAAAGTAATTAAAACAGCAAGTAATAAAAATAAAAGAGGAAATCAATAAGAGAAAGGTCTAGTTGAAGATATGGATCCACTTTGGTTGTTTGGGTTGATCATTGAAACATGGTTACCTTGATTGATTCAATAGGTTGGTTATGGGGGTGGAAGACGCTTCTCACCACCATGTCTTTCCTTATGAACAATTTGATTAGGGAACGTCCTCTAACCAATTACTAATCAACAAATTGCCAAGGAACGTCCTTGGGCCATAGGCATCAAAACAATTGCCAATTGCATGAAGAACAAGAAAGATCCAAACCCTAACTACTCAAACGTATGAGATGATGTTAGATCATGCAATTTCTTGGTTTTTACACCAAGTGTTCTTAGATCAGAATATTTCCAGCAATTACGGACTAACAAATATCCTAATCAACAATCAATTAACTTTGCAATCAAGAATCAAGTGGCCAATTTGATCAAAACAACAAAGCAATCTTTATAATTAAGCACAATTGCATGAATATTGAATAAATCAAAAGCAAACACTTTATGTTCAGATCTCACAACCTTTTAAACAACCTTAGTTTCAACCAAACTTCAACTAGAAAAAAGGTTTCAGCCACTCATGGCTGAACCAAAACAGAAAATTAAAGAAAAGAAGAAAGAAGAACCGAAATTGAGGGGAGAAGCCCTTTGGAGTGTGGCTGCCCTTGCTTGGCCGAATTTGGAGAGTTGAATTGTGCCTCTTCTTGTGTTCTTGAGGCCTTTAAATAGGTGTTGAGAGGCTGCCTATTTCCTTTTTAGTATCCATGAGTCTTTTGGAGACTTCCCAAAGTGCCCTTGGTGAGTTATGTGCCTTCTTTGTGTATGGGTGAAGGCAAAAACGTGGAGCATGCAAGTGGGGGCTTTTTAGTCTTTTAATTGCTGTCCAAGATCTTCAAGATACTGCCCAAGGTGTGTCCAAGAGGCTGCCCACGTTTTTGGAGTGTGCCCATTCACTAAAGAGGAAGGTGGAGCCTTTTATGGAAACTTGAATGTGCATGGCATAAAGTGGGAAACATGTGATCTTGAGATTTGGCTTCCTTAATGAGTGGGATCTTGAAATCCAATATCTGAATATGAATCTTGGACATTTGAATTTCAAAATACTTTCCTTCTTTGGCTCTTCAATTATGGCAGCTTGAGATATGGCTTCTTGAATAAGGAAAAGGCAACTTGCTGATTTGAAATTCGAATTTCAAATGGCTTTGGCTGAATGTTCTTTCCTTCTTTGCCACTTTCCTTATTTAGAACTTTCCATATTTAGCTTGACTTGATTTCAACTTAGCAGGCTTGCTCTCTTTTGCTCCAAATAAGGCAGTTTTAGGGGTATTTTCTCCAAAGTGTCCTTTTACACCATTTTCTGCAAAATAATATTAAAAGCACTAAATTAAGCAGAAATCATGTAAATATTTATCAATAATATTAATATAAAATGGACTAAATTATGCTCTATCAGGCAGCACCTTCGGCGGCTGAAAGTCCCTTCCAGAGCCGAAAGTCCTCTTTCGGGGGCAGGGTTCGGCAGCCGATACATGCTACCACAGGCAGGTTCGGCGGCCGAAAGGGCCTTCGGCTGCCGAACCTGGGTCCTCCCAAAGTGGCAGAACCCAGCCCTTCTCATGCACAAATGCCTCCCAAACTACACAACTCAACCAAACCACTTCCAAAGCATGCATGCACACATACATAAGCTCCTAGGGGCTTCAAACTACCCTAAACCCCAACTACAACACATCAAACACACATAAACAACCCGCATTGCTCATAAATACAACATAAACCCATAAACTCAAATAAAACCTAAACATGCATTTCTACCCCAAAAACTTCATAAAACTCGTTTAAAACATATAAGAATGGTAGGATCGAAGCTTACCTCTTGAAGATCTAGAGGAGAAATGATCCTAACTTGGAGATGGGGGAGATCTCAACTTTTGGTCTCCAAGCCCCAAAACTTGCTCAAATATCTTCAATCAAGATAAAACTTGTTAAAACTTGAAAGATCAAAGAAAAACATCAAAAATCAACCATGGGAGAGCATGGACTCACCGTTGGCCGAAAATGGGGAGAAAGCTCGCCCATTTCGGCCATGGAGTCCTTTTATAGGGGCTGCCAGACCACCTTTCGGCAGTCTAAGGTGCCTCCAAAACTCATGCAAGTTCGGTGGCCGAACATGAGGTTCGGCGGCCGAACCTTGGCCACTTTTGAAAGCCTAACTTGCCCTCCTAAACTATCCCACGTTCGGCGGCCGAACTTGAGGTTCGGCGGCCGAACCTGGAAAAGTCTCCATGGTCTATTTCATTCAAAACTCAATTCCTTTCTTTCTTAAAACCATCAAATACATTAAAACATTTATAAAAACATGATTTTCCCCTTCTAGAGGTTTCCGACATCCGAGATTCCACCGGACGGTAGGAATTCCGATACCGGAGTCTAGCCGGGTATTGCATGAAGGAACTACTAGTTGTGGTTGTAGTGTTATCTAGTTACAGATTTAATTTAATTATCTGTTGTTTGCACTCTGCAGCATAAATTTTCATCATATTTTGTGCAATTAATTTTAATTAAAACTCATATTGGTAAGCAATATAGGCATCGATTTTTTCCTAATTTTTCCTATTCTCTTTTCCTTTGCTTTCATCTAATTGAAGAACAAGTTGTGGAGGATCAAGTAGCAAGAACTTTGAAGAAAGATAAAAATTTCCAAGGCAAAAAGCCTACATGATAAGAAAACATGCAAATGTCTGAAATTCACTTGCAAAAACAGCTTTATACAAAGACTAAAGCTCAGTACCTCACTTGTAACTTCCATTGAAGTTCGTTGGTCATTTCACTTTTGAGTGGGACACCTCTGTTTCAACTTTGGTAAGTGATACGAATGCCTTTATTATACAAAAGCAATCCGTCAGAAAACTTAGAATTGTAAAACACCCTTTTAATGGTTATTCATGCATTGCTTAATCTTCTTTGCTACTTTTAATTTTTCAAACTAATTAATCTCATCTGCTATCAAAATCAAAATCAAAATCCTAGCTAACCCGCAATATCTAATTAATGCTAAAGCTTAAAAGTCATCAATTGACCATGTGAAATTATATTCAATTTTGCTAACTGCCAAAATTGATGATTTTTTAAAGCAACAACGTAAGCTAAAAAAAATGTGATAGGAGTAGGCCAGGGTGATAATTCGTGGCTAATTAATTTAATAAAAATTAATCACATATCTAAATGAGGTCCAACTTATACAACACAAAGGCATACATATTTAGTTTGTTGTCTTTAATTATGGTTTTCTTTTTGTTTAAATTATTCATGCTTAGCCTTAATTGATTTTCACTTTGCACAATATATCTCGGATGCTGATCAGTTTTGTTTTATTGGTAATAGATCATAAAGTAGCTATAAATTGTGATGTGGATATAACTGAATGATGATATGTCATGTTCTTTTTTCTTTAACATGTGAGATATTGTGAAGAGAATGATCTACACTGGAAGGCTTGAAAAATATGGATTAATGATTTTTTTTAAAAGTGATATTGCTAATTAAATGTATACATTTCTTCATTAGTTATCTAAAACATTAATATATTTTTGTTTAAATTAAGAGAAGTATAAAACTTTAACACAATGGCTTAATAGGATAGCGTAATTACATATTTAACCTAAAACTTTAACACAATGACTCAATAGGATCTTTCCTACATATATCTTTTACTTTAATTCCCCCTCTCATTTTTCTAACTTTAATATATATATTTTTACTATGGATATCTTATATAGGAAAATGAATGCCAATTGACAATGGATGTACAATAGGCTCAAAGATAGGTTGTTGTTTAATATCAAATTTTTAAACGGTTTGGAGGAGTTCATACAATTTGCTTTAACCCGTCCTGAACGTATGGATGGTATGAATATAAGATGTCTTTGTAGTATAAGAAGGTGTTCGAATCACAAATTCCTAACTATGGACGATGTACGATATCATGTGATGAAAAATGGTTTCATCCCTAATCACCATATGTGAACATCACATGGTGAATATTGGGATGATCAAGGAACCACTAGTGTGCAATTGTCTGAAACTATCATGGAAAATGATTTCCAAACTGAGGCTAAGGGCCAATACCATGAAATGGTACTTGAAGGGTTTGGTTTACCGCTTCAAATTGAATACATGGAGGAGGCACCAAATGCCAAAGCACAAAAGTTGTATGAAATGTTACAAGCAGCAAATGAAAAGTTATGGCCAGGATGCAATAAGTACACAAAACTAGCTGTTGTGGCACATTTGGTGAATATGAAATCAAAACATCATTTCTCTGTAAAATGTTTTGATTAGATTGTCGAGTTTGTGAAAGAAGTTCTACCTGAAGATAGTGTGATTCAATATAATTTTTATAGAACAAAAAAGTTAATAGAGGGTTTGGGTCTTCCAGTGGAAAAGATTGATTGTTGCAAAAATAGTTGCATGATATATTGGTCTAGTGACAGTGAGTTACAAGAATGCAAGTTTTGCTAGCTTCCTAGATATAAATGCATGGTAAATAGCTTGACAAAGCAAGTTGTTAAGAAACCATATAAGAAGATGTATTACTTTCCTCTCACTCCAAGGTTACAAGGACATTATTCATTAGATGCAACAACAACCCATATGAGATGGCATGATGAATATGAATATGAGGAAGGGGTTATGCATGTTATCCGTTATTTGGCCCAGAGATAAGGAATGTGATGCTTGGATTGTCTACTGACAGATTTCAACCATTTGGACAATCTGGCCAATAGTACTCATCTTGGCCCATCATTCTGACATCATATAATCTTCTACTATGGCTGTATATGAAGTTAGAATATATGTTTCTCACTGTTATAGTTCTGGGCCCGAATAATCCTAAATTTAAAATTGATATATTCTTACAACCATTGATCGAAGAACTAAAATAATTATGAAATGTGGGTGTTGAGACATATGATGTGGATAAGAAATAAAATTTTCTCATGCGGGTAGCTTTGCTATGGACTATTAGTGACTTTCCTGCTTTTGCCATGCTTTCTGGTTGAAGCACTACAGGAAGGCTTGCATGCCTATATTGTATGGATAACACCAATGCATTTACTTTGCCAAGAGGTGGCAAACAATGTTGGTTTGATAATCATCGCAAAAATTTTTGGACCACAAGCATCCATGGCGAAAGAATAAATCATGATTTAGAAAAAAATAAAGTTGTAACTGAACATGTACCTCCAGTAAAGACTGGAGAGGAAATTTTACATGAGATAGAGAGTCTTGGATTTATGAGAGTGACAGAGCCAGGGTAAAAGCTATTATCAGTAAGACATGTGGATGGAGGAAACACAGCATATTCTGGGATTTACCTTATTGGAGTTCCTTGCTTGTTAGACACAATCTTGATGTAAAGCATATTAAAAAGAATTTTTTTGATAATTTGTTCAATACCATTATGAATATTGAGGGTAAAACAAAAGATAATGCAAAAGCAAAAGAAGATATGAGGGAAATATGTCGTCAGCCTGAGTTGGAGATTAATGCAGAAACTAGCAGGTATTCAAAAGTAATATATGCATTGGACAAATTAGCAAAGCAAGTTATTTGTGAATGGATGAAGGGACTCAGATTTCCTGATGGTTATGTGTCTAACATGGCTCGATGTGTCAACATGAGCAAGTATAGATTATTTGGGATGAAAAGTCACGATTGTCGTGTTTTCATGCAAAGGCTGTTGCCTATTGCTTTTCGTGAATTGTTACCAATGAGAGTGTGGGAAGCAATTACCAAACTAAGTATTTTCTTTAAGCAACTAACGAGCACGATCTTACAGGAGGAAGATATGCAAAGGCTTGAAGAGGACATTTCGGTCATACTATGCAAATTGGAGCAAATATTTCCTCCTAGTTTCTTTGACTCGATAGAACATCTTCAGATTCATGTTGCATATGAAGCTTGCATTGGGGGCCTTATGCAATATCGTTGGATGTATTCTTATGAGGGTAATAATTAATCCCTGATACTTTCTCAAAGTATCAATTATTTAATATGCTTAATTTGTGTGCTAATTTGTTTTGTAATACAGGTGCAATGGAATTTTAAAGAAGAATATTAAAATAAAGCCAAAGTTGAAGGATCAATTGCTAATGCATACTTGGTAGAAGAAGCATTTTCTTTTTGTGCTTACTATTTTGAGTTACATGTTTCTACAAGGCATCAATGGGTTCCACGTAATGATGATGGTGGTGTAGTGGAAGATCAAGAGATTGAAGGAAATTTATAAATATTCAAATATCCGGATAGACCCATAAGTCAATCAAAGAAAAAGATATTGACAAAGGAGGAAAGAAATGACACTCATTTATATATCTTACTAAATTGTGAAGAAGTTTCGTCATTTATCAAGTAAGTGCTAAAATGTCAAATTATAAATTTAATAGTCTTCTAAAATGCATAGATATTCATAGAAATAACTAAAGTTGTATAATTTCTCCTAATGCAATAATATATATTGAGGAACTACGGAGGATATCACCTAACATTACTGATGGCGAGGTACACATCAGATTGAAGAACAACTTTCCCATATGGTTCAAAGGATACATAAGCTTTATAATACTTGCAATACAACGCATTTGGTGAATGAATCAAAATTAAATTTATATGTTCACTTTTTGTAATAGGTACATGAACCAACCAATATAGTGAACAACCTCTCATCCAAGATTTAGCCAAAGGATCTCTAAATACAGTGAATGTGTACACTGGGTGCTATGTAAATGGATACAAATTTCAAACTGAGGGACAAAGTGCTAATTGAACGACAGTCAATTGTGGCATATTCATTAAAGGAACAAACTATAGTGATCAATCAAGTGATTACTATGGTAAGTTGATAGAGGTTCTTAAAGTAGAGTACCCAGCTTTACCTATCAAGTGGACAGTTTTATTCAACTGCGAAAGGTTCGATCCTACCCTAAATGTTGGAGTGCAAATTCATTTGATGTATAATATTGTGGATGTAAATCAAGAAGGATATTTTGTAAGTATGAGCCATTTGTTTTGGCTAGCCAGGCACAACAAGTTTATTTCATTCCTTATCCTTCTTTAAGATGAGGAAGGTCTGATTTGCAATCTATGATAAAAATTAAAGCCAGGCCAGTGATTGAATTACCAAATGTTGTTGTAGCTTCAACAGTGTCAACAAAAGTTGCATATCAAGAAGATACTATAACTTTGTAGCCTTTAGTCTTAAATGAAAAAGGATTACCTGAGGCATTAAATGATCCAGCGGGTGGTGAAGTGTGTATTTTGAAAGTGGTTGAAGAAGAAAAAGATGAAGAGACATATCATTATTCAACTTCAGACAATGATGAAAATTACATAGATTAGTAAACTCTAAGCTATATAGTAAACTTTTTTGCTCTAATTATCTTTTTTATTATTGTTGATTATTTTTACTTTTATAACATACTAATCTCCTGTTGGACATTTTTTGTGCAGATATGGCTAGGGGTAGAGGTAAAGAAGATGCACATAATGTTGATCGTGGTGTTTTAACGGGTACAGATAGAGGTCGAGGCCGAGGTGATCCAGAAATTGTTCATGGTTGAGGCACTACAGCCACTGCACCTACTTCAGCTACCTTTAGAGCCCCTACACCTACTCCAACAACCCCTGTACAATACTAAGCCCCTACAGCCCCTACACTTGCTCCAGTTGCCCCTACAGTCCTTGCACTTGATCCAATTGCCCCTACTGCCCCAACTTTTTTGAGTTCTATTCCTGGATCGAGTGCTAGCAGATTTGCACTAGGCATGGGAGATTACTCATATACAGCCTCATCAAATGCTACTAGGACCTACTATTATGCACATGCAAGTGGAAAGTAAGTACAGTGTATAAGATTACTTATCATTGTATTACATATCTTTGTTATTAGTTTTCATTTTTGGTTAATCATTTAAAAATAACTATAATGAATATTTATAAATTATGCTCTCATTGTTAAACTATTATAATCTTATGCCATCTGAGAAGACATCTGGTGTCTGCACAAAGATTTTTCAAAGGTACAATTGTAATACCCGGCTAGACTCCGGTATCGGAATTCCTACCGTCCGGTGGAATCTCGGATGTCGGAAACCTCTAGAAGGGTAAAACCATGTTTTTCACAAAAAGTTTTAATGTATTTTATGGTTTTAAGCAAGAAAGGAAATGAGTTTTGTATGAAAAATAACCTTGGAAGAAGACCCAGGTTCGACCGCCGAACCTCAAGTTCGGCTGCCGAACATGCATGCATTTCGGGAGTGCTTTAGGCCCCCGAAGGCATGAGTGAGGGAAGTCTAGGTTCGACCGCCGAACATGGCATGCATGCAGAGGCACGTTAGGCCCCCGAAAGTGGCCTGGCCAGCCACCTATAAAGGGGTCCCCATGTCCGAACGGGTGAGCTTTTCTCCCCGTTTTCGGCCAAGGTGAGTTCTCCGCCGTCCCTCATCGATTTTGAGCTTCTTCCTTCGAATCTTCATGATTTTCTTATGAGTTTTCACTTGGTTTGAAGATATTTGAGCAAAAGAGCAAGTTTTGAAGCTTGGAGACCAAAGAGTTGATTTCTCCCCATCTCCAAGCTAGGATCGTCTTTCCTCTCGATCTTCAAGAGGTAAGCTTAGATCCAACCTTCCTTGTATGTTTTAAACAAGTTTTATGAAGATCTATGGGGTAGAAATGCATGTTTAGGTTATTGTTGAGTTTATGGGTTTATGTTATGTTTATGAGCAATGTGGGTTGTTTGATGTGTTTTGGTTGGGGTTTAAGTTAGTTTGAGACCCCTGTGTGCTTGTTGGCTTGAGTTTGCATGTTGTAGACTAGGTAAATGCAGGATGGAATGGATTGGGAGGCATTGGTGCATCTTGGAGCTGAGTTTCTGCCCTTTTGGGAGAACTCAGGTTCGGCTGCCGAAGGAACTTTCGGCCGCCGAACCTGACTATGGAGGCCAACTTTTGGCTGCCGAACCCTGCCCCCAAAAGTGGACTTTTGGCTCTAGAAGGGAGTTTCGGCCGCCGAAGGTGCCGCCGAACATCCATGAGTTTCAGCTCTGGAGGGACTTTCGGTCGCCGAACCTGCAGCCGAAAGTGCCCTGTTCAGCCTTCCTTTGCATGATTTATGTGATTGTTTTAAGGTGTTTTAGGGGGTTTTTGGGGAGTAGTTTAGAGTTATGTTAGTCCTTGTTTGGTACCTCATTTGAGTCCACCGGTGTAGGTTCGGACCCGAGGAACCGAGGACCCCAGCAGTGAGATAGCTGCTTCAGAGTCATTAGAGCTTCAGCCAGAGGTGAGTGGAATAACTCTTTATGCTTTAAAGTAAATAAATCAGTTCTTAACATGATTCACGCATCATGAATGCCATGAGATATACTAGGGTGCTTGCATTAGAATTCACGAATATGTTGCATTGCATAATATGTTATTGATGTGGATGAATGTTGAATGATCCTTTAGCCCGCACTATGTTATGATATGATGTGATACGGTATGGAAGACCAGTGAGGCCCATTCTACGCCCCTGGCATATTGGAATGTTATGTTATGTAATGTAAGAGAAAGACCAGTGAGGCTCAGTCTATGCCCCTGGCACTATTGGAATGTGTAGTGGGCTATTGGTGACAAGTTCATCCTTGATGTGATCTGTTTGTGATGTGTTGCATTTCATGAAAGCATGAAATTTAAATTGAATGTTCATTTATTATGCTCACTGGGCTTTATAGCTCACCCCTCTCCCTTAACCCCCAGGTTTGCAGGTACGGGATAGACCAGGAGGTCAGCTAGAGTAAAGTTATAGTCATGTAATAGCTAGTGGTGGACGTGATAAATATTGAAATGTAATGTATAGTTCAGTAATGAAATGTTTTATGATATGTAAACCAAACTTAAAATATGTTATGTTACCCCATTGGAGCATTGATGAGGACTCCAATGTGGGGTTAATGATTATGTATATGATTAGTGCATGCACAGGTTGAGTTTGGTGAATGAATGAAAAGAAAAGTTCAAAATTTTTATGTATGTGTTGATCATGTATGGGATTAAACAGGTATACAGGATGAATGTTTGGCTTGCTACGGGTCCCGGCGGCCTTAAGCCGATCTAGATCCTAGCGCCGATAGCGGTTCGATTTTCGGGCCGTTACAGATTGATATCAGAGCCCTAGGTTCATATGGTCGGACCTAGAGTGTTGGGCTCATAGATGTTCTAGAAGGTCAAGCACAATAGGAAGATTATGTCCACTAGGATAGAATGTAGAGTCCTGTCTTGATTGATGATGTGAAATGCCATGATTATATGCATGTGCATTAATGATATGTTATGTATGTAATGTATGTGATGCGGGTTCATGTGTTTGCACATGAACCATTTGATGCTAATGTTTATGTGATGTGTACTGTTTTCCAGTAAGCAAGATGAGAGGAACTCGTCGATCTGCACGATTGACTGGAG
This sequence comes from Manihot esculenta, assembly GCF_001659605.2. Classification (NCBI taxonomy): domain Eukaryota; kingdom Viridiplantae; phylum Streptophyta; class Magnoliopsida; order Malpighiales; family Euphorbiaceae; genus Manihot; species Manihot esculenta. The sequence continues at coordinate 24,733,136 of NC_035167.2, read as the reverse complement.
TACCACCGGAGGATGAGGGCATGAATGCCCATCCCCCTGCATTGCCAAGGGCAATGTCTAGCAGGTCTAGCAGGGAAAGAGCAGAGAGAGACCCTAGAAGGTCTTTGGATATGAATAGAAGCATATCAGTAAGGGGAACAGTTCAAGGAGGAATGTCAGAGGATGTGGGGGATGATATGGATGTGGACCAGAGGAGGGATGGCAGTCTTGGAGTGAGTATGTCTAAAGAGGGAATGGGAGAGTCCCAAGGAGGCACTCAGGCCTCGGGATTTGTTCAGCCACCCCAGTACCCGCCCTTTTCTCAAAATCCCGGGTATTCGATGGGAGGTACATCGGATTACCCCAGCTGTAGCCCTTACCACCCACACATGCCATACCCACCTTTCTACCCACCATACCCACAGTACCCTATGTACCTACCCCCATCCTTCTACCCAGGTACAACAGACCCTAACCCAGGGAATGTTGCACCTCCTCCACCATCAGCAGAACCTAATGTTCCAGAAATCCAAGTGCCTAAACCTACCTCATCTAGAGGGAGCAAGGTCAAGATGACCGATTACATGAAGCTGGGTGCTCCCCAGTATGAAGCAGGTAATGACCCATTTGTGTACCTTGAGAGGGTCAGAACGATTACAGATGAGATAGGAGCTGATGACAGTAGAGCCATTCAGATGGCTGGGTTCACACTGAAATGCAAGAAGGCCCGTGAGTGGTTCAAGAACTATGTGAACCCGAGATTGGATAGCCTATCATAGGAAGAGTTTGCAAATGAGTTTGCAGGATGGGCTTTCCCTGACAGTTCAAGGGAGCTGAAGATGATTGAATTTGAACAGTTGAGGCAGACAGAGGAAATGAGTGTGGATGAGTATACAGACAGATTCTTGGAGCTGTTGCCGTTTGCTGGGCAGAATCTGGACACAGATCAGAAGAAGTCAAGGAGGTATATCATGAGGCTCCATTCCAGGTATTCCTCCTTGATTCAGTCAGCAGAGAGGGAGAGTTTCCATGCCATAGTGGATATGGCTCGGAGGATGGAGGCTAGTGCAATCATCGAAGGGAAAGTCAAGCAGTCTGTGGCACAGCCTTCTGGTTCCAAGACCCCAAGTGGGGGAAGGTTAGACCCTTCTTCTCTAAGTTCAGGCAGTAAGAGGTGGAGCAGTACCACCAAGAAGTCAAAGAAGAACAAGTTCTGGAGCAAGATCAAGTCAGGTCTGGGATTGGGAAGTGGCTCGAGCTCAGGTGCAGATAATGCAGTATGTAGGAAGTGTGGGAAGCCGCACAAGGGTGTATGTCTGGTTGGGACGACAGCCTGCTTCAGGTGTAGGCAGGAGGGACACATGGCTCGGGAGTGTCCTAGAGCAGCTTTTATGGCACAGTCTCAGCAGACAGCCTCTGGTAGTGTGGCTCAACCAATAGCTCCAGCCGTGACTCAGACTAGTGGCAGAGGCAGAGGGAGAGGGGCAGCCTCTTCTTCAGCGGGTTTCAGAGGTGAAGGTCCATCAGCCCCAGCACGGATCTTCACAATGACACAGCAGGAGGCAAATGCATCGAACACCGTGGTGGCAGGTAATCTCATCATTGGTTGCTCCGATGTTTATGCCTTAATGGACCCTGGTGCATCTCATTCTTTCATTGCTCCGAGGGTCGTCGAGAGGTTGGGATTGATGGTCTCTGGGTTAGAGTGTCCCATATGGGTCAGTGGGCCTAAGTGCGACCCATCAGTGGCAGAGTCAGTCTGCCAGTATCCAGTTTTTGTTGAGGGAAGATGCCTTTCAGCCGACCTTGTGGTTCTAGATTTGACAGATTTTGACGTCATTATAGGGATGGATTGGCTATCTACCCATGGTGCTACCTTGGACTGCAGAGACAAGGTAGTCAAGTTCAGATGTCAGGATAGGTCAGGGGTTGTCTTCAGAGGAGACAGGGGGAGTACACCTAGAGGTTTGATATCAGCCCTTCAGGCTCGTAGGTTGCTCAGGAGGGGTTGTCAGGGTTTTCTGGCTCATGTGAGAGAGCTGGATAGTCATGTTAGAGAGCCCGCCTCAGTGCCCGTGGTCAGAGAGTTTTTAGACGTTTTCCCAGACTAGCTGCCAGGTTTACCACCTGCTAGGGAGATAGAGTTTGAAATTGAGTTGATGCCTGGAACTAGACCGATCTCTATCCCTCCCTACAGGATGGCACCAGCAGAATTGAAGGAGCTTAAAGAGCAGTTGCAAGAGCTGGTAGATAAGGGCTTCAACCGACCGAGTACCTCACCTTGGGGTGCTCCAGTGCTATTTGTGAAAAAGAAGGATGGATCCATCAGACTTTGTATCGACTACAGGCAGTTGAACAAGGTCACTACCAAGAATAAGTACCCGTTGCCAAGGATCCACGATCTATTCGACCAGCTAGCCGGAGCAGGGTGTTTCTCCAAAATAGATCTGAGATCGGGGTACCATCAGCTGAGGATAAGAGAAGAGGATGTGTCGAAGACAGCATTCAGGACCAGATATGGGCACTATGAGTTCCTTGTGATGCCGTTCGGGTTAACCAATGCCCCTGCAGCATTCATGGATCTCATGAACAGAGTTTTCAGTCAGTACCTGGATCACTTTGTCATTGTCTTCATAGATGATATCTTAGTGTATTCCAGGGATGCAGAGGAGCATGCCCATCATCTGAGATTGGTTTTGCAGACCTTGAGGGAACACGACTTGTATGCCAAGTTCTCCAAGTGTGAGTTATGGCTGAGGAGCATTTCATTCTTGGGGCACGTTGTGTCAGAAAGTGGAATCGAAGTGGACCCCAAGAAGGTGGAAGCTGTAGCTAACTGGCCTAGACCCACTACAGTGACAGAGATCAAGAGCTTCTTGGGTTTGGCAGGTTACTACAGGAGGTTCGTTCAGGACTTCTCTAAGATTGCAGCTCCTATGACCAGACTGACGAAGAAGAATCAGAAGTTTGTATGGACTGACCAGTGTGAAGAGAGCTTTGAGGAGCTAAAGAAGAGGTTAACTTCAGCACCGGTGTTAGCTCTGCCGACCAGTAATGAGGACTTCACGGTTTTTTATGATGCGTCCCATGTGGGACTGGGTTGTGTGCTGATGCAGAATGAAAGGGTGATTGCTTATGCTTCTAGGCAGCTGAAGAAGCACGAGTTAAATTACCCTACACATGACCTAGAGATGACAGCAGTAATCTTTGCACTCAAGATGTGGAGGCATTACCTTTACGGGGTAAGATGTGAGATCTTCACATATCATAACAGCCTGTAGTACATCTTGAGTCAGAGAGAGTTAAATCTGAGGCAGAGAAGATGGGTAGAACTGCTTAGTGACTATGATTGCAAGATTCAGTAGCATCCGGGTAAGGGGAATGTTGTGGCAGACGCCTTATGTAATACCCGGCTAGACTCCGGTATCGGAATTCCTACCGTCCGGTGGAATCCCGGGTGTCGGAGACCTCTAGAAGGGTAAAATCATGTTTTGTAAAATGTTTTAATATATTTTATGTTTTTAAGCTAGAAGGAAAATGAGTTTTTGCATGAAAATAGTCTTGGAGGAAAACTCAGGTTCGGCCGCCGAACCTCAAGTTCGGCCGCCGAACATGCCTGCACTTCGGGAGTGCTTTAGGCCCCCGAAAGCATAAGTGAGGGAATTCCAGGTTTGGCCGCCGAACCTTATGTTCAGCCGCCGAACATGGCATGCATGCGGAGGCACGTTCGGCCCCCGAATGTGGCCTGGCCAACCACCTATAAAAGGGTCCCTTAGCCGAAACGGGTGAGCTTTTCTCCCCATTTTCGGCCAAGGTGAGCTCTCTGCCGTCCCTCGCCGATCTTGAGTTTCTTCCTTCCATTCTTCATGATTTTTATGAGTTTGCAACTTTGTTTTGAAGATTTTTTAGCATAAAGCAAGTTTTGGAGCTTTGAGGTTCAAGAAACTCAATCTCTCCCATCTCCGAGTTAGGGTCATTTTCCTCTCGATCTTCAAGAGGTAAGGGCCGATCTTGAGCTCACAATATGTTTTAAATAAGTTTTAAGTTGATTCATGGGGTAGAAATGTATGTTTATGTTAGTTGAGCATTGTTAGGTTTTATGTGTTTTATGGACAATGTATGTTGGATATGCATGTTTGATGTGTTGTAGGTGGGGTTTAGGATAGTTTGAAGCCCCTAGGAGCTGATGAATGTATCTATGCATGTTTTGGATGAGTTGTATGCTTGATTGAAAGGTTGGGAGGCGTTTGTGCATGTGTGAGCCGAGTTTCTGCCCTTTTGGCAGAAACCAGGTTCGGCAGCCGAAGGACTTTCGGCCGCCGAACTTGCCTGGGAGGCAAGCCTTTCGGCTGCCGAAGCATGCCCCCGAAAATGGACTTTCGTCTCTAGAGGGCACTTTCGGCCGCCGAAGGTGCCGCCGAACCTGCATGACTTTCGGCTCTGGAGGGACTTTCGGCCGCCGAACTTGCCGCTGAAAGTGCCCTGTTCAGCCTTCCTTTGCATGTTTTGCATGATTGTTTTGAGGTGTTTTAGGGGGTTTTTGGGGGATGTTTTTAGAGTCATGTTCTAGTATGTTTGGTCCCTCATTTGAGTCCACCTGTGTAGGTTCGGACCCGAGGAACCGAGGACCCCAGCAGTGAGCCAGCTGCTTCAGTCATTGTCAAAGCTAGCTGAAGTGAGTAGAACTAAACTTAATCTTTATTTTATGAAATCAAATGCCTAAAACATGTTCATGCATCATGATGGTATGTAGTAGGTTGATTGCACTAGTTGCACGAATATGACGCATTGCATTATTTTACTGTTGATGATGTGGAGGGACCAAGGCGACCCCAATAATCCTAGAGCTGTTGTAAGACCTGGCCGGGCCGGGCATACAGATGATGTAAGACCTGGCCAGGCCAGGCATCCAGATGTTGTAAGACCTGGCCGGGCCAGGCATACGGAGGTTGTAAGACCTGGCCGGGCCAGGCATACTGACACTGGAGGAATTTTTAGTGGTCACATCCATCCTTGATGTGATTTGTTTGTGATGTGTTGCATTCCATGAAAGCATGAGATTTTAATATATGATTTAAATGTTTTACTATTCTGCTCACTGGGCTCTAGTAGCTCACCCCTTTCCCTAATCCCCCAGGTTTGTAGGTACGGGCTAGGCAGAGAAGTCAAGATGAATGAAGTCATGTGTATGTAATAGTTAGAATGTGGACATGATAAATTGTAAAATGATGTAAAGGTTATGAATAGTTATGTCATGTAAATGTTGATTCTGAGATTGAGGTTCAGAAATTGTGCTTGACCGAGTTTATATAGTAATCCCTTTTGTAAACATGATCTATGTTTTATGATGCTTATGTTCTACCAAGCTTGTGTATGATGAGATACCCCATTGGAGCAATTGGTTAGAGCTCCAGTGTGAGGTTTATGTTTATGTTTATGTATATGCTTATGTGCATGCACAGGTTGAGCTTGGTAAAAGAAAAAGAAAAGTTCAAATTTTTATGCATGCTGTTGATCATGTATGGGGTTAAACAGGCTTATAGGACGTATGTCAGGCTTGCTACGGGTCCCGGCGGTCTTATGCCGATCTGGATCCTAGCGCCGGTAGCGGTCCGAATTTCGAGTCATTACACCTTAAGCCAGAAATCACTTGGCAGTTTGTCCCATATTTCAGTAGAAAGGAGACCAGTGGTGAGGCAATTCTTCGAGCTCATTAATGAAGGTTTACAGTTGGAGTTGTTTGGTACAGGTGCTTTGATAGCTCAGATGAGAGTGACACCTGTGTTTCTGGAGCAGGTGGCTCAGAAACAGCACGAGGACCCAGAGTTAGAAAAGATTGCCAGAACTGTTCAGTCAGGCAAAAATGATGAGTTCAGATTTGACAGCAAGGGGATCCTCCGCTATGGGAATAGATTGTGTGTACCCGATGACGTGGGTCTGAAGGGAGACATTATGAGGGAGGCTCATAATGCTAGATACAGTGTTCACCCTGAAGCCACCAAAATGTATCAAGATCTGAAGAAAGTGTATTGGTGGCCAGCCATGAAGAGAGAAGTGGCACTGTTCGTGTCAGCCTGCGAAGTATGTCAGAGGGTGAAACTGGAACATCAGAAGCTGGCTGGCATGCTTAACCCACTACCTATTCCAGAGTGGAAATGGGAGAATATAGCTATGGACTTCGTGGTGGGGTTACCGGCGGCGTCCAACAGATTGGACTCCATATGGGTGATTGTGGACAGACTGACCAAATCTGCTCACTTCATCCCTGTCAGGAGTGGCTATTCTGTGGACAAGTTGGCGCAGGTGTATGTTGATGAGGTAGTAAGGTTGCATGGGGTTCCTGTTTCAATAGTGTCTGATAGAGGGCCCCAGTTCACCTCTAGGTTTTGGCGGAGTCTGCAGAATGCTATGGGTACCAGGTTGGATTTCAGCACTGCTTTTCATCCACAGACGGATGGACAATCAGAGAGGACCATCCAGACAATAGAGGATATGCTCAGAATGTGTGTGTTGGATTTTGGCGGTTCTTGGAGGCAGTACCTACCTCTAGTGGAGTTTGCCTACAATAACAGCCATCATGCCAGCATAGGGATGGCTCCATATGAGGCTTTGTATGGAAGGAAGTGCAGGTCACCTATTTGCTGGGAGAAAGTTGGAGAAAGGGCCTTGGCAGGGCCTGAGCTTGTAGAGATCACCAGCAGGGTGGTGCCCATAATCAGAGAAAGGATCAAGACTGCTGTGAGTAGGCAGAAAAGTTATGCAGATATCCGCAGAAGGCAAGTAGAGTTTCAGGAGGGGGATTTGGTATTGCTCAAAGTGTCTCCAATGAAAGGGGTGATTCGGTTTGGAAAGAAAGGTAAGCTAGCTCCACGGTACATCGGACCCTTTGAGATCTTGCAGAAGATCGGGAATGTATCGTACAAGTTGGACTTACCTGCTTCGATGGAGAGAATCCATCCGGTTTTCCATGTTTCTATGTTAAGAAAGTTTGTGTCAGATCCGAGCAAGGTTCTTAGTGAGCCTGATGTGGAGATCCAAGAAGATCTCACCTATGTTGAACAGCCAGTACGGATCCTAGATGCCCAGATCAGAAAGCTAAGGAACAAGGAAATCCCGATGGTGAAAGTCCTTTGGAATCACCACAACATTGAGGAGTGTACCTTGGAGACACGGGAGTCCATGCTCCAGCAATATTCTCATCTCTTCTAAGGTGGGTTTTTTGTGCTTTGTATGCGTGTTGATGTTTTATGCTATGCATGTGTTGTTTGGTGAACATTCGGGGACGAATGTTCTTAAGGGGGGGAGAATGTAATATCCGTCTAGACTCCGGTATCGGAATTCCTACCGTCCGGTGGAATCTCGGATGTCGAAAACCTCTAGAAGGGTAAAACCATGTTTTCACAAAAAGTTTTAATGTATTTTATGGTTTTAAGCAAGAAAGGAAATGAGTTTTGTATGAAAAATAACCTTGGAAGAAGACCCAGGTTCGGCCGCCGAACCTCAAGTTCGGCTGCCGAACATGCATGCATTTGGGGAGTGCTTTAGGCCCCCGAAGGCATGAGTGAGGGAAGTCCAGGTTCGGCCACCGAACCTTATGTTCGGCCGCCGAACATGGCATGCATGCAGAGGCACGTTAGGCCCCCGAAAGTGGCCTAGCCAGCCACCTATAAAGGGGTCCCCATGTCCGAACGGGTGAGCTTTTCTCCCCGTTTTCGGCCAAGGTGAGTTCTTCGCCGTCCCTCATCAATTTTGAGCTTCTTCCTTCGAATCTTCATGATTTTCTTATGAGTTTTCACTTGGTTTGAAGATATTTGAGCAAAAGAGCAAGTTTTGAAGCTTGGAGACCAAAGAGTTGATTTCTCCCCATCTCCAAGCTAGGATCGTCTTTCCTCTTGATCTTCAAGAGGTAAGCTTAGATCCAACCTTCCTTGTATGTTTTAAACAAGTTTTATGAAGATCTATGGGGTAGAAATGCATGTTTAGGTTATTGTTGAGTTTATGGGTTTATGTTATGTTTATGAGCAATGTGGGTTGTTTGATGTGTTTTGGTTGGGGTTTAAGTTAGTTTGAGACCCCTATGTGCTTTTTGGCTTGAGTTTGCACGTTGTAGACTAGGTAAATGCATGATGAAATGGATTGGGAGGCATTGGTGCATGTTGGAGCTGAGTTTCTGCCCCTTTGGGATAACTCAGGTTCGGCTGCCGAAGGAACTTTCGGCTGCCGAACCTGCCTGTGGAGGCCAACTTTTGGCTGCCGAACCCTACCCCCGAAAGTGGACTTTCGGCTCTGGAAGGGAGTTTCGGCCGCCGAAGGTGCCGCCGAACATGCATGAGTTTCGGCTCTGGAGGGACTTTCGGCCGCCGAACCTGCCGCCGAAAATGCCCTGTTCAGCCTTCCTTTGCATGATTTATGTGATTGTTTTAAGGTGTTTTAGGGGGTTTTTAAGGAGTAGTTTAGAGTTATGTTAGTCCTTGTTTGGTACCTCATTTGAGTCCACCGGTGTAGGTTCGGACCCGAGGAACCGAGGACCCCAGCAGTGAGATAGCTGCTTCAGAGTCATTAGAGCTTCAGCCAGAGGTGAGTGGAATAACTCTTTATGCTTTAAAGTAAATAAATCAGTTTTTAACATGATTCACGCATCATGAATGCCATGAGATATACTAGGGTGCTTGCATTAGAATTCACGAATATGTTGCATTGCATAATATGTTGTTGATGTGGATGAATGTTGAATGATCCTTTAGCCCGCACTATGTTATGATATGATGTGATACAGTATGGAAGACCAGTGAGGCCCATTCTACTTTCCTGGCACTATGTAAGAGAAAGACCAGTGAGGCCCATTCTACGCCCCTGGCATATTGGAATGTTATGTTATGTAATGTAAGAGAAAGACCAGTGAGGCCCAGTCTATGCCCCTGGCACTATTGGAATGTGTAGTGGGCTATTGGTGACAAGTTCATCCTTGATGTGATCTGTTTGTGATGTGTTGCATTTCATGAAAGCATGAAATTTAAATTGAATGTTTATTTATTCTGCTCACTGGGCTTTATAGCTCACCCCTCTCCCTTAACCCCTAGGTTTGCAGGTACGGGATAGACTAGGAGGTCAGCTAGAGTAAAGTTATGGTCATGTAATAGCTAGTGGTGGACATGATAAATATTGAAATGTAATGTATAGTTCAGTAATGAAATGTTTTATGATGTTATGTAAACCAAACTTAAAATATGTTATGTTACCCCATTGGAGCATTGATGAGGACTCCAATGTGGGGTTAATGATTATGTATATGATTAGTGCATGCACAGGTTGAGTTTGGTGAATGAATGAAAAGAAAAGTTCAAAATTTTTATGTATGTGTTGATCATGTATGGGATTAAATAAGTATACAGGATGAATGTTTGGCTTGCTACGGGTCCCGGCGGCCTTAAGCCGATCTGGATCCTAGCGCCGATAGCGGTCCGGTTTCCGGGTCGTTACAACAATGTCGAGGAGGGTTCTTTATGGAAGAATATCCCACAATCTATAAAAGATTTTTATTTTAAAGAGTTTCAGGTATACAATAAATTATGCATTCTAACAAAGATAAAATGTGTTATAATCTATGTTGTATTATACGTGTGTTTTTTAAATTAATTTATAGAAATAATTTCACTAGAATGAGGGAAGTGCTGCAATAGTGAGGAAGGTATGGAATAAAAAAGTAGTTACCCGATACAAAGACTTTTTGACAAATGAAAAGAAGAAAAAAGAGAGGAGTGCTTATATATTAGTTGAAGTTTGGGATAAATGAAATTTAGATTGAAGCACTCTAGAGTATGTAGCAAAGTCAATGAAGTACTCAAAGAACCGCCTAACAGAGAAGGGAGGTGAAGGAGCTGGTCCTTCTAAACATACAGGCGAGTCCATCACATATGAGGAGTATGCTAGATGCAACAAAATGCTAATATAGATAAAGTTCTTCCAATAGCAGCTGAGTTGTTTCTCCATACCCATACAAAGAAGAGTGATCGCAACAAATTTATTGATAAACGAGCTAAAACTGTTTATGTAAGTTTCTATATAAACATGTTGTCTTTCTAAGTAATAAAACTTTTTAATTTGATATTGTTTTATGATTCTCAGTTTTGTGATTCTCAGTTATGTGATTAATTTTTTATTCTATGCACTTGATTATTACTTAAAGTTATTTTGCACTTTAGGGAATGCAGGCTACTACTGTAAAATCTACATTATACCTTGGGATTTTGCTATTATGATATCTTTCAGGTATTGTAAATGTGGTGTCTTGCAGGTATTATAATTGTCATATTATGTAAGTATTAGCATTTTCCTTAGTTTAATATTCAAATTGAACTGTTATTATGTGATTTTCTAGGAAAATTATCTGAAGCTAAAAGAACAACATTCAAGCTAGTATGTGGGATCAGATCATGCGGAAGAAGATGGAGGAACAGTTAATGAGAATCATTTGTTGATTGCTGCAGCGGGAGGATGGCAAGGAAGTCAAGTTTATGGATTTGGTAGTGCTGTCTCTTTTGTCTTCTCTCAAACAGGAATAGGAGGAACATCAACAAATGTTCCATCATTCCAATCACCAAAATGGAAGAAGGAAATTAAAGAAAAGTTTGAAGAGAATTATAATAGTTTTCAGAAACTTGTAGAGGACCAAAATTGAATGATAGCTTAAATGCGTGATGAACTACAGGCAGAAAAGATGGAACAACAGGCTTCCTCGTTGATGCCATCATCATCTGATATCCATCCAGCTCATGGATTCCCTGGTGATTCACATATAGATTAGCATGAGACCCACTTCTCACTGACTTAATATATTTTATGATATGAATTTGTTATTTAATTGTTTTACCTTTTACCACTTCTTGAATGCATGAACTTCTTGACACTATTTGGATCTATTATATATTTTGAAATGTTTTAAGTTTTTTAGTATCGAACTATATTAATGTTTTGGTCTTTTAGATTGCAGAATTATGAAATGAAATTTATGTGTACATATTGTCTTTAATATTTTATGTTCTATAATATATGTGTACCTATTGATATTATAGTACGTTTATGAATTTATTTGGAAAACGATATGAATCAGATTTAAATACAGTTATTAGCGACCAATCAGCCACAAAAGCAAACAAAATAACAAATACGTTTTTGATTTTACTACTAATTTGCGACGAAATAGCGACCAAATAATAACATTTAACTTCCATGTAGCGACCAACATCGATGAATTAGCGACTATTTTGCGGCCAAATTTCAATGACAAATTTACTACCTCTTTATTGATTACTATTTTTAATATTGCATTTTTCATGACACCGAATAAGCGACTACAAATTGGTTGCTATTTTAGCGACCAATTTACAAATTATTGCTAAAACTTTAGCGACTGGCCAAATACCGACCATTTGGTTTTGGTCGCTAAATGGTCGCTATTTCATAATAGCGACCAAATTCTTCCTTTTAGCGACCCAAATTCACTATTTTTTTTTAGTGGAAACTATGTGCCAGCTGTCTTAGACATGACATATCCGACCAATCTTTGATCCATTACTTTTACCAAGGATTGCTACCTATGGAAAGAAAGATGATGGATGCAGCAAGTGGTGGGGCTATAGGAGAGAAGACTGCACGAGCAGCTTGTGCGTTGATTTCCATCATGGCATCCATATCTCAACAGTTTAGAGATACACCTGAGCCCTGGAGACGGTTCGATGAGGTGAACATGTCAGGGATAACGTCCTAAATATTAGAGTTGACCACCTAGATTGAAGATCTGGTCATAGGGAACAAACAACCAACTCGTGTTTATGGAATATATGCTCATCCAAACCACCCTACTGACATGTGTCTGACTTTGCAAGATGATGACCAACAACAGGTGAATGTAGTTGGAGGGTATTAGGGTTCATAGCAGCTGAAATATGACCCATATTCGAACATGTACAACTCAAGTTGAAGGGACCATCCTAATTTTCGCTATAGCACAGCTCCAAAGCAATTCTAACCTCGGGCATCTCACTCACAGCCAACACCCCCTTCAAAACCAGGTATGACTCTTGAAGACATAGTTATATCTCGTGCCACTAACACCTATCAATTTCAATAGGAAGAAAACACAAGTATTCAAAATATGGAAAATCAAATGAGTGAACTTGCGACTTCCTTAATCTAGATAGAGTCTCAGCGAAAGCTACCATCTTAAATGGAAATGGATTCTAAGCAAAATGCTAGCGCAATCACTTTGTGCAATGAGAAAAAAAATATAGGATGCACCTAGTCCGACTAGGCAAGGTCACGGTAGAGAGACAAAACTAGAGTTGGAAATTTTTGAAGGCCAACCTGAGACAAAGCCAATACAAGAGGACAACAAAGGTTGGTAGGAACAAGTGATCATGAGTAAGGATGAAAGAAACTCCTTGAGACATTTTGCAAAGTTGAGGTAAATATTCCGCTGCTTGATGTAATAAAACAAGTGCCTTGCTATGCTAAATTTCTGAAAAATTTTTGCACCAACAAGAGAAAATTGGCTGGGCATAAGAAGATAAGTGTGTTGGGGGGGGGAGGGAATGTCTCGGCTGTGTTGCAAAAGAAGTTACCACCCAAGTGTAAAGACCAAGGTATGTCTGCCATTTCATGTAAAATTGGCAATGTAGGGGTCCATAGAGCTATGTGTGACCTAGGAGACTCCATCAATGTGTTAGGAAACCCAGAGATTTACTGCAATCCAAACACACAGCGAAAAAATTAAAATATCTGATTTCCTTCTAGGGATTCGTGTGCTTTGTTTAATTCGAAAGGAAGGATAAGCTACTAACCTGTTAGACTCGACGAGAAGATACAATATCGGACTCAAGGTGCTGCTTTTCAACGAATACCTGCTATGGTATCCACACAAACGCCTTTTATCCTTCTAGAGTGCTAGCTCTCTCAAGGATGGATAGATTATATGCTCCACAATCTGCAACTGTTAGACTGAATATTCTAAAAATGTTAACTCCATAATTCGTAGGACTTTTTATATGTTTCAGTCTTTTTGTTTTCCCACAACTCTTTTCGTAAAAGAGTTGTGTTCAGAACCCACTATCACGATCTCACAGATACTCAAATATCTTATGTGATAGAGTTGTGTTCATAACCAACTACCACAATCTCGCAGATACTCAAATATCTTATGTGATAGAGTTCTTTATCTGTAACAGTTACAGATAGACTACAGATCCTTTTAAATATTATTATCTTCTAATAATAAATAATTAATATTAATAATAATAACACTTTATTATTATTAATTATACTAATGGGCTTTTAGCCCATTAATATAGCACATCAACAACGTTCTTGTGTGTGACCTAATAGGCTCATATTAATTGGCAATAGGCCCAGTCCTATAAGGCCCATAAATAATAAGGGGCCTCTAGCAAGACATTATGACTATCCAACTAATATGAGGATCGATAGTCCGATAAAGTCTAATAAATAGAACATGTATTAATCCCTTTGTCACACGATATCTAGTTTGAACATAAGTCATGGTCAATGTCAAACTTATAATGTTCAAACTTATGATTTCTCGATCTCTAAGTAGACTGATAAATTCAAATGATATTGATCACACTATCAATTCATTTGAGCACGGCTATACATTTCTCAGTCTCACTTATCGAGGGGCTTAGAAGATATCTCTCTCAAAGAGAGGGACAAATTCTATCTTGATTGTTCAATATCCTCTACATAATTTCTATTATGCTCAATCATAACCTTAATGATTGTCCGATTAAAGACAATGTTTGGTTGTGTCAAACATAACAGTCCTTATATTGGAAACTATGACAATCTCAAGTCAAAGAATTAAGACATAACTACTTTGAGATTCACTTATGACAATAGCCCATGTAGTGATCTCAGTGCGGGTCCATCCAATACTTTGTTCTCTAACAAGTACCTATGATTATTGAATTATATCAACATATACATAATCATCTCATGATTATCAATCAATAACCACACTAGTTATATTTTATTATTATCAACATAATAATAAGTAACCAGGGATGTTAATTATTATTATGTAACATGCAAACAAATAATAATGATAGTAAAACCTCTTTTATTAATAACCAAAATGACATACAAAAAGGTCCAAAATAATGGCCTAGAGAAAATACACTAACACAATATTATGCCCTTGAAAATTTACAATTCTTTGAATGTTGGTCCATTGAAAAAGACAGGGTTGATCATCCAACTTGTTGACCAGTTTTTGGTACATCCAAAAGGATTTCTTGAGAATATTTTGGTCGAAGTAGGTGAATTGGTCTTCCCAGCTGATTTCTATGTCTTAGACATAGAAGAAGATAAATCTAGCAACTCCTCCGACATACTGCTTAGTTAGCCTTTCCTTAGCACGACCAGAGCAAAGATTGACGTGCATGATGACACACTCTCCATAGAGTTTGATGGTGAGGTTGTAAAATTTAATGTTTATGAAGCCATAAAATATCTCGATGATGTGTCCTCCATCTGCAGGATAGATGTTATTGAACCATTGGTTGAGGAAATATTTTATTTAACTTGCGATGGACTAACAGATTTTGCAGGTACCACACTCGAGGAGTGTGCAGTGCTTGATGCTCCGACCGATTCCATGTCCCGCAGTTACCTACCATCTTCAATTGCCCTGCTTGTCTCTAATACCAAACTTCTCCCTTTTATTGTGCAAGTGCCCAAGTTGGAACTCAAAGAATTGCCCAACCACCTTAAATATGTTTATTTAGGTGAATAAGAGACCCTGCCAATCATAATATCCAGTAAGCTAACCCCCAAGGAAGAAGAAAAATTGATCAAGGTATTGAAAGAGTACAAAGCAGAAATCAGTTGGACGATCACTGATATTAAGGGGTTGAGCCTGTCAACATGCATGCACCACATTCTACTAGAAGAAGATAGCAAGCCACCTCGAGAACCACAACGAAGACTAAACCCACCAATGATGGAAGTGGTTAAGAAAGAAATTCAAAAACTCCTGGATGCGGGTATGATTTACCCAATCTCTTATAGTCAATGAGTCAGCCTAGTATATGTTGTGCCTAAAAAGACCGGCATTACAATTATAAAGAATGCTGATGGTGAGATGGTGCCCACCTATGTTCAGAATGGGTGGCGAGTTTGTATCAATTATAGAAAGTTGAATGCCTCCACAAGAAAAGACCATTTTTCCCTCCCATTCATCGATCAAATGCTTGAACAGTTGGCCCAAAAATCTCATTACTACTGCATGGATGGGTACTCTGGTTTTTATTAGATTCCTATTCCTCTTGAGGATCAAGAAAAGACAACCTTCACTTGCACATTTGGAATGTTTGCTTATAGGAAGATGCCTTTCGGTCTGTGCAATGCTCTAGGGATGTTCCAACGATGTATGGTCAGTATTTTCTCGGATTATGTTGAAAACATCATTGAGGTGTTTATGGATGACTTTACAGTATCTGGTGCATCTTTTGACGAATGCTTAAATAATCTTGCTAAGGTTCTTAAGTGGTGTTTACAGTCCAATCTTATGTTGAACTATGAAAAGTGCCACTTTATGGTAGATCAGGGACTAATTCTAGGACATTATTTCCTCTAAGGGGATTGAGGTACATAAAGCAAAAATTCATATTATCAAATCTTTACCTTACCCAATGAATGTGTAGGAAGTGTGTGCCTTTCTTGGTCATGCAGGTTTCTACAGGAGGTTCATCAAAGACTTTTTAGAGATCACTCATCCCTTCTGCAAGCTGTTACAAAAAGACGTGAAATTTAGCTTTAATACCTCCTGCAAGGAAGCTTTTGATATACTAAAAGAGATGCTGGTCTTTGCACCAATCATGCAACCCTCTAATTGGGACATCCCTTTTGAGATTAGTGTGATGCCAGTAATGTTGCGGTTGGGACAATTCTCGGACAGTGAGTTGGGAAGGAACCATATGTGATCTATTATGCCTCCCACATGTTGGATAATGCTCAAAGCAATTATTCGACCACTGAAAAGGAGCTGTTAGCCATTATTTTTGCGTTGGAAAATTTTAGATCTTATCTACATGGCACTAAAGTTGTTGTGTACTCTGACCATTTAGCTCTGAAATACCTCCTTAAGAAGAAGGAAGCTAAGTCGAGATTGATCCATTAGATCCTACTTTTAAAGGAGTTTGATTTGGAGATACGAGACAAAAAGGGGTCGAGGAATCTGGTTGCCGAACACCTTAGCCGATACCACTCAGTGAAGAATCCTCCCCATTATGTGATGAATTTCCAAGTGAGCATCTCTTCTCTATCCAAAAGGTAACCCTATGGTATGCTGATATTGTTAACTTCTTAGCCACGAGTAACCTACTTGCCGACCTATCGAGGTCGGTGAAAGAGAAAAATAAAAAGAGATGCCACATATTATGTATGGAATGACCCTTTATTTGTGAAAACACTGCTCTAATCAAGTTGTGAGATGATGTGTCTCAGATGAAGAGATCCAACCCATATTGCAATTTTGCCATGCTTTCGCTTGTGGAGGACACTTTGGACCTAAGAGAATAATAGCTCGATGAGCGCTTCAGTGTGGGCTGTTATGGCCTAAACTGTTCTATGATGCATATATTTTTTTGCAAGCCTTATCTTAATTGTCAAAAAATAGGGGGATTGAGCCATAGAGATAGAATGCCTCTTACTTCCATTTATACTGTTGAAATATTTTATGCATGGGGGATACATTTCATGGGCCATTTCCTTATTCTTATGGGTTCAATTACATATTATTGGCAATTGATTATATTTCTAAATGGATGGAGGCCAAGGCCACCAAGACTGATGATGCTAAAACAGTGGTGAGTTTTGTTCGCTTTAACATCTTTGTCAGGTTTGGTGTGCAACGAGTGCTCATTAGTGACAGGGGCACTCACTTTTTCAATAAGATCATGGGGTCATTGTTAAAGATGTATGGGGTGCAGCATCGCACTTCCATAGCCTACCATCCTCAGACGAATGGCCAAGCTGAGGTATCCAATAGAGAAGTCAAATCTATCTTGGAAAAGACTGTAATCCTGACATAGAAAGATTGGAGCTTACGACTGGAAGATGCACTTTGGGCATATCGCACTGCTTACAAGACACCAATCGGTATATCTCCATATTAGTTGGTATTCAGTAAACCATGCCACATTCCCATCGAGCTCAAACACAAGGCCTTCTAGGCAATCAAACACTGCAACATGTAGATGACTACTGCTGGGTAGGAAAGAAAGTTACAGCTTTAAGAGCTTGAAGAGCTACGTCATAAAGCTTATGAGAGTGCTCAGATTTACAAAGAAAGGGCCAAGGCACTTCACGACAAGATGATTGCAAGGAAACAATTCTCAGTCACGCAAAAGGTACTACTATACAACTCCAAATTGCAGTTGTTTCCTAGGAAGTTGCACTCTCGTTGGATAGGGCCATTTGAAGTTACTCACTTTTCCACTCATGGTGACATTGAGATCAAAAGCCTCGACACTGAAAAGACATTCAAGGTTAATGGCTACCAGCTTAAACTCTTCTATTATGATTTTCAAGCTCAGATGGAGGAAGATGTGTGCTTGGCGACCATTCTAATCTAGTGGCCAAGCATTCTAATGCAATTTAACACCACTGCGTGTTCGGCCTAAGACGTTAAAGCAAGGTGCTCTTGGGAGGCAACCTATTTTATAAGGTGTGCCCATGCCTTACCTTCTTTTATTTTCTGCTTTGGTTTGTTTTTAATAAATTGTCTCTTTGATCGTTTTTGCAATTTACTAATGGACTGTATGGAGTTTGCTTCTTTTCCCTTTTAGATGTACAGGTCGCGAAAAGTGAGTAGTGGGGAAACCACCCACTAAGGTTCTAACAATTGGGTTCTGACCTCAATAAATATTCCACAAGCCTAGAACCCTTGATCGACAGGTCTTCCCCTAGTCGTCATATCTACACAAGTGTTCCCACCCTTACCCAATGGCTCTGACAATTTTTGCCCTACAATGCCTATTACTCTAGGGAAGTCCTTTTCCTTTCTTGTTTTTCAGTTTTTATGCATTCTTCACTTTAGGGACAAAGTCGGCTAAGTGTGGGGGTGTTGCAAACAGGCATACATGCTTCCACATATTTCTTCTCTCTTGATTAAGTCGTTTCCAAGGCCTTTAGACCCCTGCTTACATGAAAGGCTAGCCATTTGAGCTTTGGGAGTATAATTCAGTTGGCAATGTCTAGGCAGCCTTAGTAGAGTCTCTCTTTTACTCACATTGCTAGACTCTTAAATACATATTGAGAGAGCCTTGTAATGAATATTTGACTAAAAATTTACTTACTTGCTTGCTCTTAATTTGATTGTCAACTCAATTACAGTATATGCAGGAACTTCAACCATGGTAATTCTGTGATAACATTGTGCTCAAAATAAAAGTGCTAAGTGATAGATGGGCCATTTCATCTTCAAGAAAATAATTTGAACCCTAAGAAGTACAAAAACCTACTCCTCTGTCCTGTAATGGATAAAGAGTAGAGCTAGTAGCCATTTAAGGATTGTGATAGAAGTAGCCAGAGACGGGTATCACCAATATGCATCCTTGTGTCGAAAAGATTAACACCTCAAGGAAGAAAAAGTGCTCAACTACATACAATGTGAAGGAAATTTTGGAGCTGGAATGGTTCATTGGCGCTTAGTATCAATAGAAAATAAAATGTGAAGTGTTGTGTACTTTATAGCGTGGCTAGTTTTGGCCTTTTACTTGATTTGAGTTGACTTATTCATTTCAAAATCTTAAATGTGTGCTTAACTATGGAGGCTCTACTTTGTGTATCTTTGATGCTTGAGTTTTGAGCTGTATAGGGGGTATTCTACTGCCACCTACCTTTGCGTTGCTCTTTGAGTTGGATGAGCTTGGTCTACACCTCATATGAAATAACTGATCATAATTTAAGGGGTTTCCATTACTAATAACAAGATGGAATATGATCAGTGAGCTTACTATAGCTGAGGGCAATCTCCTGATGGATGTTGCTGGGTGCTTTTACCATGCTGGATGGCAATGAATCAAAAGATAGTGTTAGAATTAGCTTAGCTTGTCATTTCCAATCAAGAATTAGATTCAAATGTAGCTGAGACATGCCTTATAGGATGCAATGTATCTTGTTGGGGGAATGCATCCAGAAAAGTAAGCATGGTAGTGATGGGTTCAAAAGGTCAGTAAATTTGTGCAAACCAGAAGTGCCTTACTTGAAAGATAGTGTAATACCCGGCTAGACTCCGGTATCGGAATTCCTACCGTCCGGTGGAATCTCGGATGTCGGAGACCTCTAGAAGGGTAAAACCATGTTTTCATGAAATGTTTTAATGTTTTTGATGATTTTAAGTAAAGAGGAATTGAGTTTTTGAATAAAAACACCCTTGGAGGAAACTCAGGTTCGGCCGCCGAACATGCATGCCTTTCGGGTGAGCCTTAGGCCCCCGAAGGCCTAAGTGAGGGAAGCCCAGGTTCGGCCGCCGAACCTCAAGTTCGGCCGCCGAACATGGCATGCATGCGGGGGCACGTTCGGCTCCCGAATGTGGCCTGGCCAGCCACTATAAAAGAGCCCCTTAGCCGAAATGGGCGAGCTTTCTCCCCATTTTCGGCCAAGGTGAGCCCTTCCGCCGCTCCTCACCATCCTTGAGTTCTTTCCTTCAAATCTTTCAAGATTTTCACAAGTTTTTACGTTGTTTTGAAGATTTTCGAGTTTAAAGCAAGTTTTGGAGCTTTGAGGTTCAAGAACTCAAAATCTCCCACCTCCGAGTTTAGGACGTCTCTCTCTCTCAATCTTCAAGAGGTAAGGGCCGATCTTAAACTCATTTCATGTTTAAAGTAAGTTTTATGCAAGATCTATGGGGTAGAATGCATGTTTAGCTCATAGTTAGGTTTTTGAGTTAATGTTATGTTTTGAGCAATGTATGTTGGTTGTGTGTTGTAGTTGGGGTTTAAATTAGTTTGAAGCCCCTAGGAGCCAATGTATGCATGTTTGCATGTTTTGGTTGAGCTAAATGCATGATTGGAAGTTTTGGAGGCAAATGTGCTTAAAGGAGCCAAGTTTCTGCCCTTTGGCAGAAACCAGGTTCGGCAGCCCAAGGAACTTTCGGCCGCCGAACATGGCTGAGGAGGCAGGCCTTTCGGCTGCCAAAGTTGCCCCCAAAAAGAGACTTTCGTCTCTGTCTGGGACTTTCGGCCGCCGAAGGTGCCGCCGAACCTGCCTGGGTTTCGGCTCTGGAGGGACTTTCGGCCACCGAAGGTGCCGCCGAACCTGCCCTGTTCTGCCTTCCTTTGCATGTTTTTGCATGATTGTTTTGAGGTGTTTTAGGGGGTTTTTGGGGGATATTTTTAGAGTTATGTTCTAGTTGTTTGGTCACTCATTTGAGTCCACCTGTGTAGGTTCGGACCCGAGGAACCGAGGACCCCAGCAGTGAGTTCAGCTGCTTCTGAGTCAGTAGAGCTTCAAACTGAGGTGAGTAGAATAAACCTTATGTTTTTAAAGCAAATGAATTATACAGTTGAGCATGTTCATGCATCATGAATGCCATGTGATGAAATAGGTTGTTTGCATTAGAATCCACGAATATGTTGCATTGCATTTATGATGTTGATGTGGATTGGTTATTGGATGACCCTTTAGTCCTCATATGTTATGATGATGCTACGGCATGGTATGGTATAGAAGTCCAGGTTGTACCCATTCTACATCCCTGGCACTATGTAAGAGAAAGTCCAGGTTGTACCCATTCTACGTCCCTGGCACATTGGTATGTATGATATGTTATGTTAAGAGAAAGACCGGTTGTACCCATTCTACGTCCCGGCACTTTGGAATGTAGAGGACTATTGGTGACAATACCATCCGAGATGTGATTTGTTGTGATGTGTTGCATTACATGATGGCATGAGATTTTAATGTTTCCTATTATTCTGCTCACTGGGCTCTAGTAGCTCACCCCTTTTCCCTAATCCCCCAGGATTGCAGGTACGGGCTAGACAGAGAAGTCAAGAAGAGTAAAGTCTTATGTTTGTAATAGATAGATAGTGGACATGGTAAATGATATAATGATGTAAAGTTAAATAGTTATGTTATGTATAATGATATTGAGGTTTAGAAGTGTGCTTGACCGTAGTTCATTGTAATCCCTTGTTGATACATGATCTTAATGTCTATTGATGTTTATGTTTAACCAACTCAACTTATGATGTATCGCCCATTGGGGCATTGATGAGATCCCACAGAGGGGTCAAGTTTATGATTATGATTATGTTTAGTGCATGCACAGGTTGAGTTTGGTGTATGAGGAATGAATGAAAGAAAAGTTTTTAATTGTTATGTATGATTGTTGATCATGTATGGGATTGAACAGGTTTTCAGGTTACATGTCAGGCTTGCTACGGGTCCCGGCGGCCTTAAGTCAATCTGGATCCTAGCGCCGGTAGCGGTTCGATTTTCGGGTCGTTACAGAATGGTATCAGAGCCCTAGGTTCATATGGTCGGACCTAGAGTGTCGGGCTCATAGATGTTATAGAAGGTCAAGCACAATAGGAAGATCATGTCCACTAGGATAGGATGTGGAGTCCTGTCTTGTTTGATGATGTGAAATGCCATGATTTTATACATGTGCATTAATGCTATGATATGAATAATATGTATGTGATGAGGGTTCATGTGTGCCCACATGAACCATATGATGCTAATGTTTATGTGATGTGCTGTTTTTTTCAGAAAACAGGATGAGGGGAACTCGTCGATCAGCAAGATTGACTGGAGTGCCACCTGAGGATGAGGGCATGAGCGCCCGTCCTCCTACATTGCCTAGGGCAATGTCTAGTAGGTCTAACAGAGAAAGAGCAGTAAGAGACCCTAGAAGGTCTCTGGATCTGGGTAGGAGCAGATCAGTGAGGGGAACAGTTCAGGGAGGAATGTCAGAAGGCATGGGGGATGATATGGATGTAGAGCAGAGGAGGGATGGCAGTTTGGGAGTTAGCATGTCAGAAGAGGGAATGGGAGAATCCCAAGGAGGCACTCAGGCCTCAGGATTTGTTCAGCCACCCCACTACCCACACTTCTCACAAAATCCCGGGTATTCGATGGGAGGTACATCGGATTACCCTAGCTTCACCCCTTATCCCACACAGATGCCATACCCACCCTACTACCCACCATATCCACAATACCCAATGTATCCACCCCCACCTTACTATCCAAATCCAGTAAACCCTACCTCAGAAAATGTTGCACCACCTCCTCCTCCAGCAGAACCAGCAGCCCCAGCTACTCAACCTCCTAGACCTAGCTCAGCCAGTGGAAGCAAGGTCAAGATGACAGACTACATGAAGTTGGGTGCTCCCCAATATGAAAAAGGGGATGACCCATTTGTGTATCTGGAAAGGGTTAAGGTGATCACAGATGAGATTGGGGCTGATGACAGTAGAGCCATTCAGATGGCTGGGTTCACTCTTAAGTGTAAGAAGGCACGAGAGTGGTTCAAGAATTATGTGAACCCCAGAGTAGACAACATGTCTGGGGAGGAGTTTGCAAACGAGTTTGCAGGATGGGCTTTCCCAGATAGTTCAAGGGAGCTGAAGATGATAGAGTTTGAGCAGTTGAGGCAGACTGATGAGATGAGTGTAGAGGAGTTCACAGACAGATTCTTGGAGCTGTTGCCGTTTGCAGGGCAGAATCTTGACTCAGACCAGAAAAGGTCAAGGAGGTATATCATGAAACTCCACTCTAGATATTCCTCCTTGATCCAGTCAGCAGATAGGGAGAGCTTTCACGCCATAGTGGATATGGCCCGGAAAATGGAGGCCAGTGCCATCGTTCAGGGAACAGTTAAGCAGTCTGTGGCACAGCCTTCTGGTTCCAAGACCCCAGGCTCTTCTTCTTTCAGTGCAGCAGCTTCAGGTAGCAAAAAGTGGAGTAACACCACTAGGAAGCCCAAGAAGAACAAGTTTTGGAACAAGGTCAAGTCTAGTCTGGGACTAGGGAGTGGCTCAAGCTCTGGCGTGGATAATGCAGTTTGTGCAAAGTGTAGTAGGCTACACAGGGGAGTTTGTCGGGCTGGGACAGCAGCCTGCTTCAGATGCGGGCAAGAGGGACACATGGCTCGGGAGTGTCTTAGGGCAGCTTTTGGAGCACAGTCTCAGTAGACAGCTTCAGGTAGTGTAGCTCAGCCAGCAGCTCCAGCCGTGACTCAGGCAAGTGGCAGAGGCAGAGGGAGAGGGGCAGCCTCTTCTTCAGCGGGTTTCAGAGGTGAAGGTCCATCAGCTCCAGCACGGATCTTCACAATGACTCAGCAGGAGGCAGATGCATCTAACACCGTGGTGGCAGGTAATTTAGTCATTGGTTGTTTAGATGTGTATGCCTTGATGGACCCTGGTGCATCTCATTCTTTTATTGCTCCGAGAGCTGTCCAGAGGTTGGGGTTGATGATCTCTGAGTTAGAGTGTCCTCTCTGGGTCAGTGGACCCAAGTGTGATCCATCAGTGGCAGAGTCAATCTGCCAGTGTAGTCCTGTGTTTGTTGAGGGAAGATGCTTGTCCGCCGACCTGGTGGTTCTAGATTTGACAGATTTTGACGTCATTCTAGGGATGGACTGGCTATCTACCCATGGTGCTACCTTGGACTGCAGGGACAAGGTAGTCAGGTTCAGAGTTCAGGATGGGTCAGAGGTTGTCTTCAGAGGAGACAGGAGGGGTACACCTAAAGGTCTGATATCAGCTCTTCAGGCTCGTAGGTTGCTTAGGAAGGGATGTCAGGGGTATTTGGCTCATGTGAGAGAGCTTAGCAGTCAGGTTAGAGAGCCCGCCTCAGTGCCAGTGGTTAGAGAGTTTCTAGACGTCTTCCCAGACGAGCTGCCAGGTTTACCACCTGCTAGGGAGATAGAGTTCGAGATAGAATTGATGCCTGGAACCCGACCGATCTCTATCCCTCCCTACAGGATGGCTCCAGCCGAGTTGAAAGAATTGAAGGAACAGTTGCAAGAGTTGGTAGAAAAGGGCTTCATCCGACCGAGCACTTCACCTTGGGGTGCACCAGTCTTGTTCGTGAGAAAGAAGGATGGATCCCTTAGACTTTGTATCGACTACAGGCAGTTGAACAAAGTCACTATCAAGAATAAGTACCCATTGCCAAGGATCGACGATCTATTCGACCAGCTAGCTGGAGCAGGTTGTTTCTCCAAAATAGATCTGAGATCGGGGTACCATCAGCTAAGGATAAGGGATGAGGATGTGCCGAAGACAGCCTTCAGGACCAGATATGGGCATTTTGAGTTCCTTGTAATGCCGTTCGGGTTAACCAATGCCCCTGCAGCATTCATGGATCTCATGAACAGAGTGTTTAGTCAATACCTGGATCACTTTGTTATTGTCTTCATAGATGATATCTTGGTGTATTCCAGGAATGCAGAGGAGCATGCCCATCATCTGCGGTTGGTTTTGCAGACCTTGAGGGAACATGGCTTGTATGCCAAGTTCTCTAAATGTGAGTTCTGGCTGAGGAGCATTTCGTTCTTGGGGCATGTAGTGTCAGAGAATGGGATTGAGGTGGACCCCAAGAAGACAGAAATTGTGGCTAACTGGCCTAGACCCACTTCAGTGACGGAGATCAGGAGTTTCTTGGGTTTGGCAGGTTACTACAGGAGGTTCGTTCAGGACTTCTCGAAAATAGCAGCTCCTCTGACCAGACTAACCAGGAAGAATCAGAAGTTTCTGTGGATCGACCAGTGCGAAGAGAGTTTTGAAGAGCTTAAGAAGAGGTTGACTTCAGCACCAGTTTTAGCTCTGCCATCTAGTGATGAGGACTTTACAGTCTTTTGTGATGCGTCCCGTGTGGGACTGGGTTGTGTACTGATGCAGAATGAGAGGGTGATTGCTTATGCTTCTAGGCAGCTAAAGAAGCATGAGTTGAATTACCCCACACATGACCTTGAGATGGCAGCAGTAATCTTTGCACTCAAGATGTGGAGGCACTACCTCTATGGGGTAAAATGTGAGATCTTCACAGATCATAAGAGCCTGCAGTACATCCTGAGTCAAAGAGATTTGAACTTGAGGCAGAGGAGATGGGTAGAGCTGCTGAGTGACTATGATTGCAAGATTCAGTATCATCCGGGAAAGGCGAATGTCGTGGCAGACGCCCTAAACCGGAAGTCACTAGGCAGTCTATCCCACATCACGGCAGAGAGGAGACCAGTGGTGAAGGAGTTTTACAAGCTCATTGATGAAGGTCTACAGATGGAGTTGTCTGGTACAGGTGCTTTAGTGGCCCAGATGAGAGTGACACCTGTGTTTCTGGAGCAAGTGGCTCAGAAACAGCATGAGGACCCAGAGTTAGTGAAGATTGCCAGGACTGTTCAGTCAGGCAAAGACAGTGAGTTCAGATTTGACAGTAAGGGGATCCTCCGCTATGGGAGTCGATTGTGTGTACCAGATGACATAGGGCTAAAAGGAGACATTTGAGGGAGGCTCATAATGCAAGATACAGCGTTCACCCCGGAGCCACCAAGATGTATCAAGATCTGAAGAAGGTTTATTGGTGGCCAGCGATGAAGAAAGAAGTGGCACAGTTTGTGTCCGCCTGCGAAGTATGTCAGAGGGTGAAGCTGGAACATCAGAAGCCGGCTGGAATGCTTAACCCGCTACCTATTCCAGAGTGGAAATGGGAGAATATAGCTATGGACTTCGTAGTGGGGTTACCGGCAGCGTCCAACAGAGTGGACTCCATATGGGTGATTGTGGACAGACTCACCAAATCTGCTCACTTCATCCCTATCAGGAGTGGCTACTCTGTGGACAAATTGGCGCAGGTATATGTGGATGAGATTGTCAGGCTGCATGGGGTTCCTGTTTCAATAGTGTCTGATAGAGGACCCCAGTTCACCTCCAGGTTTTGGCGGAGTCTGCAGAATGCCATGGGTACTAGGTTGGATTTCAGCACTGCCTTCCACCCCAGACGGACGGACAGTCCGAAAGGACCATCCAAACTATCGAGGATATGCTCAGAATGTGTGTGCTGGACTTTGGCGGTTCTTGGAGGCAGCATCTACCTTTGGTGGAGTTTGCCTACAATAACAGCCATCATGCTAGCATCGGGATGGCTCCATATGAAGCTTTATATGGGAGGAAGTGCAGGTCACCTGTTTGCTGGGAGGAAGTTGGAGAAAGGGCCTTGGCAGGGCCTGAGCTAGTAGAGATCACCAGCAGGGTGGTACCCATAATCAGAGAGAGAATCAAGACTGCTGCAAGCAGACAGAAGAGTTATGCAGATGTCCGCAGACGGCAAGTAGAATTTCAGGAGGGGGATCTGGTATTGCTCAGGGTGTCTCCAATGAAGGGAGTGGTTCGCTTTGGGAAGAAGGGTAAACTAGCCCCACGATACATCGAACCCTTTGAAATCTTGCAGAAGATTGGGAATGTGTCGTACAAGCTAGATTTGCCTGCTTCAATGGCAAGAATCCATCCGGTTTTCCATGTTTCAATGTTGAGGAAATTTGTGTCAGATCCGGGCAAGATTCTTAGTGAGCCTGATGTGGAGATCCAAGAGGATCTCACCTATGTTGAGCAGCCAGTGCGGATCATAGACACCCAGATCAGAAAGCTAAGGAACAAGGAAATCCCGATGGTGAAAGTCCTTTGGAACCACCACAATTTGGAAGAATGCACTTGGGAGACACGGGAGTCCATGCTCCAGCAATACCCTTATCTTTTCTAAGGTTAGTTCTTGTATGTTTCATGTGTGTTATGTGTATGTTGTGATGACTCTATGCATGTGCTAGTTGAGGAACATTCGGGGACGAATGTTCTTAAGGGGGGGAGAATGTAATACCCGGCTAGACTCCGGTATCGGAATTCCTACCGTCCAGTGGAATCTCGAATGTCGGAGACCTCTAGAAGGGTAAAACCATGTTTTCATGAAATGTTTTAATGTTTTTGATGATTTTAAGTAAAGAGGAATTGAGTTTTTGAATAAAAACACCCTTGGAGGAAACTCAGGTTCGGCCGCCGAAACTCAAAGTTCGGCCGCCGAACATGCATGCCTTTTGGGTGAGCCTTAGGCCCCCGAAGGCCTAAGTGAGGGAAGCCCAGGTTCGGCCGCCGAACATGGCATGCATGCGGGGGCACGTTCAACTCCCGAATGTGGCCTGGCCAGCCACTATAAAAGAGCCCCTTAGCCGAAATGGGCGAGCTTTCTCCCCATTTTCGGCCAAGGTGAGCCCTTCCGCCGCTCCTCACCATCCTTGAGTTCTTTCCTTCAAATCTTTCAAGATTTTCACAAGTTTTTACGTTGTTTTGAAGATTTTCGAGTTTAAAGCAAGTTTTGGAGCTTTGAGGTTCAAGAACTCAAAATCTCCCACCTCCGAGTTTAGGACGTCTCTCTCTCTCGATCTTCAAGAGGTAAGGGCCGATCTTAAACTCATTTCATGTTTAAAGTAAGTTTTATGCAAGATTTATGGGGTAGAATGCATGTTTAGCTCATAGTTAGGTTTTTGAGTTAATGTTATGTTTTGAGCAATGTATGTTGGTTGTGTGTTGTAGTTGGGGTTTAAGTTAGTTTGAAGCCCCTAGGAGCCAATGTATGCATGTTTGCATGTTTTGGTTGAGCTAAATGCATGATTGGAAGTTTTGGAGGCAAATGTGCTTAAAGGAGCCAAGTTTCTGCCCTTTGGCAGAAACCAGGTTCGGCAGCCGAAGGAACTTTCGGCCGCCGAACATGGCTGGGGAGGCAGGCCTTTCGGCTGCCAAAGTTGCCCCCGAAAAGAGACTTTCGTCTCTGTCTGGGACTTTCGGCCGCCGAAGGTGCCGCCGAACCTGCCTGGGTTTCGGCTCTGGAGGGACTTTCGGCCGCCGAAGGTGCCGCCGAACCTGCCCTGTTATGCCTTCCTTTGCATGTTTTTGCATGATTGTTTTGAGGTGTTTTAGGGGGTTTTTGGGGGATATTTTTAGAGTTATGTTCTAGTTGTTTGGTCCCTCATTTGAGTCCACCTGTGTAGGTTCGGACCCGAGGAACTGAGGACCCCAGCAGTGAGTTCAGCTGCTTCTGAGTCAGTAGAGCTTCTGCCTGAGGTGAGTAGAATAAACCTTATGTTTTTAAAGCAAATGAATTATACAGTTGAGCATGTTCATGCATTATGAATGCCATGTGATGAAATAGGTTGTTTGCATTAGAATCCACGAATATGTTGCATTGCATTTATGATGTTGATGTGGATTGGTTATTGGATGACCCTTTAGTCCTCATATGTTATGATGATGCTACGGCATGGTATGGTATGGAAGTCCAGGTTGTACCCATTCTACGTCCCTAGCACTATGTAAGAGAAAGTCCAGGTTGTACCCATTCTACGTCCCTGGCTCATTGGTATGTATGATATGTTATGTTAAGAGAAAGACCGGTTGTACCCATTCTACGTCCCGGCACTTTGGAATGTAGAGGACTATTGGTGACAATACCATCTGAGATGTGATTTGTTGTGATGTGTTACATTACATGATGGCATGAGATTTTAATGTTTCCTATTATTCTACTCACTGGGCTCTAGTAGCTCACCCCTTTTCCCTAATCCCCCAGGATTGCAGGTACGGGCTAGACAGAGAAGTCAAGAAGAGTAAAGTCTTATGTTTGTAATAGATAGATAGTGGACATGGTAAATGATATAATGATGTAAAGTTAAATAGTTATGTTATGTATAATGATATTGAGGTTTAAAAGTGTGCTTGACCATAGTTCATTGTAATCCCTTGTTGATACATGATCTTAATGTCTATTGATGTTTATGTTTAACCAACTCAACTTATGATGTATCGCCCATTGGGGCATTGATGAGATCCCACAGAGGGGTCAAGTTTATGATTATGATTATGTTTAGTGCATGCACAGGTTGAGTTTGGTGTATGAGGAATGTATGATTGTTGATCATGTATGTATGATTGTTGATCAGGTTTAATTTTTATGTATGATTGTTGATCATGTATGGGATTGAACAGGTTTTCAGGTTACATGTCAGGCTTGCTACGGGTCCCGGCGGCCTTAAGTCGACCCGGATCCTAGCGCCGGTAGCGGTCCGATTTTCGAGTCGTTACAGATAGCCTGCTGAAAACCGACAAAAGACAGCCTAGGAAAAAGTTAGGGACAATGTAAAAAAGTATAAAAAAGTTTGTTAGGCAAAATTCACAAAGGCTAATTTAGGCAAAATGAGAGTGAGAAAAGATTTGAATGGAAAGGCGGAAAAGACCATTTGATGTATTATGAGTTCCTTTAGATTTTGAAGAACTAAAATATAATCGGGAATTATAGACATGAACCGTGAACAGGACACGAGAAATTAAGGGTTAGAGTTGAACTTATTCGTGTTCATATAAAAATCATATCAACATGTTTATAACAAAATAATAATCGTGTTGCGTCATGGTTGATATTTTAATTATTAAATATTAATCACTCTTTAATATTAAACTATTAATTTTTATATTTTAATATATTAATAAATTTATGAATGTTAAAAATAAAAAATATTTAAAATATTAAATTTATATTAAAATGTGTGAAATAAATAATATTGAATCATATTAAAATATATCAAATATATTAAATCGTTGACTCGCGGTTGTCGAAACCGGTAAAAAATAACATTTTCGGTTATCAACAATATTACTACTGCAGATAGTGGTAAAGGATCGAATCCACAGAGAATTGAAAACTTATATATTTTTCTCAACAAGACCAAGAGAATTGACCGAATGAGAAATTGAAAGCAAGCAACTGTAAGCAGAATAAAAATAAAGTGCAGTAAAAGTAAAATGGGGGGTTTTGAGATTGATTTGATTAAGTTACTAGTGAAAGCAATTAAATAGCGAATAATTGAAATAAAATGGAAATCAATATGAGAAAGGTCTAGTTGAAGAGTTGGATCTACTTCAGTTGTTTGGATTGATCATTGAAACTTATGTTCTTTTGATTGAACCAATAGATTAGTTATGGAGATGGAAAACGCTTCTCACCACCATGTCTCTCCTTATGATTAAACCAATTAGGGAACGTCCTCTAATTAATTACTAATTAACAAATTGCCAAGGAACGTCCTTGGGCCTTAGGCATCAAAACAAGTGTTAATTGCATGAAGAGATAGAGAGATCCAATCCTAGCTACTCAAACGCATGAGATGTTGCTAGATCATACAATTTCTTAGTTGTTACACCAAGTGTTCTTATGTTTGAACAATTCAAGCAATTACAGACTTAAAATTATCCAAACTAACAATTTACTACCTTGCAATCAAGAATGAAGTGGCCAATTTGATCAAAACAACAAAGTAATAATAGATTCAAGCATCAAATTGTATGAATATTGAACAAACCAAAGACAAACAGTTTACGTTCAGATCTCACAATCCATTAAACAACCTTAGTTTCAACCAATCTTCAACTAGATTAAAAGGTTTCAGCCACTCATGGCTGAACCAAAACCAAAAATAAAAGAAAAGAACAAAGGTAGAAGAAGAAGGAGAAGTGGAGCGTCGGCCTTGTGAAAGGTGAGGCGTGAAGATGTTCTGAAGATGGAAGAAGTTTTATTCGGCTGGTCAAGAGCTTCTTAAATAGGATTAGAGGCTGACCTTGCTGCCTTAGAGGTACTTGCTGCCCAAGTTGTGTCTTAAAAGAAAAGAATCGCGTTGCAAATTATTCAGAAAGAAAGAGGTGCGTGGCATGCACTACAGAAGGAAGGTGGCGCGCACGGATGCTCTTCAAAGGGAAGGTGGGGCGCGCGCGGATGCTCTGTAGAAGAGGAAAGATATCTGTCCAGTCTTTCCTTTTTAGGTGGAGCCTTCGTTTGAATATTGAATGCTGAATGCAGAAGAGGCAAGTGCGTCTTCTTGAAATCTTGCTGCCTAAATAGGAAGATATGACTGCTGCAGTGTGTGCACATCATTGAATAAGGAAAGAAAGATCTGCATTTTGAATTTCAAATAATCTTCTGACTGAGCCTTCCTTATTTGCTTTTGCTTTTGCACTGTCCTTGTTTGAAAACTTTCCTTATTTGAAAACTTTCCTTTTTGAGCACTTTTCATATTTGACACTTTTTTGCAGTTTGAAGAGCATTTTCTCCAGATTATCTCTTTTCACCTAATATCTGCAAAACATGATTAAAACAACAAAATTAGACAGAAAAGATGCAAATAAACATCAAGAACATAATGATAAAATGGACTAAAATATGCTCTATCAATCGTGTCAAATCATGTTAATGGATTTTTCATATATCAAATAATATTAATAGGTTTATTAATATTAAATCGTGGTAAATGAATTGTGTCATATTAATAAATTTATTCATATTAAATTGTGTTAAATGAGTCGTATCGTATTATATCATGTTAATTTAATACGATTAAATGTATAATAAAAGAGTTGTGTTGTTGTATTAGTTCTTAATGGTGTTCGCTTCGAAATCATGTCGACACGAACACGTCTAGCGAATCCAAATTGGCACCTTAGTTATCAGAGGCAATTAAAATTTTGCACTCTCTTGCAACAAAGAAAGAAATAAACAAAAGAAAAAAAAAAACATTGCAACGAATATGGTATTATAGAATGATTTAAAAATGTTTTTCATTGGGACTAAATATCACAAAATATAATTTTACTAATATGACTTAATTAAATTATATGAGGAGGTTGATCTATTTTTTTAAATAAAAAAATATAATAATAAGTAAAAATATTCATATCAATACTTACGAAAAGAAACTATAATAATAAGTAAAAATATTTAAGAAATCTTGAGAGATAAAAATAACAGAATAATATATTTCAGCTGTAATACAAATGAGATAATGAATATCCTAGTCCTATGAAAGATGATATCCAAGTCCTATGAAAGATGATATCCAAGTCCTAACAGAATAATATACTTTTGTAGTGCTGCTACTTCTTCTTGTTGTTGAGATTGGAAGTGAAGTTTTTCCTGTTGAGATTGGACTGCTCGTGTCATAGACTCCATCCTGCCATGAGTTCCTTCTTCGTTGTATGTCATAGACTCCTTCCTGCCATAAGAATCGGCTAGTATAATTTCACATCAAGTGTATTTCACTTAATTATTCTATTTTACCATAGAAATAACTCAGAGATAAGAAATAATTCAGAGATAAGAAATAACTCAGGAAAAAAGACAACTGATGGGTGTCGAAACCGCAAAAAATAACCTATTAAAATATTAACAATTAGGAATTGTATACAGTTGTAATAGAATCGAATCCACGAATTGACACTATGACTTTCCAAACAATAACTTAGCAGACTTTAAGTATTCAAACTAACAATATACTACTTTGAAATCAAGAACAAACAATATACCACTTTGAAATCAAGAACAACGAATCCTATTGATCCAATGTTAAAGCAATAATAAGATGAAGAACATAAGATAGAGTTTTTAGCTACTCATGGCTTACAAAGAAGAGACAAAAGAGAAAAGGGATGAAAAGATAATTTGGTGCTATTGAGAATCGGGTGTGATGCACCAGCTGGCTTCAATGTTGTATTTAAATAGGCGTTAAAACCCTAGCAACAATGCTTTTTGAAATATAATTTTTCTTTAATTTGATTTTGGATTCTTTAAATGTGGTTTTTTGTGAATAGAATTTATTGATTTAAGGAAGTCTTTGTGCCATATGTATTTTAGGTGGAGAAGGAGAGGAACTTGGTACAACTGTGAGTGTGAGCTAGAGGGGTGTGAATTGTTGTTTTTGGAGGAAAAATTGGTTATAACTTAGGCATTAAAGAATAATTAATAATAGAATTCCCTCTCTCTATTCTCTCAATTCTCTTCTCACCTTCTCTAATTCTCTTCTTTCTCTCTTCTTTCTCTTCTAGATCTATCTTCTCACTTATCTCACTCACCTGAGGAT
Organism: Manihot esculenta; assembly: GCF_001659605.2. NCBI lineage: Eukaryota > Viridiplantae > Streptophyta > Magnoliopsida > Malpighiales > Euphorbiaceae > Manihot > Manihot esculenta. The sequence continues at coordinate 24,700,183 of NC_035167.2, read as the reverse complement.
CTATCGGATCCTTACAATTTGCTATCACAGTTGTTCGAAGCGCAGTAGCTGAAACTAGAAGGCAAAAACAGTGTTAGAAAGAAGAATGACGAGATCTGGCGCTGTGAATCAAGAAACAAGAATGGTGGGATTGGAAGAGCACATTCGAGTATTACAAGAAAGTGCGAAAAAGGATAAGGAAGAGTTGGGTGAAGAAATTAAGCAGAGTGCAATTGAAACCAGAAATGCTAGCACCAAAAAAAGCCAAAGGAGCTAGCACCAAAAAAAGCCAACGGAGACCTAAGAGAGAGTAGCGAGGGAGCTGGAGCACCTACTGTAGCAGCCATTAATCACTCAGGAGCTTTCGCGGGCAAAGTGTTGGATCTATGGCTGAGAATGCAGGTATGACTAGATTTCTGCCTAAAATCAAGTTAGTAACATTTGAGGGCAAGGAACCTAGGGCTTGGTTGAGGAAATGCATTAAATACTTGGAGATTTATGGAATAATAGGGAGCAACGGATAGCTATTGCTTGTTTATTTCTTATTGATAGAGCAAATGCATTGTAGCACAATTAGATTAAAGGTGATGGTGGACATTCTTGGGAAGACTTTGAGAAAGAATTATTTGTTAGATTTGGGGAGGAAACTCTTAAAGATGTGGTAGAGGAATTGATGAAAATTAGGCAAGAGGGAGCAATAAAAGATTATCGAGATAAATTTAAATGAGGCCTATTTCTTGTCAGTATTTGTAGGAGTGCTGAAGGAGGATATTCACCCTGTTGTGAGAATGTTGCAGCCGAATACACTTGCCCACGCCTTTCAAATTGGTAGATTCCAAGAACAATTCCTCAATAGTAGTAAAAAGACAAAATCCTTTTTACTTAATCCCAAATCCATGACTTCCTCTTTTTCCTACAAACCAAATATATGCCTTCTCAAAGCTACCCTTATGCCACAAAAGCACTGGTTACTGAATTGAGTGGGAATCAGAAATCAAATCTGGGGAGACAAAAATCTGCAACCAGTGCTGGTAGCCAAAATTCAACTAAGCAGTCTGTTAATAAGAGCCTCACTAACCTGAACAACCCTTCAAATAACCCTAGACCACCCAGGTCCTGTTTTAAGTGTGGGGAGAGGCATTTTGCGGGTCACCAATGTAATCCTAAAACATTAATGTCATGACAAATAGAAGGGGAAGATAGTTCTAGTCACATGGTGCAAGGACCGTTGGATGAGGAAGGTGAAGAAACTTGACATGATGTATTGGAAGGAGAGGTGTCTAAAAATTGTGAGACTGCTATTCTTTCTGTTCATGCTATGGAGGGTATGTAGAGTAATGATACTATTAAGTCGATTGGTAGAAAAGATAAGAGGAAGGTATTGATAGTTGTGGATAGTGGAAATGTGAGGGTTGGTAAGGAATTGAAGGTGTCTCAAGTCAGAAGTCCTGCTGATCAAGCATAAAATAAGCGCATTTTTCCTATTATTATTGATGCTAAATTATACATTTTATAGCCAATTTTGTACTTTTGATCATATTTTGCAGAAAATGATGAAAAATGAAGATTTGGTGAAAAATGGCCTAAAAAGCATGAAGATTGATTTGGCTAGAGCAATTTGGACAAATAACCCACAGAATGACGAAGAAGGCTACATAAAGTAAATGGAAGCATGAAGTTGTAGTCCAAGTTTTGATGTGCCCATAGAAATGCCCAAGCTTGTGAACAGCGACTTGTCCAAATTACCGGGGAAATCAAATGATGACCAGCGTAGTACATAGACCTACGACATATGACTTGCCTAAAGATGATTTGCCCAAATCATTGGGCAAATCGATGGACGCGGACAGAGAATCTGCCTCCTTTCTTTTCTTTTCTTCTCTTTGTATTTTCTTTGCAAGTCATAAGTGGCTAAACACACTATTTGTAGTTGAAGTGAGGAAGAAGTTTAAGTTTGTATATGAATGGGGAGATCTAAACTCCATTGTTAATATTTTATTCTGCAATATTTATGCAAATTTTGTTCTTCATCTTATTATTGCTTTGTCATTGGATGATAGGGCCCGCTGTTCTTGATTTAAAAGTAGTGTAATTAAGAAGTCTGTTTTGAATACTTGAAGTTTGTGATATAACAATTAAGAAGTTCCATAATGTAACTCAAACACACTACATGACTGTTTAGTTAGAATTAGGTCTCTCTATTACTTAAAGCAGTTGACAGTTAATAATTAAAAATCCTAAGTATGTTATTGGGGCGATTTGTTAACTAGTGATTGATTAGCGAACGTTTCCTAATTGATGTGAAAGAACTCAAGTATCGATGATCAATTCCCAAACTGAAATGGATTCTATACTTCAACTAGAGCTTTTTCTCATTGATTTATTCTTCTTTGAATTATTGCTTTAGTTTTAATTTTAGTTCATCATCAAAATTCCCCCTTACTTAACTTTTTTTGTTGATTTGCCCAAGTCATTGTTTGGAAAGTCATAGTGACAATTTCCTATGAATTCGATCCTATTAGCACTATTTACAATTTTGAATTATTGATATTTTAAATAGGTTAATTTTAGTGGCTTCGACACCCATCACCTGCCTTATCTATCATTGTGATAGAAGGCAAAAAGCTTTCTAGTGGTAGTATCTGTTTTGGGTTCAGCTGGAAAGTACAACAACAATCCTTTAAGTTTGACCTGAAATTTTAGTTTCTATATGATTTGGGAGATCTAAACTAAATTGTTCATATTTTATTCTTCAATATTTATGTAAATTTTGTTCTTCATATTATTATTGCTTTGTTATTTAGGGCTCATTGTTCTTAATTTCAAAGTTATTCAAACTTACCATGTTTGGCAATTGTTAGTGTTAATTCTCTGTGGATTCGATCCTATTATCATAATATGCAATTCATATTTGTGGTTATTTAATAGGTTGTTTTTTAAACTAATTTATTTCTTTTAATGACCAGGTTTGATGATGAAGAAGATTTGTTTTGCGATTGTGGGATTAAAAGGACTGCCATAAGCTTGTGAAAAGAAGCCAAATTGAGGAAACAAGCCTCATGAACATCCACTTTTGTAACCACAAAGAATCAGTCCAAGAACCAGAAAAATTTGCTGAAAAAAATTCCAGAACCAGCCCTTGACGGATTTGAGCAGCAATTTGCCTAAACCTCTGGGCAAACCAATGGAAGTACTGCAGAATGACGGATTTGAGCAGCGATTTGCCCAAACCTCAGAGCAAAGAAATGGGAAAGTACTGCAGAATGACAAACTTGAGCAGAGATTTACCCAAACCTCTGGGCAAACCGTTGAGAAAGAGCTGCAGAACAACATCCCTAAGTCGCGAATTGCCCAAATGAGTCGCGAATTGCCCAAATCTCTAGGCAATCGACTAAGAAGGAAGCTATAGAGATTACACCAAGACAACAAAAGGCAGAAAAACCAGCAGACCAATTCAAAGTTCCACCTCTATTTGTAGAAAGGTTAGCCAATAACATAAAGGAAAAAGAAGAAAAGGAAATTCTGGAAACTTTTCGCAAGGTTGAGGTAAACATTCCTTTGCTTAATAACATCAGGGAGTTTTGTACGAAAAAGAAAAGGCTATCGAGAATGAAAGGGCGAGTGTGAGGGAAAATGTTTATGCAGTTATTAAAAGGAAATTGCCTCCTAAATGCAATGATAGAGGTAGTTTGCTATTTTTTACACCATTGGTAATCTTGGATTTAAAAAGGTAATGTTTGATTTTGGAGGATGTCTTAGTCCACGTTGATGAAATTGAGTCCCTTTGAAGCATTATACGGTTACCATAGTGGTATGAAATTGAGTCCCTTTGAAGCATTATATGGTTACCAACCAGCCCCCTTGGTGTTTCTACCTCTTGAGCACACTACATAGTTGTTGTCACTGATTTTGTGCAGAAGAGAAATCATGTGTGCAGATTGATAAGGGAAATTTTTTTGGCAAAATAGGATGAAACAATATGCGGATAAAAAGTAAGAGGAAATTAGAAGTGGGGGATTGGGCATATCTCAAGTTGCAACCTTATAGACTGCAGTTGTTGGGCTTGAGAAAGAACTTTAAACTCAGCACGGTATTATAGTCCATTTGGGTGCTTGCTAAATGCAGTATTTCATGTCTCTCCCCTTAGGAAGAAGAATGGAGATCAAGTAGCGGTACTCGAGGAATTGCCAAATTTTGTGGACGATTCAGGCATGATCGTTCAAGAAAAAGTATTAGAAACCGGAGAAGTGATAGAGAGGGGCAACAGATTCTTAAAGGTCTTATTAAATGGTAGAATTTATCAGATATGGATGCTACTTGGGAAGATCAGACTTTCATAATCTTTCAGTTTCCTAACTTCAAATCTTATTGGGGTCAATAAGATTCTCTTGGGAGGGGTATTGTTACAGCTGTGAGTATGAGTTAGAGGGGTGTGAGTTGTTTTTTTTGGAGGGAAAATTAGTTATAAGAGATTTTAGTTGAGGGATGGATATAAATAAGATAGAACTATTGTATGAAGGCATTGAAGAATAAACAGAGTAGCTTGACTTGAAGTGAGAACCAACTTGTTAGAGGTTAGAAACCATGGTGAAGAGAAGTGGGACAAAGTCGGTAGGGGCGACTTTAAATTTTTGTAATTTTTTTTTGTTTTTCAGTGGATGACTGTGTTTATCAATGTCAAACTGGTTGAAAAATTCCTTATATGCTATTATAGATCTGAAGAGATGTAGCAAGAGTTGCAGGCTTCAGTAATAATATATCTTTAGACCAAATATTAGGAAAGGAAACATTACAGAGTATAAAATTTCATTATGATGCTCTTAGGAAACAGGTTATGCAGAAGAGAAGTGCATGTTGTTATGAAACTTTCACAGCAGTATGAGTACTCCACGAATAGTATCATACAGCATGGTGATTTAAGATGAGGGATGAACATTGACGACAATGTTATGAAAAAAGCTTACTTTCCTAATATTTTTATTATCTTTTTGAATTATAGTGTTTAGGAATTGATACATTCTATAAGGAGATGCATTTTATTATTGAAGGAAAAAACAACCCAACACATGTAAGAGCCAAAATGTGGAAGAATGTATTACCTGCCAGAACAAACAAACAAAGTATTCCTCATAGATGAATGAATCCAACTTGATATCTTTTAGGCAATCCAAACCTAAATGGAAACATAAATAGACATTATTGATTGTAAAATAAACACAACAAAATCATTAAGATTCTATAAATATCGAAGAAGGGATTTCATTGATATGACCATTAGTAGTACTCGAAGCATGCTGCTGCAATATCGAATTACTAGTTTCAGCTATCCATCCTAAACTAATAACTATTGAAGCATTCATCCATACATACGGGTGAAAAAGACACATAAGAAAAAAAGAATCCGAATAAAATAAATAAGTATTTAAAATTATTATAAGAATTCAAACGCCCATCTTGTCTATTTAATTTTACCAGTTTTTTCGTCAATAAAAGACGCGGCAATTTCGTAAATTCGTAATCCAAAAGTGCACCCAGCAAATTAAATTCGTAAATCTCAAATATCAGTATATCATACAAATGATTGACGCACTACCTCTTGAGTATATCCCCGGCCAAAACGAAGGATTTACCCGTGACTGTTAATACAGACGAAGAAGAACAAAAGAACAAAACGACGCGAGAATATGCTAACCGGCAGAGGCAATGACGTGTTCGAATGGAGGTGCAGGACGCGAGGAGGCGTGTCGATACGATGAGTCGACGTGGCGCCCAAGCGAAAGGAAAAGTATAATTTACTACACAAACTTTTAATTTGTTTCACTTGAGGACAAAATTTTGACAAGTACAAGAAAAAAAAAAAAAGAAAGAAGAAAAGAGGAAAGAAAAAAAAAACTTACGGCATCTTTTCTCTCTTTTCTTGAGTGAAGACACACCGTAATATTTTATGCATACTTTATTTCAGCGTCGACAATATATTCAGCTTCGGTTGTAATCATTTTCTTTTAAATGGAACGCAGCAAAAAGAAAAAAAAAAAAAAAGAAATTCACAAGGAGCTTTGTAGCACATTTCGTCTCCTTACAGCGGTATATATAAAGAATCAACAAATGAGTGCATTAGCATCCTCCCGGAATCAACTTTCCTATAATCCTAGGCTTAACATTTGTACAAACAGATTTTGCAGATCCCTTAGATCCGGTGTACTTGAGGTTAACGTTAGAAAGCACAATGTCCTTGCATGGTACGCTGCTGCTGCACGTAATTTGAACGGCCGTGGGCGTTCTTGACGATCCTTGAATATTCTTGAAGCTGACGTCGCTGATTTGAACTTTTGATGGCTTCTGAAAAAAGGCACAATATTTTAGTATAAATGTATTCTTCTAGCCAACATCACACAACTATATGATCTCCATGAATAAACATTAATAACCAAAAAGATTCCCCTTTTTGGTTGAAAAAAAATGAAAATTAAAAAGTTACCTTCCGATTGCATAGGTTCCATGGGCAGTACATTTGATCTATAATGATGGGATTGCTGACGTTCTGCATGACGATGTCCTCGAAATGGATATTCGACGCAATGCCACCATACAATGCGGGCCAAGTCTTAATTCTCACGCCATTGTCAGTGTCGTATATTGTGCAATTCTTTACATAAATTCCGGACACAGGTTCTTCCTTCTCGTACTTTCCTAAGCTTCCAACACTAATGCCATGCCCGTGTCCGCACCTTACATTTGTGATTCGTACTTGCTTGCTCCCCTGGCCAATGGAGATGCAATCATCACCGGTGACAATGTTTGAATTAATTATGTTGATCCCCTCCGATCGTCCAATGTGAATTCCATCGGTGTTGAGACTATGTCCCGGGGCTTTCACTGAAAACCGCTGGAAGGTGAGGTTTTTGCTGCCGAGGACATTGACGTGGAACTGCTTGCTATCGATGGAAGTTACGTCCTCAACTATGCTGTTGGTGACGAAGTCAAACCGTAGGTTCTGGTACAGTTTTGATACAGCAATTACGCAAAGAAAACATTATTAGTATTGCTGCCATGAACGGGTCTATGAATGGCTGTTGTTTTGTAAAGTAGCATTCGGTTTTGCTTACAATTGGAAGTGGTGTCTTGCATCTGTCGCCACAGTGCGCTCGCTCCCAAGCAATTTCTCCTTGTCCGTCGAAGGCCCCGCCACCGGATACCGTTAATCGGTCCAGGTATCTCAATGTAACCCAGCTATTCTTGCTGTGTTGGCTAGCTTTTGCTGGCGCCACCAACGTTCCTTCCACTTGAAGATGCATGGCACCCTTGCAAGGGCCTATCAAATCCACCACGCCTAAAAAGTACTTCCCTTTTGGTACCACGACTTTGCCGGAACCCGCTGCTGCACATCCCTCTTTCCACGCACTCAATAAAGCCTAAAAACGAAAACGGGAATGAAAAACCTGGCCGCAACAATCTAGGAAATACCGTCGCGATATCGAGAATCGAATTTACTTCCATACCTTAGTGATATCCGATCCTGCCTTGGCACCATATTTCGTGACATCAAAGGTATTGGGCAGAGCTTCGCTGGTAAAAGCAAACAGCAACAACAGGTATACTGTGCATACATGTGCCTTGGAACCCATGTCTCTCTTTCAAAGGCGCTTCCTCTCTTTCGATATCTATAGCTTATATTGTTTCGTAAATGTTTGTGAATTTCCCCTCCCCCGAAAGGCCTTTTATATGTCAAGTGGCTCGTTTAATTTACTCAAGGTTTATTACAGGCTGTAGCATTTTCACGCATTCCGTTTTCTGTTTTTCCTTCTTTTTTGTTGCTTTAATTGTTTTAGGCGAAAAAAGGCTGCGTGCGCTAGCCTGCAACTAACAACTACAACCTGCGCACTTCTCTCCAAACATATTGTTTTATACTGGAACCCTATATAACTTGCGCAACAACCTTTTTCGTACTTCCGCAATTCTAGTCGTGTTGGACGCGGAAGGATCGGTGTTGCCGCACCCGCAATTCCTTTTCTCGCGCGTGCATACGCACTGTTTTCTGACAAGTACAAGAAAAAAAAAAAAAGAAAGAAGAAAAGAGGAAAGAAAAAAAAAAACTTACGGCATCTTTTCTCTCTTTTCTTGAGTGAAGACACACCGTAATATTTTATGCATACTTTATTTCAGCGTCGACAATATATTCAGCTTCGGTTGTAATCATTTTCTTTTAAATGGAACGCAGCAAAAAGAAAAAAAAAAAAAAAGAAATTCACAAGGAGCTTTGTAGCACATTTCGTCTCCTTACAGCGGTATATATAAAGAATCAACAAATGAGTGCATTAGCATCCTCCCGGAATCAACTTTCCTATAATCCTAGGCTTAACATTTGTACAAACAGATTTTGCAGATCCCTTAGATCCGGTGTACTTGAGGTTAACGTTAGAAAGCACAATGTCCTTGCATGGTACGCTGCTGCTGCACGTAATTTGAACGGCCGTGGGCGTTCTTGACGATCCTTGAATATTCTTGAAGCTGACGTCGCTGATTTGAACTTTTGATGGCTTCTGAAAAAAGGCACAATATTTTAGTATAAATGTATTCTTCTAGCCAACATCACACAACTATATGATCTCCATGAATAAACATTAATAACCAAAAAGATTCCCCTTTTTGGTTGAAAAAAAATGAAAATTAAAAAGTTACCTTCCGATTGCATAGGTTCCATGGGCAGTACATTTGATCTATAATGATGGGATTGCTGACGTTCTGCATGACGATGTCCTCGAAATGGATATTCGACGCAATGCCACCATACAATGCGGGCCAAGTCTTAATTCTCACGCCATTGTCAGTGTCGTATATTGTGCAATTCTTTACATAAATTCCGGACACAGGTTCTTCCTTCTCGTACTTTCCTAAGCTTCCAACACTAATGCCATGCCCGTGTCCGCACCTTACATTTGTGATTCGTACTTGCTTGCTCCCCTGGCCAATGGAGATGCAATCATCACCGGTGACAATGTTTGAATTAATTATGTTGATCCCCTCCGATCGTCCAATGTGAATTCCATCGGTGTTGAGACTATGTCCCGGGGCTTTCACTGAAAACCGCTGGAAGGTGAGGTTTTTGCTGCCGAGGACATTGACGTGGAACTGCTTGCTATCGATGGAAGTTACGTCCTCAACTATGCTGTTGGTGACGAAGTCAAACCGTAGGTTCTGGTACAGTTTTGATACAGCAATTACGCAAAGAAAACATTATTAGTATTGCTGCCATGAACGGGTCTATGAATGGCTGTTGTTTTGTAAAGTAGCATTCGGTTTTGCTTACAATTGGAAGTGGTGTCTTGCATCTGTCGCCACAGTGCGCTCGCTCCCAAGCAATTTCTCCTTGTCCGTCGAAGGCCCCGCCACCGGATACCGTTAATCGGTCCAGGTATCTCAATGTAACCCAGCTATTCTTGCTGTGTTGGCTAGCTTTTGCTGGCGCCACCAACGTTCCTTCCACTTGAAGATGCATGGCACCCTTGCAAGGGCCTATCAAATCCACCACGCCTAAAAAGTACTTCCCTTTTGGTACCACGACTTTGCCGGAACCCGCTGCTGCACATCCCTCTTTCCACGCACTCAATAAAGCCTAAAAACGAAAACGGGAATGAAAAACCTGGCCGCAACAATCTAGGAAATACCGTCGCGATATCGAGAATCGAATTTACTTCCATACCTTAGTGATATCCGATCCTGCCTTGGCACCATATTTCGTGACATCAAAGGTATTGGGCAGAGCTTCGCTGGTAAAAGCAAACAGCAACAACAGGTATACTGTGCATACATGTGCCTTGGAACCCATGTCTCTCTTTCAAAGGCGCTTCCTCTCTTTCGATATCTATAGCTTATATTGTTTCGTAAATGTTTGTGAATTTCCCCTCCCCCGAAAGGCCTTTTATATGTCAAGTGGCTCGTTTAATTTACTCAAGGTTTATTACAGGCTGTAGCATTTTCACGCATTCCGTTTTCTGTTTTTCCTTCTTTTTTGTTGCTTTAATTGTTTTAGGCGAAAAAAGGCTGCGTGCGCTAGCCTGCAACTAACAACTACAACCTGCGCACTTCTCTCCAAACATATTGTTTTATACTGGAACCCTATATAACTTGCGCAACAACCTTTTTCGTACTTCCGCAATTCTAGTCGTGTTGGACGCGGAAGGATCGGTGTTGCCGCACCCGCAATTCCTTTTCTCGCGCGTGCATACGCACTGTTTTCTGACAAGTACAAGAAAAAAAAAAAAAGAAAGAAGAAAAGAGGAAAGAAAAAAAAAACTTACGGCATCTTTTCTCTCTTTTCTTGAGTGAAGACACACCGTAATATTTTATGCATACTTTATTTCAGCGTCGACAATATATTCAGCTTCGGTTGTAATCATTTTCTTTTAAATGGAACGCAGCAAAAAGAAAAAAAAAAAAAAAGAAATTCACAAGGAGCTTTGTAGCACATTTCGTCTCCTTACAGCGGTATATATAAAGAATCAACAAATGAGTGCATTAGCATCCTCCCGGAATCAACTTTCCTATAATCCTAGGCTTAACATTTGTACAAACAGATTTTGCAGATCCCTTAGATCCGGTGTACTTGAGGTTAACGTTAGAAAGCACAATGTCCTTGCATGGTACGCTGCTGCTGCACGTAATTTGAACGGCCGTGGGCGTTCTTGACGATCCTTGAATATTCTTGAAGCTGACGTCGCTGATTTGAACTTTTGATGGCTTCTGAAAAAAGGCACAATATTTTAGTATAAATGTATTCTTCTAGCCAACATCACACAACTATATGATCTCCATGAATAAACATTAATAACCAAAAAGATTCCCCTTTTTGGTTGAAAAAAAATGAAAATTAAAAAGTTACCTTCCGATTGCATAGGTTCCATGGGCAGTACATTTGATCTATAATGATGGGATTGCTGACGTTCTGCATGACGATGTCCTCGAAATGGATATTCGACGCAATGCCACCATACAATGCGGGCCAAGTCTTAATTCTCACGCCATTGTCAGTGTCGTATATTGTGCAATTCTTTACATAAATTCCGGACACAGGTTCTTCCTTCTCGTACTTTCCTAAGCTTCCAACACTAATGCCATGCCCGTGTCCGCACCTTACATTTGTGATTCGTACTTGCTTGCTCCCCTGGCCAATGGAGATGCAATCATCACCGGTGACAATGTTTGAATTAATTATGTTGATCCCCTCCGATCGTCCAATGTGAATTCCATCGGTGTTGAGACTATGTCCCGGGGCTTTCACTGAAAACCGCTGGAAGGTGAGGTTTTTGCTGCCGAGGACATTGACGTGGAACTGCTTGCTATCGATGGAAGTTACGTCCTCAACTATGCTGTTGGTGACGAAGTCAAACCGTAGGTTCTGGTACAGTTTTGATACAGCAATTACGCAAAGAAAACATTATTAGTATTGCTGCCATGAACGGGTCTATGAATGGCTGTTGTTTTGTAAAGTAGCATTCGGTTTTGCTTACAATTGGAAGTGGTGTCTTGCATCTGTCGCCACAGTGCGCTCGCTCCCAAGCAATTTCTCCTTGTCCGTCGAAGGCCCCGCCACCGGATACCGTTAATCGGTCCAGGTATCTCAATGTAACCCAGCTATTCTTGCTGTGTTGGCTAGCTTTTGCTGGCGCCACCAACGTTCCTTCCACTTGAAGATGCATGGCACCCTTGCAAGGGCCTATCAAATCCACCACGCCTAAAAAGTACTTCCCTTTTGGTACCACGACTTTGCCGGAACCCGCTGCTGCACATCCCTCTTTCCACGCACTCAATAAAGCCTAAAAACGAAAACGGGAATGAAAAACCTGGCCGCAACAATCTAGGAAATACCGTCGCGATATCGAGAATCGAATTTACTTCCATACCTTAGTGATATCCGATCCTGCCTTGGCACCATATTTCGTGACATCAAAGGTATTGGGCAGAGCTTCGCTGGTAAAAGCAAACAGCAACAACAGGTATACTGTGCATACATGTGCCTTGGAACCCATGTCTCTCTTTCAAAGGCGCTTCCTCTCTTTCGATATCTATAGCTTATATTGTTTCGTAAATGTTTGTGAATTTCCCCTCCCCCGAAAGGCCTTTTATATGTCAAGTGGCTCGTTTAATTTACTCAAGGTTTATTACAGGCTGTAGCATTTTCACGCATTCCGTTTTCTGTTTTTCCTTCTTTTTTGTTGCTTTAATTGTTTTAGGCGAAAAAAGGCTGCGTGCGCTAGCCTGCAACTAACAACTACAACCTGCGCACTTCTCTCCAAACATATTGTTTTATACTGGAACCCTATATAACTTGCGCAACAACCTTTTTCGTACTTCCGCAATTCTAGTCGTGTTGGACGCGGAAGGATCGGTGTTGCCGCACCCGCAATTCCTTTTCTCGCGCGTGCATACGCACTGTTTTCTGACAAGTACAAGAAAAAAAAAAAAGAAAGAAGAAAAGAGGAAAGAAAAAAAAAACTTACGGCATCTTTTCTCTCTTTTCTTGAGTGAAGACACACCGTAATATTTTATGCATACTTTATTTCAGCGTCGACAATATATTCAGCTTCGGTTGTAATCATTTTCTTTTAAATGGAACGCAGCAAAAAGAAAAAAAAAAAAAAAGAAATTCACAAGGAGCTTTGTAGCACATTTCGTCTCCTTACAGCGGTATATATAAAGAATCAACAAATGAGTGCATTAGCATCCTCCCGGAATCAACTTTCCTATAATCCTAGGCTTAACATTTGTACAAACAGATTTTGCAGATCCCTTAGATCCGGTGTACTTGAGGTTAACGTTAGAAAGCACAATGTCCTTGCATGGTACGCTGCTGCTGCACGTAATTTGAACGGCCGTGGGCGTTCTTGACGATCCTTGAATATTCTTGAAGCTGACGTCGCTGATTTGAACTTTTGATGGCTTCTGAAAAAAGGCACAATATTTTAGTATAAATGTATTCTTCTAGCCAACATCACACAACTATATGATCTCCATGAATAAACATTAATAACCAAAAAGATTCCCCTTTTTGGTTGAAAAAAAATGAAAATTAAAAAGTTACCTTCCGATTGCATAGGTTCCATGGGCAGTACATTTGATCTATAATGATGGGATTGCTGACGTTCTGCATGACGATGTCCTCGAAATGGATATTCGACGCAATGCCACCATACAATGCGGGCCAAGTCTTAATTCTCACGCCATTGTCAGTGTCGTATATTGTGCAATTCTTTACATAAATTCCGGACACAGGTTCTTCCTTCTCGTACTTTCCTAAGCTTCCAACACTAATGCCATGCCCGTGTCCGCACCTTACATTTGTGATTCGTACTTGCTTGCTCCCCTGGCCAATGGAGATGCAATCATCACCGGTGACAATGTTTGAATTAATTATGTTGATCCCCTCCGATCGTCCAATGTGAATTCCATCGGTGTTGAGACTATGTCCCGGGGCTTTCACTGAAAACCGCTGGAAGGTGAGGTTTTTGCTGCCGAGGACATTGACGTGGAACTGCTTGCTATCGATGGAAGTTACGTCCTCAACTATGCTGTTGGTGACGAAGTCAAACCGTAGGTTCTGGTACAGTTTTGATACAGCAATTACGCAAAGAAAACATTATTAGTATTGCTGCCATGAACGGGTCTATGAATGGCTGTTGTTTTGTAAAGTAGCATTCGGTTTTGCTTACAATTGGAAGTGGTGTCTTGCATCTGTCGCCACAGTGCGCTCGCTCCCAAGCAATTTCTCCTTGTCCGTCGAAGGCCCCGCCACCGGATACCGTTAATCGGTCCAGGTATCTCAATGTAACCCAGCTATTCTTGCTGTGTTGGCTAGCTTTTGCTGGCGCCACCAACGTTCCTTCCACTTGAAGATGCATGGCACCCTTGCAAGGGCCTATCAAATCCACCACGCCTAAAAAGTACTTCCCTTTTGGTACCACGACTTTGCCGGAACCCGCTGCTGCACATCCCTCTTTCCACGCACTCAATAAAGCCTAAAAACGAAAACGGGAATGAAAAACCTGGCCGCAACAATCTAGGAAATACCGTCGCGATATCGAGAATCGAATTTACTTCCATACCTTAGTGATATCCGATCCTGCCTTGGCACCATATTTCGTGACATCAAAGGTATTGGGCAGAGCTTCGCTGGTAAAAGCAAACAGCAACAACAGGTATACTGTGCATACATGTGCCTTGGAACCCATGTCTCTCTTTCAAAGGCGCTTCCTCTCTTTCGATATCTATAGCTTATATTGTTTCGTAAATGTTTGTGAATTTCCCCTCCCCCGAAAGGCCTTTTATATGTCAAGTGGCTCGTTTAATTTACTCAAGGTTTATTACAGGCTGTAGCATTTTCACGCATTCCGTTTTCTGTTTTTCCTTCTTTTTTGTTGCTTTAATTGTTTTAGGCGAAAAAAGGCTGCGTGCGCTAGCCTGCAACTAACAACTACAACCTGCGCACTTCTCTCCAAACATATTGTTTTATACTGGAACCCTATATAACTTGCGCAACAACCTTTTTCGTACTTCCGCAATTCTAGTCGTGTTGGACGCGGAAGGATCGGTGTTGCCGCACCCGCAATTCCTTTTCTCGCGCGTGCATACGCACTGTTTTCTGACAAGTACAAGAAAAAAAAAAAAAGAAAGAAGAAAAGAGGAAAGAAAAAAAAAAACTTACGGCATCTTTTCTCTCTTTTCTTGAGTGAAGACACACCGTAATATTTTATGCATACTTTATTTCAGCGTCGACAATATATTCAGCTTCGGTTGTAATCATTTTCTTTTAAATGGAACGCAGCAAAAAGAAAAAAAAAAAAAAAGAAATTCACAAGGAGCTTTGTAGCACATTTCGTCTCCTTACAGCGGTATATATAAAGAATCAACAAATGAGTGCATTAGCATCCTCCCGGAATCAACTTTCCTATAATCCTAGGCTTAACATTTGTACAAACAGATTTTGCAGATCCCTTAGATCCGGTGTACTTGAGGTTAACGTTAGAAAGCACAATGTCCTTGCATGGTACGCTGCTGCTGCACGTAATTTGAACGGCCGTGGGCGTTCTTGACGATCCTTGAATATTCTTGAAGCTGACGTCGCTGATTTGAACTTTTGATGGCTTCTGAAAAAAGGCACAATATTTTAGTATAAATGTATTCTTCTAGCCAACATCACACAACTATATGATCTCCATGAATAAACATTAATAACCAAAAAGATTCCCCTTTTTGGTTGAAAAAAAATGAAAATTAAAAAGTTACCTTCCGATTGCATAGGTTCCATGGGCAGTACATTTGATCTATAATGATGGGATTGCTGACGTTCTGCATGACGATGTCCTCGAAATGGATATTCGACGCAATGCCACCATACAATGCGGGCCAAGTCTTAATTCTCACGCCATTGTCAGTGTCGTATATTGTGCAATTCTTTACATAAATTCCGGACACAGGTTCTTCCTTCTCGTACTTTCCTAAGCTTCCAACACTAATGCCATGCCCGTGTCCGCACCTTACATTTGTGATTCGTACTTGCTTGCTCCCCTGGCCAATGGAGATGCAATCATCACCGGTGACAATGTTTGAATTAATTATGTTGATCCCCTCCGATCGTCCAATGTGAATTCCATCGGTGTTGAGACTATGTCCCGGGGCTTTCACTGAAAACCGCTGGAAGGTGAGGTTTTTGCTGCCGAGGACATTGACGTGGAACTGCTTGCTATCGATGGAAGTTACGTCCTCAACTATGCTGTTGGTGACGAAGTCAAACCGTAGGTTCTGGTACAGTTTTGATACAGCAATTACGCAAAGAAAACATTATTAGTATTGCTGCCATGAACGGGTCTATGAATGGCTGTTGTTTTGTAAAGTAGCATTCGGTTTTGCTTACAATTGGAAGTGGTGTCTTGCATCTGTCGCCACAGTGCGCTCGCTCCCAAGCAATTTCTCCTTGTCCGTCGAAGGCCCCGCCACCGGATACCGTTAATCGGTCCAGGTATCTCAATGTAACCCAGCTATTCTTGCTGTGTTGGCTAGCTTTTGCTGGCGCCACCAACGTTCCTTCCACTTGAAGATGCATGGCACCCTTGCAAGGGCCTATCAAATCCACCACGCCTAAAAAGTACTTCCCTTTTGGTACCACGACTTTGCCGGAACCCGCTGCTGCACATCCCTCTTTCCACGCACTCAATAAAGCCTAAAAACGAAAACGGGAATGAAAAACCTGGCCGCAACAATCTAGGAAATACCGTCGCGATATCGAGAATCGAATTTACTTCCATACCTTAGTGATATCCGATCCTGCCTTGGCACCATATTTCGTGACATCAAAGGTATTGGGCAGAGCTTCGCTGGTAAAAGCAAACAGCAACAACAGGTATACTGTGCATACATGTGCCTTGGAACCCATGTCTCTCTTTCAAAGGCGCTTCCTCTCTTTCGATATCTATAGCTTATATTGTTTCGTAAATGTTTGTGAATTTCCCCTCCCCCGAAAGGCCTTTTATATGTCAAGTGGCTCGTTTAATTTACTCAAGGTTTATTACAGGCTGTAGCATTTTCACGCATTCCGTTTTCTGTTTTTCCTTCTTTTTTGTTGCTTTAATTGTTTTAGGCGAAAAAAGGCTGCGTGCGCTAGCCTGCAACTAACAACTACAACCTGCGCACTTCTCTCCAAACATATTGTTTTATACTGGAACCCTATATAACTTGCGCAACAACCTTTTTCGTACTTCCGCAATTCTAGTCGTGTTGGACGCGGAAGGATCGGTGTTGCCGCACCCGCAATTCCTTTTCTCGCGCGTGCATACGCACTGTTTTCTGACAAGTACAAGAAAAAAAAAAAAGAAAGAAGAAAAGAGGAAAGAAAAAAAAAACTTACGGCATCTTTTCTCTCTTTTCTTGAGTGAAGACACACCGTAATATTTTATGCATACTTTATTTCAGCGTCGACAATATATTCAGCTTCGGTTGTAATCATTTTCTTTTAAATGGAACGCAGCAAAAAGAAAAAAAAAAAAAAAGAAATTCACAAGGAGCTTTGTAGCACATTTCGTCTCCTTACAGCGGTATATATAAAGAATCAACAAATGAGTGCATTAGCATCCTCCCGGAATCAACTTTCCTATAATCCTAGGCTTAACATTTGTACAAACAGATTTTGCAGATCCCTTAGATCCGGTGTACTTGAGGTTAACGTTAGAAAGCACAATGTCCTTGCATGGTACGCTGCTGCTGCACGTAATTTGAACGGCCGTGGGCGTTCTTGACGATCCTTGAATATTCTTGAAGCTGACGTCGCTGATTTGAACTTTTGATGGCTTCTGAAAAAAGGCACAATATTTTAGTATAAATGTATTCTTCTAGCCAACATCACACAACTATATGATCTCCATGAATAAACATTAATAACCAAAAAGATTCCCCTTTTTGGTTGAAAAAAAATGAAAATTAAAAAGTTACCTTCCGATTGCATAGGTTCCATGGGCAGTACATTTGATCTATAATGATGGGATTGCTGACGTTCTGCATGACGATGTCCTCGAAATGGATATTCGACGCAATGCCACCATACAATGCGGGCCAAGTCTTAATTCTCACGCCATTGTCAGTGTCGTATATTGTGCAATTCTTTACATAAATTCCGGACACAGGTTCTTCCTTCTCGTACTTTCCTAAGCTTCCAACACTAATGCCATGCCCGTGTCCGCACCTTACATTTGTGATTCGTACTTGCTTGCTCCCCTGGCCAATGGAGATGCAATCATCACCGGTGACAATGTTTGAATTAATTATGTTGATCCCCTCCGATCGTCCAATGTGAATTCCATCGGTGTTGAGACTATGTCCCGGGGCTTTCACTGAAAACCGCTGGAAGGTGAGGTTTTTGCTGCCGAGGACATTGACGTGGAACTGCTTGCTATCGATGGAAGTTACGTCCTCAACTATGCTGTTGGTGACGAAGTCAAACCGTAGGTTCTGGTACAGTTTTGATACAGCAATTACGCAAAGAAAACATTATTAGTATTGCTGCCATGAACGGGTCTATGAATGGCTGTTGTTTTGTAAAGTAGCATTCGGTTTTGCTTACAATTGGAAGTGGTGTCTTGCATCTGTCGCCACAGTGCGCTCGCTCCCAAGCAATTTCTCCTTGTCCGTCGAAGGCCCCGCCACCGGATACCGTTAATCGGTCCAGGTATCTCAATGTAACCCAGCTATTCTTGCTGTGTTGGCTAGCTTTTGCTGGCGCCACCAACGTTCCTTCCACTTGAAGATGCATGGCACCCTTGCAAGGGCCTATCAAATCCACCACGCCTAAAAAGTACTTCCCTTTTGGTACCACGACTTTGCCGGAACCCGCTGCTGCACATCCCTCTTTCCACGCACTCAATAAAGCCTAAAAACGAAAACGGGAATGAAAAACCTGGCCGCAACAATCTAGGAAATACCGTCGCGATATCGAGAATCGAATTTACTTCCATACCTTAGTGATATCCGATCCTGCCTTGGCACCATATTTCGTGACATCAAAGGTATTGGGCAGAGCTTCGCTGGTAAAAGCAAACAGCAACAACAGGTATACTGTGCATACATGTGCCTTGGAACCCATGTCTCTCTTTCAAAGGCGCTTCCTCTCTTTCGATATCTATAGCTTATATTGTTTCGTAAATGTTTGTGAATTTCCCCTCCCCCGAAAGGCCTTTTATATGTCAAGTGGCTCGTTTAATTTACTCAAGGTTTATTACAGGCTGTAGCATTTTCACGCATTCCGTTTTCTGTTTTTCCTTCTTTTTTGTTGCTTTAATTGTTTTAGGCGAAAAAAGGCTGCGTGCGCTAGCCTGCAACTAACAACTACAACCTGCGCACTTCTCTCCAAACATATTGTTTTATACTGGAACCCTATATAACTTGCGCAACAACCTTTTTCGTACTTCCGCAATTCTAGTCGTGTTGGACGCGGAAGGATCGGTGTTGCCGCACCCGCAATTCCTTTTCTCGCGCGTGCATACGCACTGTTTTCTGACAAGTACAAGAAAAAAAAAAAAAGAAAGAAGAAAAGAGGAAAGAAAAAAAAAACTTACGGCATCTTTTCTCTCTTTTCTTGAGTGAAGACACACCGTAATATTTTATGCATACTTTATTTCAGCGTCGACAATATATTCAGCTTCGGTTGTAATCATTTTCTTTTAAATGGAACGCAGCAAAAAGAAAAAAAAAAAAAAGAAATTCACAAGGAGCTTTGTAGCACATTTCGTCTCCTTACAGCGGTATATATAAAGAATCAACAAATGAGTGCATTAGCATCCTCCCGGAATCAACTTTCCTATAATCCTAGGCTTAACATTTGTACAAACAGATTTTGCAGATCCCTTAGATCCGGTGTACTTGAGGTTAACGTTAGAAAGCACAATGTCCTTGCATGGTACGCTGCTGCTGCACGTAATTTGAACGGCCGTGGGCGTTCTTGACGATCCTTGAATATTCTTGAAGCTGACGTCGCTGATTTGAACTTTTGATGGCTTCTGAAAAAAGGCACAATATTTTAGTATAAATGTATTCTTCTAGCCAACATCACACAACTATATGATCTCCATGAATAAACATTAATAACCAAAAAGATTCCCCTTTTTGGTTGAAAAAAAATGAAAATTAAAAAGTTACCTTCCGATTGCATAGGTTCCATGGGCAGTACATTTGATCTATAATGATGGGATTGCTGACGTTCTGCATGACGATGTCCTCGAAATGGATATTCGACGCAATGCCACCATACAATGCGGGCCAAGTCTTAATTCTCACGCCATTGTCAGTGTCGTATATTGTGCAATTCTTTACATAAATTCCGGACACAGGTTCTTCCTTCTCGTACTTTCCTAAGCTTCCAACACTAATGCCATGCCCGTGTCCGCACCTTACATTTGTGATTCGTACTTGCTTGCTCCCCTGGCCAATGGAGATGCAATCATCACCGGTGACAATGTTTGAATTAATTATGTTGATCCCCTCCGATCGTCCAATGTGAATTCCATCGGTGTTGAGACTATGTCCCGGGGCTTTCACTGAAAACCGCTGGAAGGTGAGGTTTTTGCTGCCGAGGACATTGACGTGGAACTGCTTGCTATCGATGGAAGTTACGTCCTCAACTATGCTGTTGGTGACGAAGTCAAACCGTAGGTTCTGGTACAGTTTTGATACAGCAATTACGCAAAGAAAACATTATTAGTATTGCTGCCATGAACGGGTCTATGAATGGCTGTTGTTTTGTAAAGTAGCATTCGGTTTTGCTTACAATTGGAAGTGGTGTCTTGCATCTGTCGCCACAGTGCGCTCGCTCCCAAGCAATTTCTCCTTGTCCGTCGAAGGCCCCGCCACCGGATACCGTTAATCGGTCCAGGTATCTCAATGTAACCCAGCTATTCTTGCTGTGTTGGCTAGCTTTTGCTGGCGCCACCAACGTTCCTTCCACTTGAAGATGCATGGCACCCTTGCAAGGGCCTATCAAATCCACCACGCCTAAAAAGTACTTCCCTTTTGGTACCACGACTTTGCCGGAACCCGCTGCTGCACATCCCTCTTTCCACGCACTCAATAAAGCCTAAAAACGAAAACGGGAATGAAAAACCTGGCCGCAACAATCTAGGAAATACCGTCGCGATATCGAGAATCGAATTTACTTCCATACCTTAGTGATATCCGATCCTGCCTTGGCACCATATTTCGTGACATCAAAGGTATTGGGCAGAGCTTCGCTGGTAAAAGCAAACAGCAACAACAGGTATACTGTGCATACATGTGCCTTGGAACCCATGTCTCTCTTTCAAAGGCGCTTCCTCTCTTTCGATATCTATAGCTTATATTGTTTCGTAAATGTTTGTGAATTTCCCCTCCCCCGAAAGGCCTTTTATATGTCAAGTGGCTCGTTTAATTTACTCAAGGTTTATTACAGGCTGTAGCATTTTCACGCATTCCGTTTTCTGTTTTTCCTTCTTTTTTGTTGCTTTAATTGTTTTAGGCGAAAAAAGGCTGCGTGCGCTAGCCTGCAACTAACAACTACAACCTGCGCACTTCTCTCCAAACATATTGTTTTATACTGGAACCCTATATAACTTGCGCAACAACCTTTTTCGTACTTCCGCAATTCTAGTCGTGTTGGACGCGGAAGGATCGGTGTTGCCGCACCCGCAATTCCTTTTCTCGCGCGTGCATACGCACTGTTTTCTGACAAGTACAAGAAAAAAAAAAAAGAAAGAAGAAAAGAGGAAAGAAAAAAAAAACTTACGGCATCTTTTCTCTCTTTTCTTGAGTGAAGACACACCGTAATATTTTATGCATACTTTATTTCAGCGTCGACAATATATTCAGCTTCGGTTGTAATCATTTTCTTTTAAATGGAACGCAGCAAAAAGAAAAAAAAAAAAAAAGAAATTCACAAGGAGCTTTGTAGCACATTTCGTCTCCTTACAGCGGTATATATAAAGAATCAACAAATGAGTGCATTAGCATCCTCCCGGAATCAACTTTCCTATAATCCTAGGCTTAACATTTGTACAAACAGATTTTGCAGATCCCTTAGATCCGGTGTACTTGAGGTTAACGTTAGAAAGCACAATGTCCTTGCATGGTACGCTGCTGCTGCACGTAATTTGAACGGCCGTGGGCGTTCTTGACGATCCTTGAATATTCTTGAAGCTGACGTCGCTGATTTGAACTTTTGATGGCTTCTGAAAAAAGGCACAATATTTTAGTATAAATGTATTCTTCTAGCCAACATCACACAACTATATGATCTCCATGAATAAACATTAATAACCAAAAAGATTCCCCTTTTTGGTTGAAAAAAAATGAAAATTAAAAAGTTACCTTCCGATTGCATAGGTTCCATGGGCAGTACATTTGATCTATAATGATGGGATTGCTGACGTTCTGCATGACGATGTCCTCGAAATGGATATTCGACGCAATGCCACCATACAATGCGGGCCAAGTCTTAATTCTCACGCCATTGTCAGTGTCGTATATTGTGCAATTCTTTACATAAATTCCGGACACAGGTTCTTCCTTCTCGTACTTTCCTAAGCTTCCAACACTAATGCCATGCCCGTGTCCGCACCTTACATTTGTGATTCGTACTTGCTTGCTCCCCTGGCCAATGGAGATGCAATCATCACCGGTGACAATGTTTGAATTAATTATGTTGATCCCCTCCGATCGTCCAATGTGAATTCCATCGGTGTTGAGACTATGTCCCGGGGCTTTCACTGAAAACCGCTGGAAGGTGAGGTTTTTGCTGCCGAGGACATTGACGTGGAACTGCTTGCTATCGATGGAAGTTACGTCCTCAACTATGCTGTTGGTGACGAAGTCAAACCGTAGGTTCTGGTACAGTTTTGATACAGCAATTACGCAAAGAAAACATTATTAGTATTGCTGCCATGAACGGGTCTATGAATGGCTGTTGTTTTGTAAAGTAGCATTCGGTTTTGCTTACAATTGGAAGTGGTGTCTTGCATCTGTCGCCACAGTGCGCTCGCTCCCAAGCAATTTCTCCTTGTCCGTCGAAGGCCCCGCCACCGGATACCGTTAATCGGTCCAGGTATCTCAATGTAACCCAGCTATTCTTGCTGTGTTGGCTAGCTTTTGCTGGCGCCACCAACGTTCCTTCCACTTGAAGATGCATGGCACCCTTGCAAGGGCCTATCAAATCCACCACGCCTAAAAAGTACTTCCCTTTTGGTACCACGACTTTGCCGGAACCCGCTGCTGCACATCCCTCTTTCCACGCACTCAATAAAGCCTAAAAACGAAAACGGGAATGAAAAACCTGGCCGCAACAATCTAGGAAATACCGTCGCGATATCGAGAATCGAATTTACTTCCATACCTTAGTGATATCCGATCCTGCCTTGGCACCATATTTCGTGACATCAAAGGTATTGGGCAGAGCTTCGCTGGTAAAAGCAAACAGCAACAACAGGTATACTGTGCATACATGTGCCTTGGAACCCATGTCTCTCTTTCAAAGGCGCTTCCTCTCTTTCGATATCTATAGCTTATATTGTTTCGTAAATGTTTGTGAATTTCCCCTCCCCCGAAAGGCCTTTTATATGTCAAGTGGCTCGTTTAATTTACTCAAGGTTTATTACAGGCTGTAGCATTTTCACGCATTCCGTTTTCTGTTTTTCCTTCTTTTTTGTTGCTTTAATTGTTTTAGGCGAAAAAAGGCTGCGTGCGCTAGCCTGCAACTAACAACTACAACCTGCGCACTTCTCTCCAAACATATTGTTTTATACTGGAACCCTATATAACTTGCGCAACAACCTTTTTCGTACTTCCGCAATTCTAGTCGTGTTGGACGCGGAAGGATCGGTGTTGCCGCACCCGCAATTCCTTTTCTCGCGCGTGCATACGCACTGTTTTCTGACAAGTACAAGAAAAAAAAAAAAAGAAAGAAGAAAAGAGGAAAGAAAAAAAAAAACTTACGGCATCTTTTCTCTCTTTTCTTGAGTGAAGACACACCGTAATATTTTATGCATACTTTATTTCAGCGTCGACAATATATTCAGCTTCGGTTGTAATCATTTTCTTTTAAATGGAACGCAGCAAAAAGAAAAAAAAAAAAAAAGAAATTCACAAGGAGCTTTGTAGCACATTTCGTCTCCTTACAGCGGTATATATAAAGAATCAACAAATGAGTGCATTAGCA
The DNA here is from genome assembly GCF_001659605.2 of Manihot esculenta. Taxonomy (NCBI): domain Eukaryota; kingdom Viridiplantae; phylum Streptophyta; class Magnoliopsida; order Malpighiales; family Euphorbiaceae; genus Manihot; species Manihot esculenta. The sequence continues at coordinate 24,676,485 of NC_035167.2, read as the reverse complement.
TCCTCCCGGAATCAACTTTCCTATAATCCTAGGCTTAACATTTGTACAAACAGATTTTGCAGATCCCTTAGATCCGGTGTACTTGAGGTTAACGTTAGAAAGCACAATGTCCTTGCATGGTACGCTGCTGCTGCACGTAATTTGAACGGCCGTGGGCGTTCTTGACGATCCTTGAATATTCTTGAAGCTGACGTCGCTGATTTGAACTTTTGATGGCTTCTGAAAAAAGGCACAATATTTTAGTATAAATGTATTCTTCTAGCCAACATCACACAACTATATGATCTCCATGAATAAACATTAATAACCAAAAAGATTCCCCTTTTTGGTTGAAAAAAAATGAAAATTAAAAAGTTACCTTCCGATTGCATAGGTTCCATGGGCAGTACATTTGATCTATAATGATGGGATTGCTGACGTTCTGCATGACGATGTCCTCGAAATGGATATTCGACGCAATGCCACCATACAATGCGGGCCAAGTCTTAATTCTCACGCCATTGTCAGTGTCGTATATTGTGCAATTCTTTACATAAATTCCGGACACAGGTTCTTCCTTCTCGTACTTTCCTAAGCTTCCAACACTAATGCCATGCCCGTGTCCGCACCTTACATTTGTGATTCGTACTTGCTTGCTCCCCTGGCCAATGGAGATGCAATCATCACCGGTGACAATGTTTGAATTAATTATGTTGATCCCCTCCGATCGTCCAATGTGAATTCCATCGGTGTTGAGACTATGTCCCGGGGCTTTCACTGAAAACCGCTGGAAGGTGAGGTTTTTGCTGCCGAGGACATTGACGTGGAACTGCTTGCTATCGATGGAAGTTACGTCCTCAACTATGCTGTTGGTGACGAAGTCAAACCGTAGGTTCTGGTACAGTTTTGATACAGCAATTACGCAAAGAAAACATTATTAGTATTGCTGCCATGAACGGGTCTATGAATGGCTGTTGTTTTGTAAAGTAGCATTCGGTTTTGCTTACAATTGGAAGTGGTGTCTTGCATCTGTCGCCACAGTGCGCTCGCTCCCAAGCAATTTCTCCTTGTCCGTCGAAGGCCCCGCCACCGGATACCGTTAATCGGTCCAGGTATCTCAATGTAACCCAGCTATTCTTGCTGTGTTGGCTAGCTTTTGCTGGCGCCACCAACGTTCCTTCCACTTGAAGATGCATGGCACCCTTGCAAGGGCCTATCAAATCCACCACGCCTAAAAAGTACTTCCCTTTTGGTACCACGACTTTGCCGGAACCCGCTGCTGCACATCCCTCTTTCCACGCACTCAATAAAGCCTAAAAACGAAAACGGGAATGAAAAACCTGGCCGCAACAATCTAGGAAATACCGTCGCGATATCGAGAATCGAATTTACTTCCATACCTTAGTGATATCCGATCCTGCCTTGGCACCATATTTCGTGACATCAAAGGTATTGGGCAGAGCTTCGCTGGTAAAAGCAAACAGCAACAACAGGTATACTGTGCATACATGTGCCTTGGAACCCATGTCTCTCTTTCAAAGGCGCTTCCTCTCTTTCGATATCTATAGCTTATATTGTTTCGTAAATGTTTGTGAATTTCCCCTCCCCCGAAAGGCCTTTTATATGTCAAGTGGCTCGTTTAATTTACTCAAGGTTTATTACAGGCTGTAGCATTTTCACGCATTCCGTTTTCTGTTTTTCCTTCTTTTTTGTTGCTTTAATTGTTTTAGGCGAAAAAAGGCTGCGTGCGCTAGCCTGCAACTAACAACTACAACCTGCGCACTTCTCTCCAAACATATTGTTTTATACTGGAACCCTATATAACTTGCGCAACAACCTTTTTCGTACTTCCGCAATTCTAGTCGTGTTGGACGCGGAAGGATCGGTGTTGCCGCACCCGCAATTCCTTTTCTCGCGCGTGCATACGCACTGTTTTCTGACAAGTACAAGAAAAAAAAAAAAAGAAAGAAGAAAAGAGGAAAGAAAAAAAAAACTTACGGCATCTTTTCTCTCTTTTCTTGAGTGAAGACACACCGTAATATTTTATGCATACTTTATTTCAGCGTCGACAATATATTCAGCTTCGGTTGTAATCATTTTCTTTTAAATGGAACGCAGCAAAAAGAAAAAAAAAAAAAAAGAAATTCACAAGGAGCTTTGTAGCACATTTCGTCTCCTTACAGCGGTATATATAAAGAATCAACAAATGAGTGCATTAGCATCCTCCCGGAATCAACTTTCCTATAATCCTAGGCTTAACATTTGTACAAACAGATTTTGCAGATCCCTTAGATCCGGTGTACTTGAGGTTAACGTTAGAAAGCACAATGTCCTTGCATGGTACGCTGCTGCTGCACGTAATTTGAACGGCCGTGGGCGTTCTTGACGATCCTTGAATATTCTTGAAGCTGACGTCGCTGATTTGAACTTTTGATGGCTTCTGAAAAAAGGCACAATATTTTAGTATAAATGTATTCTTCTAGCCAACATCACACAACTATATGATCTCCATGAATAAACATTAATAACCAAAAAGATTCCCCTTTTTGGTTGAAAAAAAATGAAAATTAAAAAGTTACCTTCCGATTGCATAGGTTCCATGGGCAGTACATTTGATCTATAATGATGGGATTGCTGACGTTCTGCATGACGATGTCCTCGAAATGGATATTCGACGCAATGCCACCATACAATGCGGGCCAAGTCTTAATTCTCACGCCATTGTCAGTGTCGTATATTGTGCAATTCTTTACATAAATTCCGGACACAGGTTCTTCCTTCTCGTACTTTCCTAAGCTTCCAACACTAATGCCATGCCCGTGTCCGCACCTTACATTTGTGATTCGTACTTGCTTGCTCCCCTGGCCAATGGAGATGCAATCATCACCGGTGACAATGTTTGAATTAATTATGTTGATCCCCTCCGATCGTCCAATGTGAATTCCATCGGTGTTGAGACTATGTCCCGGGGCTTTCACTGAAAACCGCTGGAAGGTGAGGTTTTTGCTGCCGAGGACATTGACGTGGAACTGCTTGCTATCGATGGAAGTTACGTCCTCAACTATGCTGTTGGTGACGAAGTCAAACCGTAGGTTCTGGTACAGTTTTGATACAGCAATTACGCAAAGAAAACATTATTAGTATTGCTGCCATGAACGGGTCTATGAATGGCTGTTGTTTTGTAAAGTAGCATTCGGTTTTGCTTACAATTGGAAGTGGTGTCTTGCATCTGTCGCCACAGTGCGCTCGCTCCCAAGCAATTTCTCCTTGTCCGTCGAAGGCCCCGCCACCGGATACCGTTAATCGGTCCAGGTATCTCAATGTAACCCAGCTATTCTTGCTGTGTTGGCTAGCTTTTGCTGGCGCCACCAACGTTCCTTCCACTTGAAGATGCATGGCACCCTTGCAAGGGCCTATCAAATCCACCACGCCTAAAAAGTACTTCCCTTTTGGTACCACGACTTTGCCGGAACCCGCTGCTGCACATCCCTCTTTCCACGCACTCAATAAAGCCTAAAAACGAAAACGGGAATGAAAAACCTGGCCGCAACAATCTAGGAAATACCGTCGCGATATCGAGAATCGAATTTACTTCCATACCTTAGTGATATCCGATCCTGCCTTGGCACCATATTTCGTGACATCAAAGGTATTGGGCAGAGCTTCGCTGGTAAAAGCAAACAGCAACAACAGGTATACTGTGCATACATGTGCCTTGGAACCCATGTCTCTCTTTCAAAGGCGCTTCCTCTCTTTCGATATCTATAGCTTATATTGTTTCGTAAATGTTTGTGAATTTCCCCTCCCCCGAAAGGCCTTTTATATGTCAAGTGGCTCGTTTAATTTACTCAAGGTTTATTACAGGCTGTAGCATTTTCACGCATTCCGTTTTCTGTTTTTCCTTCTTTTTTGTTGCTTTAATTGTTTTAGGCGAAAAAAGGCTGCGTGCGCTAGCCTGCAACTAACAACTACAACCTGCGCACTTCTCTCCAAACATATTGTTTTATACTGGAACCCTATATAACTTGCGCAACAACCTTTTTCGTACTTCCGCAATTCTAGTCGTGTTGGACGCGGAAGGATCGGTGTTGCCGCACCCGCAATTCCTTTTCTCGCGCGTGCATACGCACTGTTTTCTGACAAGTACAAGAAAAAAAAAAAAAGAAAGAAGAAAAGAGGAAAGAAAAAAAAAACTTACGGCATCTTTTCTCTCTTTTCTTGAGTGAAGACACACCGTAATATTTTATGCATACTTTATTTCAGCGTCGACAATATATTCAGCTTCGGTTGTAATCATTTTCTTTTAAATGGAACGCAGCAAAAAGAAAAAAAAAAAAAAAGAAATTCACAAGGAGCTTTGTAGCACATTTCGTCTCCTTACAGCGGTATATATAAAGAATCAACAAATGAGTGCATTAGCATCCTCCCGGAATCAACTTTCCTATAATCCTAGGCTTAACATTTGTACAAACAGATTTTGCAGATCCCTTAGATCCGGTGTACTTGAGGTTAACGTTAGAAAGCACAATGTCCTTGCATGGTACGCTGCTGCTGCACGTAATTTGAACGGCCGTGGGCGTTCTTGACGATCCTTGAATATTCTTGAAGCTGACGTCGCTGATTTGAACTTTTGATGGCTTCTGAAAAAAGGCACAATATTTTAGTATAAATGTATTCTTCTAGCCAACATCACACAACTATATGATCTCCATGAATAAACATTAATAACAAAAAAGATTCCCCTTTTTGGTTGAAAAAAAATGAAAATTAAAAAGTTACCTTCCGATTGCATAGGTTCCATGGGCAGTACATTTGATCTATAATGATGGGATTGCTGACGTTCTGCATGACGATGTCCTCGAAATGGATATTCGACGCAATGCCACCATACAATGCGGGCCAAGTCTTAATTCTCACGCCATTGTCAGTGTCGTATATTGTGCAATTCTTTACATAAATTCCGGACACAGGTTCTTCCTTCTCGTACTTTCCTAAGCTTCCAACACTAATGCCATGCCCGTGTCCGCACCTTACATTTGTGATTCGTACTTGCTTGCTCCCCTGGCCAATGGAGATGCAATCATCACCGGTGACAATGTTTGAATTAATTATGTTGATCCCCTCCGATCGTCCAATGTGAATTCCATCGGTGTTGAGACTATGTCCCGGGGCTTTCACTGAAAACCGCTGGAAGGTGAGGTTTTTGCTGCCGAGGACATTGACGTGGAACTGCTTGCTATCGATGGAAGTTACGTCCTCAACTATGCTGTTGGTGACGAAGTCAAACCGTAGGTTCTGGTACAGTTTTGATACAGCAATTACGCAAAGAAAACATTATTAGTATTGCTGCCATGAACGGGTCTATGAATGGCTGTTGTTTTGTAAAGTAGCATTCGGTTTTGCTTACAATTGGAAGTGGTGTCTTGCATCTGTCGCCACAGTGCGCTCGCTCCCAAGCAATTTCTCCTTGTCCGTCGAAGGCCCCGCCACCGGATACCGTTAATCGGTCCAGGTATCTCAATGTAACCCAGCTATTCTTGCTGTGTTGGCTAGCTTTTGCTGGCGCCACCAACGTTCCTTCCACTTGAAGATGCATGGCACCCTTGCAAGGGCCTATCAAATCCACCACGCCTAAAAAGTACTTCCCTTTTGGTACCACGACTTTGCCGGAACCCGCTGCTGCACATCCCTCTTTCCACGCACTCAATAAAGCCTAAAAACGAAAACGGGAATGAAAAACCTGGCCGCAACAATCTAGGAAATACCGTCGCGATATCGAGAATCGAATTTACTTCCATACCTTAGTGATATCCGATCCTGCCTTGGCACCATATTTCGTGACATCAAAGGTATTGGGCAGAGCTTCGCTGGTAAAAGCAAACAGCAACAACAGGTATACTGTGCATACATGTGCCTTGGAACCCATGTCTCTCTTTCAAAGGCGCTTCCTCTCTTTCGATATCTATAGCTTATATTGTTTCGTAAATGTTTGTGAATTTCCCCTCCCCCGAAAGGCCTTTTATATGTCAAGTGGCTCGTTTAATTTACTCAAGGTTTATTACAGGCTGTAGCATTTTCACGCATTCCGTTTTCTGTTTTTCCTTCTTTTTTGTTGCTTTAATTGTTTTAGGCGAAAAAAGGCTGCGTGCGCTAGCCTGCAACTAACAACTACAACCTGCGCACTTCTCTCCAAACATATTGTTTTATACTGGAACCCTATATAACTTGCGCAACAACCTTTTTCGTACTTCCGCAATTCTAGTCGTGTTGGACGCGGAAGGATCGGTGTTGCCGCACCCGCAATTCCTTTTCTCGCGCGTGCATACGCACTGTTTTCTGACAAGTACAAGAAAAAAAAAAAAAGAAAGAAGAAAAGAGGAAAGAAAAAAAAAACTTACGGCATCTTTTCTCTCTTTTCTTGAGTGAAGACACACCGTAATATTTTATGCATACTTTATTTCAGCGTCGACAATATATTCAGCTTCGGTTGTAATCATTTTCTTTTAAATGGAACGCAGCAAAAAGAAAAAAAAAAAAAAAGAAATTCACAAGGAGCTTTGTAGCACATTTCGTCTCCTTACAGCGGTATATATAAAGAATCAACAAATGAGTGCATTAGCATCCTCCCGGAATCAA